>NC_057819.1:36633636-36936666 GCF_910594005.1 Cervus elaphus
ACTAAAACTATTGGCCCAAATTATATTTACATAATTTCAAAAATTTAAGAATGTGATGCACACATTGCCTTTTCAAAATGCTACAATAATTGATCCTCCAATCTGGCAGTTCTTGAAGTTTCCCATTCATTCTGTCCTTGGTAACCTGCAGTAATATTATTTCTTTTTTTCTCTCAATTTCATAGGAGAAAATTTCCATTTTATTTCAACATGCATTTCTTTATTTTTTCTAAGATATAATTCACATACCATAAAATTGAATATACTCTTAGTATGTTCACAAAGTTGTGCAACCATCCCCACCACAACTCCAGAGCTTTTCCATCACTCCCACTAATGGTTACTCCTCAGCTGCCTCGTCTCCCAGCCCTTGGCAGCCACTCTTCTGCTTTGTATTTCTGTGGATTTTTGTCTATTCTTGACATTTTGTATACATGAAGCAAAAGTCGCTCAGTTGTGTTCAACTCTTTCCCACCCCATGGACTGTAGTCCACCAGGCTCCTCTCTGTCCATGGGGATTCTCCAGGCAAGAATACTGGAGTGGGTTGCCATTCCCTCCTCCAGGGTATCTTCCCAACCCAGGAATCGAACCCAGGTCTCCCACATAGCAGGTGGATTACTTTTTTTTTTTTTTGTATACATGGAGTCGTGTTTTTCTATCTGGCTTTTCTGCCTTCATTGTTACAAGTTTCATCTATGTTTTACCATGTATCGGTACTTTATTTCTTTTTATCTGCCTGTGATGCAGGAAACCAGGGTCCAATCCCTGGGTTGGGAAGTTCCTCTGGTGAAGGGAATGGCAATCCACTCCAGTATTCTTGCCTGTAGAATCCCATGGACAGAGAAGCCTGGAGGGCCACAGTCCATAGGGTTGCAGAGTCAGACACGACTGAGCAACTCACACACACACACACAATATTCTGTTTTATGGATATACCACATTTTGTTTATCCATTCGTCAGTTGATAGACATTTGAGTAGTTTCCATTTTTTGACTATGATGAATAATGATGCTATGAACATTCATTGATGAGTTTGTTTTTGTGTGAACATAGTTTCAATTCTCATGTGTGTGTGTAGAATTAATGAATGGAATTGATAGGCCATATCGTGAAACTTTGTAATTTTTTCAGGAGATGCCAGACTGTTCTCTCTATTGACTATACCATTTTATGTTCCCCCAGCAATGTATTGAGGTTCCAATTATTCCACACCCTTGACAGCCCTTGTTATCCTTTTTTTTAATTATAGCTATCATGTTGGGTGTGAAGTGATGTCTCCTTGTGATTTTGATTCACATTTTACTAATGACTAATTATATTGAACATCTTTTCATGTACTTACTGGTTATTTTTATAGGTTCTTTGGAGGAATGTCTATTCAAATACTTTGCCCACTTTTAAATTAGACTGTCTTAACTGTTGAGCTGTAACAATTCTTTACATATTTTGGAGACTAGACTCTCATCATATATATAATTAGCAAAATTTTCTCCCATTCTCTGGATACCTTTCATTTTCTCAGTAGTGTGACTTGGTGCACAGAAGTTTTTTATTTGGATGAAGTACAATCTATCTGTTTCCTCTTGTTGCTGTCTCTCTGGTGCCATATCTAAGAAACCATTGCCTAATCCGAGGTCACGAAGATTTATACCTATGTTTTTATCTAAGAGGGTTCATAGTTTTAACTTTTACAGTTAAGCCTATGATCTAGGTTAATTTTTTAATAGTGTGCTGTTCTTATACATTTATTTGTCCAAATGAATTTTACAATATTGTTATTTAGTTTTAAAATGGTGCCAAAATTTTAAACCAATACTGTTTAATTTGACATTGTTATTTTACTGTATGTTTCCATCCAGGAACACTTAAGTTTTTTTTAAGTTTTCATTAAGTCTTTGTACTTTTCATCATTTAGATTTTGAGCAATTCTTATTAATTCCAAAGTAATTTACCTTGGTGTTGAGAGGGAAATTCTGGGACCTTTTTTTTTTTTTTAATATTGGGTTTTCTATCCATCATCTTATAGAATTCTATTGGTTCTAGTTTGTTTTTTTTTTCAAAATTACTTGTATATTCATCCTTAGGGTTGGGTAAATTGAGAATGTTAGTAAATTGACTGCTCATGGTTCAACTGAGAGCAAATTGATTGCATCTAAGAATATTGTGTCTGTCTTTGTGTATCTACAAGTGTGTGTAGAGAAGAGTCTGAGTAGGAACAGGAGACAACTTTCTTAAGGATGTTTTCTTGTAATTAATGCTATTTGACTTAGAGACCTAGATTCCCAGAGCTGGCTTATCCATTTCCAGTGGTATCTCCTCTCCTGGTTTTGCAAGGAACTAGGAAACAAGAGGTTATTGTACATGGGATGCAGTTCCACAGGACCTATGGTCCATTAGCATACACATTACTTAACTGTTTGTAGCTGTTCCCCAAATTTTTGGATACTACTGTGAAAAAAAAATAGTTTGACTTAGCTTTTATCCCGTTGTTCTTGGAATACCCAGGTTTCTGTGCATGGATTTCAAAGCTTGTTCAAGTCTAACTTGATATCAAAGTAAGTGGCAACTCAATTTATGCTGCAGTAACTTTAAGCATTCCTGAGGATTGCCACAGAGATATCTGCAAGGGAGCTGTCTGTCTAAACAGATTTTCAACGCAGCTAAAACCTGTCCATTTTGGAGAGAGATGTCTGAGAACATCCATCAGCCCAGAGAAGAGTATTCCGTGGTTCTTAAAGCTCCAAAGAATCGTACTCCTATTTGACATCCTAGAAATGTGTCTAGAGTTAAACCCATCTTGGAGCCTTATGAACAAATGCACCCATGGATAGTCTTTTGAAAGCAAACAAGTTCTTAAATAGAGGAACTTTTGTATTCTCACTTTTTCCAAGAAGCTTTCCCTTACCCCTGCCTATCCTCAAGCTGAATTACTCCTTGTCTGATATCTCTTGAAACTTCATTTTACTCTTCTATGGCCTTGATATTTTCTACTGTTAATAGTATTTGTGTTATTCTTGGTCCCCTTGTATGGCCTTCACTGTGCCAGAAGATCCCATTTGATCGGGCATCTCCCACTGCACTTACTGAATGCTTTGCACACAGTAGATGCTCAGCATATGAAGTTCTAAAGAAGAGTATTTTGCTAATCCGTAGTACCTGTAATACTCTACTGAAAAATAAAGTGGAATTAACCTCAATTTTGTAGTTTGGATTTTCAATACACTACCCTCCCTCCAAGAAGTGCCTAAAGGTTAAGCTAGAAAAAGACATTAACATGCTTCAGTCGCGATAAGGATTGGAGGGCCATCTTCATCTTTGCACGTTCACTAACTCAGGTTAGTCAGAGAAAAACCTTTTCCTCTGTGCAACTCAACCCCTTCTCTGGCCTCTCTCTCCCCTCCTGTTAGTAAAATACTTTAGCCTCCGCCTTCCATGTTAACAGATTGTGCCAGTGCGTGCCCGTCGTCTTTGGATGATTAGAGACGTTCAAAACCTATTCTGACACACAATTCTCCCTGACTTCCACTTCCTCTACTTCTTCGGGGTGGAAATAGTTCCTACGCTTTGAGACGCTGGCAGAGAATAAGAATGGGGGAGAAAATTGCATTTAAGCTTTGAAAAGTTGAGTCACGGCTGGTTGCTCAGCGAAAGCTCCGCAAAGTGGAGAAAGTCGAAACATGGTTTGGGCTGCGCGGAGCTGGGCTGGGGCGACTTCTGGGGAACCGGCGGGGCTGAGCCCCTAGAGCGGCGGAGGCCTGGGCCAGGGCCTCCCGCCGCGTCCCCGCACCTCCCCCGGCCCTGGCTCTCCCCCTCGGGCTCCCGGGGCACGGATGTCGCGCGCTTGCGTCCTGCGGCCCGAGCGCCCGACCCAGACACCCGCCCCAGCAAACCCGGAGCGAGTAGGGGGCGGTGCGCCGGAAGGGAGGCGGGCGGGGGGCGTGGGGGGTCGTGGGCGTCGGCGGGTGGAGACGTATTAGATGTGACGCCGCGGCCCGGCGGGCAGCAGACCGGCGGACGCGGTGCCCGCGGTGGCTAGCGGTTCCCGGGTGCTGCGGCTTAGGGAGGCGGCCCTCCCGAGAGCGGCGGCCGCAGAGGCATCCAGCCCTCACCCCCCGATCCCGGACCGCCGGGCTCCCCGCGCTCTAGGGCAGGCGGAGAGGGAAGCGGCCGAACAGCTCCAGCCTGGGGGCTCGCGGGCGCGGCCGCGTGCCGCGGGGCGGGAGGCTGGGGGGCCGGGGCCGGGGCCGCGCCCGCGCCCCGGAGCGCGTCGGAGGCCGGGGCCGGGGCGCGGCGGCTCCCCGCGCGGCTCCAGGGGCTCGGGGACCCCGCCAGGGCCTTGGTGGGGCCATGGCCGCCGGGAGCATCACCACGCTGCCCGCCCTGCCGGAGGACGGCGGCAGCGGCGCTTTCCCGCCGGGCCACTTCAAGGACCCCAAGCGGCTGTACTGCAAGAACGGGGGCTTCTTCCTGCGCATCCACCCCGACGGCCGAGTGGACGGGGTCCGCGAGAAGAGTGACCCTCACAGTAAGTGCTCCCCAGGTCTTCCTTCCCCGTGCCGTCTTCATCCCCTGCGGTTCTCTCCCCCGCCCCTGCCTTCCAGCCTCCGCGCTCCTTCTTCCTCTTCACTGTGACCCCAGTGGGACTTGCGGTTTCTCTCCGCTCGGCCCTCGGCGGTTTCGGGCTCACCACTCGCCCCCCTCCTGCCCCGAGCTGCGGTGGCGGTAGACTCCTCCAGGCTTCGGCGTGTGCCTGCAGCTCAGCTAACCCAGTCCCCTGGGCTCCGGGCGCCCGGGCTTTGCCGGCGGCTTCCTGGGCGCAGACAACCTGTCGTGTCGGGGGTGCAGGGCGGCCGAGCAGAGGCGAGCGGCTCAGCGAGGTGCCTCCCGCGCCCCCAGCCTGAAGTTGCGACCCCTTCTATGGGATGTCTGTAGTCTCCGGGGCAAAGCCAGGAGGGACCGCAGACCAATTACAAGATCCTTGTTGGAAAGATTCCTTGCATCAGGTTTGAGGATCAAATTAGTTGGAAGTACGGAGAGGACTCAATTTACTAGTCTACAGTTGCATTTTCTGTGAAAATAATAATAATGTATCTGTGGTAATAGAAATAAAATTGGTCTGAGTCGTTAGTTGTCAAACTAGGAGCGCATAAGAATCACCTGGAAGGTGTGTTTGTTGTGTGATTCATGGCTGAACCATCTCCCCGAGTTTCAGGTCTGGAGTGGGGCCTCATTTGCATTTCTAACTAGTTCCAGGTGATGCTGACCTGGGAGCACAGTTTGAGAACCCGCTGGTCTAGAGAAAGAGGAAGGAAAGAGATATAAAATAGGCTGATAAAAATAGATGAGTTTGAAGTGAGAGAAAGAGATCAGATATTTTAAAACTCATCCTGTAAGTGTAGGTAAAACATGTTTTGAAAGCTATTTGTTCTGCCATTCCTTCCTTAATCAATTTCAGGTGGAAAACTTGATTCTCTTGGGTTTTTTTTTTTCTCCCGAGAAAAGAACCGCAGGAGGCCTTCTTTACCTTGTGATGCTAATAGTGTGTCCTTTGGGGCTCTCCAGGTGCTACTGGTGGTAAAGAACCCACCTACTAGTGCCAGTGATGTAAGAGGTGCGGGTTGGATTCCTGGGTTGGAAAGATACCCTGGAGAAGGAAATGGCAACCCACTCCAGTATTCTTGCCTGGAGACTCCCCATGGACAGAGGAGCCTAGTGGGCTGCCGTCCTTAGGGTCACAAAGAGTCGGACACTGAAGGGACTTAGCAAGCTCTCACTCTGGGATGAGAGTTAGGAAGAGGAGAAAACTCTGCAGCCAAACCTAGCTGACAAATTCAGGAATGGGAAATGTCCCTTCATAAGAATTGGTCTTTATTGATTTCAAAATAGCAACAAGCAAAGGAGTCAGGTCTGTAACTTTTTTCAGGCCTGCTGTAATTAAATAATTTTCTCAACCACTTACATTATCCAGTAAAACCGAGAAGATGCTTGTAGCCCAATATATCGGTTAGCGCTCTCTATTTCGGTGACTATTTAGGTTTCACAAAATTATCTTTCTGTGTGGGGTTTATTCTGTGCTTTTCTGCCAAGGTAGCCCAGCTGAACAGGGCAAGGTGCACATATGTCCCAGTTTGTTTTGCTCTTTTCTAGTAGCACAAAAAGGAGTATGTTCTTTGATGAGAAGACACAAGAACTCATCCCCCAGATTAGGTTCTTACTGGGGCTTCCTCTAGTACGTTTTCCCCCAGACATTTTATGAGTTGCAGGTATTTTCTTTGGCGCTCTATTTCCTTTAAAACAAAACTGTTTGGGGCTGGGCTTTCCAGGTGGTGCAGTGGTAAGGAATTTGCCTGCCAATACAGGAGATGCAGGAGACGCTGGTTCGATCCCTGGATTGGGTAGATCCCCTGGAGAAGGGAATGGCAACAAACTCCAGTATTCTTGCCTGGGAAATCCCATGAGTGGAGGAGCCTGGCAGGCACAGACCAAGGGGTCACAAAAAATCAGACATGACGGAGTGACTGAGCACGCACACATGTATGGGAGTTAGTAAGGATAATTCTGCATTGCATATTACTTTACCACCCTTTTAAAAACAACTGTTAACTTTTTATCCCCAGTTTTGGGCTGGGCCATCATTACTGTATTCTTATTTTAGCTTAATGGTCTGAAATGGGATTGATCCTCTCCAGGGGACATTTGGCAGTGCCTGGAGCTGTTTCCACTCATCAGGCCTGGAAGAGTGATACTGTCATTTGCTAAGTAGAGGCCAGGGATGTTACGGTGCACAGGATACCTCCCTAATCCCTCAGCAAAAAAAAATGTCCTGACCGTAAATGTTTATAGTGCTAAGGCTGAGAAACCCTGCCAACCTGATAACTAGCTAAAGACCTTTAAAGTTTAAAGGTAAAGAGTAGATTACTCATCCAGACTTGTGGAGAGCACTGATTTTTAAAAATCACCTTGTACCAGGTGATAGACTGACAAGAATATAAACCTGAAAATGATAAATTTAAATGACTTTTGTATAGGCCAACCTGGACATATGTTTAATTAAGCACAGTGTTCCCCTCCCCCCCCCCCCCCCCAACATATCAAAGGTGATAAAACCAGGAGGAGACTGGCGGGAAATATATAGGAAAAAGAATGCCATACCAGTATCCTCTTAACCATATCCCCTCCATTCCCCTAAAGGAGCAAAACTGATCAGCAAACGTGGAGAAATAAAAGCTGTTAATGCTTGCTACAGCTTCCCACTGAATTAAGGTTCAGATATCTAGATGTATTTGAAACATTGGAAAACCCAAGGCCCCCTCCCTCAAACTGTTTTGTCCATACACCCAAAAATCTATCATTGGAGATTTATTCCTTTGGCATTAACTCTCTATCCAGATGTTTCTAAAATGCAAATGCAGTCTGCTCTCCGAATCCACAGTCTCCGTTTGTGGTGACGACGGCCCTACACGATTTCCACCAGGGGGACTCGCGCCTCGGCGGTGCTGGTGCGGGAAACCCTGGACCCGGGTCCTCGTGATACGGGGGAGGAGGCCTCTGGAAGGACGAGTGCAGCAATTACCGGGTTTTAACCTTCCGTGTGAATTAAACTGTGTGTGCGTGCTATTTCTTCCCCAAAAGCTGACCAGAAAGACTGGAGTTGAGGGGGGAGGCTGTGAAGTCGGTGGCATGAATGTGGGGTGCTGGCCAGGGGCGTGATTTCTTCCCCAAAAGCTGACCAGAAGGACTGGAGTTGAGGGGGGAGGCTGTGAAGTCGGGGGCATGAATGTGGGGCGCTGGCCAGGGGCGGGGGTCGTGGTTAGGTTTGAAGGGACACAGGGCAGGGCGGTGTGGCCGGGCGGGCAGCTGCAGGAAGGGTGGGCCAGTGACACCGCCAGCGTTTCCAGCTTCCCGGTTTTGCTGGAGATCACCTGTGTTTCTCCCCGGGTTCTCTCTTAAATTGTTTTCACATGAAAAGGCCCACTTTCCTGCACTTTTCTCACAATCCTGAAATAACCTGTGTTTGACACGAGTGTGTTGGTAAAAGCAGGATAAAAACAAAGACAGGGCCAGCCTGGGTGGCGCGCACCCACCTTCCCTTTGGTGTCCTGGATGTTTTGCCAGGCCCCTTCCACTTGCCCACGGGGATGTGGAACAGAAGTACATGCTCGGAAGTACTGAACCATGTGGAAACAGTCAGAAGACAGCACATTTTATCCCAGGCGGCACATACGACATGTGCTGGAGTATAGTAGGGGCAAAGTATGCTGCTTGTGTACATTTTAGCATTAAATTTATTCCAGATGCTTTTATTTTGGAAAAAAGGAAGGTAGTTAGACGTGCTGGATTGACCTTTGGGTCATCTCCCAGGAGGTGACCGCCTGCTTGCCACCCTGCTCCGGCTTTGGGCCTCCAGAGGACACCCGCGCCTTGAAGAGGCTGAGGGACCGGCCCACCCCCAAGTGGAGCCGGGTTGGGGTCCCGTCTGACTGCCACCCTCTGTGCCACATATTCCATGCAGCCCCGTCATTAAAAAGGAACTGTTCACCAGCCTCATTTTGTAGAAGAGGAGGTTGAGGTCCAGAGGCAGAACTGATTGCCTGAGTTTACTGCCGATTCTTGCCCACCTGCCCCCTTGTGGACTATCTCGGCCGTTCTGGCTTTTTAGGCTTCCTCCACTTCAAAATATTGACATAGTCAGTCGCTCTGGGGAGTTCTTACGAGTTCACGGGTTGCCTTTGGTTGTACCCCTGGAGTAATGAAGAAAGCCACCTTTTCTTCTCTTCCTTTATGTCAATGGGACTTTTGATTGATGACACCAGATTCTCCCCCCTTCACACACATACACCTTTTTTGGGTAATATCTGGCAAGTGGATCCCACCAATTTACTTTAATAAGCATACTGTTTACTCTAATGCCATTTGTGTGCAGTAAACAAATGAAGTAAGAACCCAATAGCTCATTTGATTGTGGAAATCGTGCTATTGGCTCGGCAATGAAAGGACAATTCATGAGTCATGGGTATTACCACACCTTAGGAGCCTTTTAAAATGAGTTTGATGCCAAATGACTTCAGCCCAGAACTGGCAATATCCTCTTGTGACATGCCCTGAGGGCTCTCTTTGTGTTTATAAAGTGGCCATCCCATAATTAGATTTTGACGGAGGTATGAAAAGTGGATCCTGAGTATTATGTTCAGATTTACGATGTTTTAAATGGATAGCTGAGATTTTTAGGTGTAATTAAAAAACGTTATGGGCAAAACAAGAACCATCCTCAATACATTATAATTATAAAATTGACTGTTCATCTACATGGTGATTCTCAGAAGTTACCATCAGCGATGTTGAAAAAAGGCAGTATAAGGTCTCGCATTATTAGAATTGTTATTTTCTGGCCAAAAGATGCCTGTGGAACAGGAGGTAACTACTCACATGCCGTTGCCTTTACTTGTTTTTCCAAACGCCCTGCTTGGGCCCCTTTGTCCTGTAACAAACATCTGTAAGAGACTGGCCTGGGGTAACCACTCTGTTACCGGGATTGGAACAAGACAAGTCAGCACATTTGGACTTGAACCTTAACCTCATTACCATATCCTCTCCAAACAAGTATTCTTGGTTCTATTTTGTTTTTGAGCTTGTCATTTTCTGCACTCTGAAATCAGGGATCTGGTCTTATGCTTAACTTGTATGTTGTCAAGTGTTTGGCTGTTGACAAAATAATTCAAGTCACGATTATCTTTGGGGAATTTTCATTGTGTCCCTGGTGGCTCAGCTGGTAAAGAATCTGCCTGCAATGCAAGAGACCTGGGTTTGACCCTTAGATCGGGAAGATCCCCTGGAGAAGGAATGACTACCCACTGCAGTATTCTTGCCTGGAGAATCCCATGGACAGAGGAGCCTGGTGGGCTACAGTGCATGGGGTCGCAAGAGTCGGACAGGACTTAGCGACTAAGCTGCCACCACCACATCAATGTGGCAACATGATTTTCAGTGTTTCCTTACTGTGCCCATTTTTGGGGGTAGCTACTGCTTTCTCTCTCTAAGCTAGGTTATTTATGGCCATAGGAATTTAGGCAGGGAATAAAGGAAAAATGGCAACTCCCAGGAACTTCACCGATTGAGCCACAGACCATAGTTCTTAGAAACCAGATTAATCCCATTCTAAATTCCTGTGGGATAGTTTTAGTTTGAAGAAATTTGGAGGGCCTAGAGGCAACAGATAGCCGATACTCAGTTTTTACTTTATGTCTCATCCCAGTTTTCCTTGTCACTCTTCCTGCATAGGGTGACTTTTGAGTTGACTGGTATATCCTTAATACTTACTCATTCATTTACAGTAATCAGTAATGTGTGTGTGTGTTTGCATTTGGGTTTTCTTTTAAAACATTATTTATTTGGTTGCTCTGGATCTTAGTTGCTGCATGTGAACTCTTAGTTGCCACAGGTGGGGTCTAGTTCCCTGACCAGGATCGAACCCAGGCCCCTCCGTTGGGAGTGCGGAGGCTTAGTCACTGGAATACCAAAGAAGTCACCTGCATTTGTATTTTCAAAGGGCTACTTACTTCCTCAAATTAAGTTACCCTCTAAATTAAATTATGCCATAGAATTCTCAAGTGTAAAGTTCACAGGTTTTTTAGGATATTGCAGAGGGGGTGGGGGGAGGTTGTTTTTTGTTTTTGTTTTTTATGTTTGTTTTGTTTTGCTTTTTAAAGGAAATTTGTGTAGTGTAGTAATGATCTGGCTAGATTCTGTGAGTGGGTTATTTTCTCTGTTCATGATTTATGCACTTTGAAAAAATTTGGCATCTTAGGGTAGGAACCATGATTTCTCCATATAAACAAACATCATAAAAAGACTTGTACCTTTTGCTCTGGGAATTCTCACTAAAAGTGAGCTGCTGATGAAAACATTCTATGTGGATAACTACTCATGGGCCACATGCTGTACAAAGCCTGGTCGAGCTTTACAGTTCTCTTGGTATAGTAATATATACAATTAGGCACTTAGTCAGCCTTTTAATGAAGATAATTATATGTAATAATTATATTTGGAAAAATGTAATTATATTTGAAATATTAAAAAGCTGGCTATTAGCATTTTTGGTGTAGTCTATAAAAAGATGATTCATTGCTCAGGATAATTAGTTTAAAGCTCTCATTATGAATTGTTTTCTTTAAAAAGCGTCTAAGATATTTACCATGTACTGTGTGATGTAAAATTCCTCAGGTATGCTGTGCATTGTTCGTTCATTCTTTTGTGATCAGTATCCTAGAATCTTGTACTCTTTTCTGCTTC
This sequence comes from Cervus elaphus, assembly GCF_910594005.1. NCBI lineage: Eukaryota > Metazoa > Chordata > Mammalia > Artiodactyla > Cervidae > Cervus > Cervus elaphus. The sequence goes on from NC_057819.1 coordinate 36,644,928, forward strand.
GTCTCCTTTTCTCTTTCTAACTCTGGATTCTGCTTCTGGTATTCTACTTAAATCATTCTGGGCCCCCGCAGTCTTCCAGTTCAATCACATGGACTTATCCAGTTTGTCACCCTACTTCTGACACCTGACACCATTGTCTGCCTCTGTCTTCATGAATTCCTTGGCATATTAACCTGGTTTCTTCTCACCCTTCCAACTGTCTTTTCCTCTGGCCCCTCCGACCTTGGGTCTTTTGCTGTTGTATCCCCCAAGGCTCTGTTTTTGCCTCTCTTCCCATCCTTCCGAGTACTTGTGATCCTTCAGCACAGATCATTTCAGATCTCTCTGATTCTCTGTCTCTGTGTTATGGTCGTGTTCCTGCTGCCCAAAGGACAGATGTACTGCCGCAGCCTCAATTCATCCTGAAGAAAACAGAACGGAGCATCATTTTCTCCAACTGGCACCCTTCCTACTGAATTTCTGCCTGAAATGAAATTCTTCTTCTAGTCTCCTAAACTGGACACCTGGGACTCATCCCTGCCTCAGTGACTCTTCTTTGCCCTGTCGCTTGGTTTCCTCTGTCCTTTTCTTACCTGTGAACAGCCCCGCCCGACTTTCCCTCTGACATGTGACCTACCTGCTCGGTGTTATTTCGGCTGTTTACCATCCACACTCCCCTGATGCTGCCTGCGCTCCGTGCCTTTGTGATTGTCTCTGACCTGGTAGAACCATCACGATTACAGTTGGCTTTTCCACTTATGATCCTTGTTTTTGGAAAATCCTTCTTTATCATACCAATTCTTCTCTCATACTCTCCTCCCACTCTCCCTCTTCCCCGAGAAGATCTTTTACGAGCCAGCTCAATGGTCTTTTCCTTTGTGAAACTTTCCCCTACCTTCCCAGGGAGACTTAATTGTTTCTGTCTGTGCTTTTTTCCCCATAGTAGTTGGGATGTATTGTAGACTTAACAGTTTTTCTTGTAATTAATTGTTTACATGTCTGTCTCCTGCACTGGGACTGTTAGCTCTGTCTACTCAAAGAATTTGTGTTAAGTTCAGTGTGGACCCAACAGATGAGCCAAGTCTTCTGACTTCCTTTTTGACGGCATTCTGACTTCCTTCTTCTCCTCTTAGCCTTTGATCAGGCCATCTCCCTGAGCTGAAGTGCACTTAGTCCTCTTTCCTGACCCCAGTCCTCGGCTTTGCGTCAGACCCTGTGGCGTTCACATGGCCCTGTCTGGCCCTGTTACCCGTCTGTCCTCTCCTTCATGCTATCTAAAAATTCTCCCTAATAGCTCGATGTGTTTTAACCTCCTGTCCTTCAGTTTTACTGGAAATTTCTAGGTGGCAAGGATTTAAAAAAATTTAAACATTACCCAGTAGTACTTTACTCTCTTTTCTACTTTGAGGACTGAGACTGACTTTAGGCACTACAGAATTCCCTTGATGCAAATGAATGACCATGCTGAGGCCCATGAAGAGGTTCGATGTGTATTGTTGAATGAGCTAGAACTTTAAATAAATAAGCATATACACTTCAGCATGAAGTGTGCAAAGCAGATAAGTTGAATGTAGCATCACTGTGGTTCCTTCTGTGGACAGCTTTCACATTATTCAAAGGAGGCAATAAAGGTAAAACAATCATTTTGTTAGGATTAATTTTTATTGTGGAAGTTTTTCTTTTCAGCTATTGAATAACATGTCAACATTTCTAGCCAATTTCAGAACTAGCTGTGATCTTCTAATTAAAAACCATAGATCTGAGAGTTCATACTTGAATCAGGTATTTAATCCTTAAATCCCTTTCTTTTCCTCTGTCTCCTCCTCTCTTTTTAAAAGCTGTGAATCATTTTATAAATTAGGATTAAGAACTGTCTGGTACCATTATTAATATCCCTTTTGGCTGTGAGGAAATGGCACAAATAATTTCATCCTAATATTCATTCAGATTTATGAGCCAGTATTCATCACAACAATCTTAAAACTCTTGAAAGGATAGAAACTGTATGACAAAGTGAGTCATAGTCTTTGTGATGTGATGTCTGCAAGGGTGGGTGGGAGAGACTGCTGAATGACCAGTCTCATTCTGCTTTCTGAGCTGAATCATTTTGCAAATAGAAAACAATTCACAGATTTATAGATGGTCATAACATAAATAGGAAATGGACGAGAGTAACAGAGTCAAATAATACCTCTATTTAAAAAATTACTTTTTGGTTTGCATTACTCGCCAGTCAGGATGGCTGCTATCCAAAAGTCTACAAGCAATAAATGCTGGAGAGGGTGTGGAGAAAAGGGAACCCTCTTACACTGTTGGTGGGAATGCAAACTAGTACAGCCGCTATGGAAAACAGTGTGGAGATTTCTTAAAAAACTGGAAATAGAACTGCCATATGACCCAGCAATCCCACTTCTGGGCATACACACTGAGGAAACCAGATCTGAAAGAGACACGTGCACCCCGATGTTCATTGCAGCACTGTTTATAATAGCCAGGACATGGAAGCAACCTAGATGCCCATCAGCAGATGAATGGATAAGGAAGTTGTGGTACATATACACCATGGAATATTACTCAGCCGTTAAAAAGAATTCATTTGAATCAGTCCTAATGAGATGGATGAAACTGGAGCCCCTTATACAGAGTGAAGTAAGCCAGAAAGATAAAGAACATTACAGCATACTAACACATATATATGGAATTTAGAAAGATGGTAACGATAACCCTATATGCAAAACGGAAAAAGAGACACAGAAATACAGAACAGAACTCTGTGGGAGAATGTGAGGGTGGGATATTTCAAAAGAACAGCATGTATACTATTTATGGTGAAACAGATCACCAGCCCAGGTGGGATGCATGAGACAAGTGCTTGGGCCTGGTGCACTGGGAAGACCCAGAGGAATCGGGTGGAGAGGGAGGTGGGAGGGGGGATCGGGATGGGGAATACGTGTAAATCTATGGCTGATTCATATCAATGTATGACCAAAAAAAAATAAATAAATAAATAAATTACTTTTTGAAATATAACACATGATGAACAGTCTTTATTTTGAATTAGAAATGAAGTTAATCTACTGCCTAATAATACATATATTTTGATACCTGCTATATGTCTTTATATATTTTCATTTTTTCCTATTGGTTATGTTTCTTTTAAAAAATTCTCTTATGTAATTTGACCTTTATCTTCATAGCTATTTGTAGCTTTGGCTTATTTGATAATTGCGTGTGTGTTTGTGTGTGGAGAAGGAGGTGACTACTTGTATGGGAATTTGAGAGAAGAAGGTCCCTTTCCTCTTGAAAATTCTGATTCTGGGATAGTATAATCCTGCATTTTGCATGGTCTCCTTTTGTTACTTTTCATCTTATTAGAATTAGAAAGATGGAGAGTCTTTCTCTGAGTCAGATTTAACCTTTAATCTTTAAATGTAAGATTGATTTACCTTATTTCCTTGTTTGAGGCAAAGTATTTGTCAAAACAATTATATGAAAAGTAAACTATTCTAGTTTGAATGTGTTTCTTGAGTTTTAGAAGTTGAGAACTCTTCTTACATTCTTGTATTTATCCATTAAACTCAACAATTTAGTAATGGGGATATAATACAAATAAAATTGGGAAGCTAATGTTTCTAACTGGTTTAGTAGAGGACAATAGTATATCAAGAAGAAATATATTTCATTTAATACAACGTGTTGGATTAGAAAATAATTACAGCAATACCTTCAGTTGTTACAAGGTGGGAAAAGTAAGGCACAGATTATTTTGCAGGGAAGGTACTAAAACCAGGACGTGTTGATGGGATCTGTCCAGCCTGAGCCAGACACCGAAGCAGGTTCCATGGCAACTCGGCTGTGTCCCTGCACCTTTATAGAGGGAGGGCCCTTGTTTGGCCTTCACCAAACGACTTCACCTTGGACCTTGTTATGTACTGAGTGTTTTTTGAATGGATGGATGAAATTCCTGAGAACATATTCTGTGCCAGCCTTATGAACAGTATGTTTAATCTTGTTACAGTCTTATGAAACAAGTCTTATTTTCATTTTACAGATAGGGATAGAGTTTTTGCTATTGGTTTTTCAAACCATGATCTCTTTGTGACTGTAAGTAATTAACCGTGTCTTCCAGATTTGTTAGTGTTTAGAATACAGTTCATGGCCAGAATTTCAGATGGACGGTGTAGCGTAAATTTGAACAGAAATAGTGATTTTTTAAAAATAGCTTAAACTCTTCCCAGAGCCTTTACTATTCTCAGCAAAGTTAGTCTCTGTCATCTTTTCTGCCACCCCTTTATTGCATCCTTTTTTGTTTAGAAAATATTTGTCATGAATTAATGTGAAACAATTCATTAATATTTTATGGATTGCTTTCTGAAGAACTCAAAAGATTTTTAAATGGCATATTTAAGAATTAGAGTAGGACATAATTAAGGATAAATACTATATAAGAATGGGATAAACCTCAAAGAGAGTCTGTAAAGATGCAAAATAAGCTAAGGCATGCAGAAAATGCAAAGAGAATGATTAAAAGGATGTTTAAAAAGTCAGTTAGGCCCTTTCAAGGAAATTTGAGATAGGCTCACTATTTAAGGACATAGTGTAAGATGGAAAAAAAAAAAAAAGAAAAAAAAGCAGATGGACCTGGGCGTATTTTATGTTAATGTTAATCTTCTTCCCCAAGTAAGACTGTCAGTCAATAATTGTTTGAGTGTCTCATTGAGAAAATAAAAACCAAGGTAGACGAAGAGATACAAAGAAAGCACTCAGCCAGACACATCTAGAAATGTGTTTATAATGAAACTCCTCTTTCCTTGAAATCACTTGTCCCCCTTTTTTGACCCCCTGTGTTTTAAAATATAAAATATGTTTAACTTTGTAAATTTCTTGCCAACCAGCCCATCTCTCAGAGTCCATTTCTACTCTTCGTTGCCCTCAGTTCTCGCATCCCGGCCTCAGGCTCTGTGCCCTTCAGCTTGCTGGGTCCACACTCAGGGGGTCTCTGCGTTGTTGCCACAGGTGCTCTCCTTCGGTCCCGGGCTGTTGCAGCTGCCTTCTGCCTGATCCCATCTGTATCAGTTTGCTGGGGCTGCCATAACAGAGTACCATGGACTGAGTGGCTCAAACAACGGAAATTGATTTTCTCATAGTTCTGTAGACTAGAAGTCCAAGATACAGCTGTCTGCACGGCTGGTCTTTCTGAGGCCTCTTCTGGGCTGGCAGCAGCTACCTTACACATGGTCACCTCTCTGCACGCATACCGATCTCTTCTTCTTGTAAGGACTCCCTTCAGATTTGGTTAGGGCCCACTTTATAACAGCCCCGTTTTAACTTAATCCTTCTTTAGAGACCCCTCCTCCAAATAGTCATTTTCTGAGGTACTGGGGCTTCAGGCTTCAACGTATGAATTTGGGGTGGGGGTACAGTTCAGCCCACAACACCAGTGAGTCAACTGGATATTGTTCTTTGGCAGAGTATCTTTCCAGAGAGCAGCTCTTACCTTGTTATCCCTCTCTTTAGAAAAACTTTATGGACTCAGAACAGTCTAGTCGCCTGGTTCACACATTGCTTACAGATGTGGGCACTGTTGAAAGTCTATGAGAATTACAGAGAATAGGAAGTTATCAGCAGATGAGTGATTGTCTTATATATCAGAAAGTGGGATAAAGGTATTTTCTGGAAACTCTAGATAGCTAGTAAGCTTGATGTAGGTCCTTGAAAAAAAAATTCCAAGAGATTTGAGAATACTGAGAAAAGAAGATAACATAGAAAATAGTAAATATGGTCATATATAGTGGAAGAGTAGCAATATACATAGGCTTCACATGTTATTTTGGTGGAATATCTGACCAAATTTCTCATCACAACCTTCTGCAAAAGAAGTACATTTTCTTTGGGAGAGTAGAGTTTTTTCATATTTGGGCTTCTAAGGCCGGGACCCAAGGACTGTATCACCTTTAATGAATTGGAAGTATGCTCTCCCTCCAAAAGGTAAAGAATTAAAGATAAATAAAATTGGTGATATGGATTTATTATCATGATCTGAAAGTATTTTTAATAGACAGCTGACTCTGTTTTCTAATTACCACCCTGAAGTGAAGCTTTAGATTCTCATTTTAATTGAAAGCTGTTTGCTAGACCCTCCACCCAGCTGTTAGTGGCAGTGTCGCTCACATCCTCATACAGCAGGAGAATTTTTAGTGATTTACATGTATGTTTTGCAGCTCAACGAATTTTTCTTGGAAGGTATTACAGGAAGCTACATTACTCAAGAAGTAGATAGTCTTCAAGTGTTTTAATGAGATTAGGAAAAAAAACACCAGTTGAGATACCTGTTTGGTTACACCTCTGTTGAATATTTTCCAGACTTAAGTTATTTTTGGCTATACTTAATGATGTTGAACTGTAGAGCTTTTGTGCTATAGGATTCTGGAGACTCTTGGCCTTGCCCATGCCCTCATCTCCAGCAGTGAGAGGGTGTTCCTACTATCCTACTAGGTACCTCTGTTTTCTGGAAAGAAGCCTACTGCTCACCATGGCTGACAGTTAATGTATGTGGTTCTTTATAATTCAGCCTGACTCAAAGAGATACAGTGCATCTTCCATCCAGGTTGGGTATTTTAACCTGGACAGTTCATGAACAAGCTCCAGGTTTCCATAATCCCTTGAAAATATATATAAAATATTATATCAAGGTGTTGTTTCTGAGGGGAGAATACACAGCATTTTATCAGATTCTTAAAAAGTTGTCCGTGGCCCAAAATATGTCAAGGACACTGCTGCTGATAACTAAGGTGTATCTTCTAACCCAGCTGTGAGGAAGAGCTGATTGGAATGTGTTGATTTGAGTCTGTAGTTTATGGTGAACGATTCTTGGGAATAACATCTCTGCGAAACTGGTGTCTGTGTTAATTCTAAGAAATATTTCAAGCTGCTGTTGATCTCGTTACATAGTGTCCACTTTGAGGTCTCCTGAGGGAAATTTCTTTGTGGTAACTGTCGGGGACTAGTTCATGCTTCTTCTTGGCGGCCAGTTTATTTTAACCTTATGGACTCTGGGAAACTTGTTACTGCTACTGGCTTCTGGAAAGCCAAATATGTGGTCCACTTCTAGGAAGTATGATAATCTCAATCCTGGCTTCATAAATTTTTAACCCTTATTTCCTATTTGCCTTATTTAAGAACCATTTTTAAAGTTTTTTTTTTTTTTTTTTTTTTGGTCTTGGTATATTGTCGGTATCTTTGTAACTCATTTAAAATATTATTTGGGGCCAGATAAGTTACATATTGCAATAAAAAACTTTATTGATTTGTTATTTTAACCACAAAATGTCTGCTATATAGTCCTATATAGTGTTGGCTGCTGGAGATTAAAAGTCAAGATAGGCACCTAACACTTGAAACTAACACAATATTGTACACCAGTTATACTTTGACTAAAAAAAAAGGCAGGCTTCTGCCCCTTGAGCTGTGTATTGTCTAACAGGATGAGAAAGATGTAAGTCAGCATTGACACTGAAATGTTACGGCTGCTTTGCTTGTATTGTGTCCTGGGGGACGGGTGAGATCATGTCAAGGAGGACAGTGCTTCTCACAGCAAAGTCAGAAAAAGGCTTCAGACAGGAGTAACTGCTCCACTGGGTGTCGGGAGGCAAGTAGATGTTTGCCAGGCAGCTGACTCTCTTGATTACCACCAGAGAATGATGCTTTAGGTTCATACTCTAAACAAAGTTGGAAACTTTATTCTAACTTATTCTAAACAAAGTTTTGCTCGATCTGCCACACCACTTTTAACAGTGTGTGGCTAATATCCCCATGCAGCAGGAGAATTCATTTGGTTATTACATATATGTTTTGCAACTCAACTAATTTTGCTTAGAAAGCAAAGAAGGGCATGGAGGACAAGAAGCACCGCCAGCTTTGGTATGCTTTGGGGACTGCAAGCTTGTTGCCATGGCTGGGGTGTAGGGTTAGGGTAAGAGGTAAGGCCAGCCACATAGGAAAGGGCCCGTATTCTTTCTTTTTTTTTTGCTTGAAGTAGAGTTGATTTACATTGTGGTGCTAGTTTCTGGTGTACAGCAGAGTGATTCAGTTACACATTCATGTATCTATTTCTTTTCAGATTCTTTTCCCTTGTAAGTTATTAGAAACTATTGGGTGTAGTTCCCTGTGCTATACAGTAGTACCTTATTATTTATCCATTCTATATATAATAGTTTGCATCTGCTAGTCTCAAACTCCCAATCCAACCTTCCCCTGAACCCCCTTCCTCTTGGCAACCACATGTCTGTTCTCTGTGTCTGTGAGTCTTTCATTGGTAAATTCACTTCTGTCTTATTTTAGATTCCTCATATAAGAGATGTCATACGGTATTTGTCTTTTTCTGACTTCACTTAGTCTGATGATCTCTAGATCCATCCGTGTAGCTGCAAATGGCATTATTTCATTTTTTATGGCTGAATAATATTCCATTTTATGTATATGTGTGTGTGTGTGTGTATATGTATCTGTATAAATAGATTATGTCTTCTTATCCATTCATCTGACAGTGGGCATTTATGTTGCTTCCATCTCTTGGCTATTGTAAATAGTGCTGCTATGAACATAGGGTACATGAATATTTTTGAATTAACAGTTTTGTCCTGATATATGGAAGAGCCTGGATTCTGATGGGCTTTGTAAGCCATACTAACAATTTGGTCTTGATCCTCAAGGCAGTGGGAAGTCAGTGAAGGATTTTAATCAGGAGAGTAAGAGTATCAGATCTGGGCTTTTGTAAAATCACTCAGACAGGCATGTGGGATAGACTGAAGGGTATAAAGCTGGGAGTAGGGAGGAGCCTTAGGGAATTATTGCAATAGTCCAGTTGAGAAATGTAGTTCTCTTACACCATTGCCTGGCATATCATAAGTGATATAAATGCACTAGGATGGAAAGGTCTCCATTTTGTCAACAGAAAAAAGGAAATTATTGAAATGACACTAAAAATATTATCCCAAGTATAAAAATACAAAAAAGTACTATATACTTAACAGAGTAAATATGTAGGCTAAGATCTGAAAAGGAGATATACCAAACTGCTATGTAGTGCTTAAAACTTCAGAAAGGGAGCTAGGATTGAGAGAAAAGTAATGAAGGGGAATCTTAACTTCTTTATCTGTGTATTTGGAAAATGTTAACAATTACATATCCATATTTATATAAAAATTTCTAAGAAGGATGAGTGGGGGTGAGGGAGAGGAGGCGAATGCTGGGGTCCATGAACATGAAAGGATGGAGAGAGATGAGATAGTAACCAGTAGGTTCCTGTTTTGGGAGGGTGGAGCTGTGTGTGGAGGCAGTCTTTGGCCATTGGTCACACGGATGGACACAGCACACCGACTGACTGACTCTTGGAGATCAGTGCTCAGGTCTGTTCTTGCTCATTAGAAGGAACCTACTTCTTACTCCTTCGTCTATTCCTTGGCTTATTTTCATCCAATTCTTGGCTTATTTTCCCTTAAGTCCCACTCAGATGCGTGGCCTTGGTTCTTATCAGTGTAAATGCTTTGCTTTGGGAATGCTCTATTTGAAAGTAGAACGTTACTTCTAATTCACTATAATTTCTAAGTAGCATTCACCACAATTCTGCATAATATATTTTACTCTTCTAAGGTGAATCATAACCATGTTCTTTGGAAAGGTCCTGGGAAAGACATGAAGGGACTGTATCAGATCACAGAGGGGTGGAGTAAGTTTAATGGAAGCAGAGAGACTCTGGGAAGGGAGGAGATGGGCACAGTTGGAGTCTGGACTGACCCTGTGCGTGGGGTTTGATATACGAGCAGCGTCGCTCACCAAAGGTCAGTCTGACTTTGGAGTCTCATCACTGAGGCCAGCCCTGCTAGTGAAGATGCTGTGGAGGGCAACAGCTAAACAGATGCTTGTCTCCTGATGACTTGGCGGCTCAGTTTGTAGGGAGACTGTGCAATATTAGTCAGGGTTCTCCAGAGAAACTGAACCATTAGGAGATATCTGTGGGAGAGGGAAGGAGAGATTTAAGAAACTGATTCATGTGATTATGGAAGCTGGCAACCCGTCAGGCTGGAGACCCAGAGAAGAGGCAGATGTTGCGGTTCAAGTTCAAAAGACTGCTGGGAGAATTCCTTCTTACTCAAGGAAGGTCAGTCTTTTGTTCTGACAGACCTTCAGGAGATTGGATGAGGCCACCCATGTTGTGGAGGACAATCCAATTTACTCAGAATCCATCAGTTTAAATATAAACCGCATCCAAAAACACCCCCACAGAAACATCCAGAATGATGTGTGACCAAATATCTGGGCTGCATGGCCCAGGCAAGTCGACAGTGAGATTAACGATCACAGGGCCTTTGTTGGCATAAATCCTGGACTGGCCTAAGTTTTCAACCCTGGCTTGGGCAGTCCCCCCATATTCACAGCGATGTCCCAAGGACGTGGGGCAGATGGTTCCTGAGAGGCATAGACTGGCCTCCTGTCAACGCCAAGGTGGTTTGGTTTTGCTTTGGTCCCCACCGAGAGCCCAAGGAGACTCCACCTTCCATGACTGGTACCTCAGGGGACGCGGCAGCTAGGTTCCTTCTCCTCCTCCTCCTCCTCCTCTGCTGTCTCCTCCCCTTCTTTCTCTTATAAGTTGAGATATAATTGACATATAGCACTGTATTAGTTTTAGTAATATATCAAATCATTTTTATATGTATATATTGGAACATGATCACAACAGTAAGTTTAGTTAACATCTGTCATCTCTCTTAGTTACAATTTATTTATTTTTTTTTTATGATGTGAACTTTTAAGATTTACCCTTTCCCTGGAGAGGGAAATGGCAACCCACTCCAGATATTCTTGTCTGGGAAATCCCATGGACAGAGGAGCCTGGTGGACTATAGTCCATGGGTCACAAGAGAGTTGGGCATGACTTCACGACTGAACAAGATGCTTTTAACCCTAGCACCAGCTGGCTGAGTGAATTCAACCTTTCTGAGCCTTGATTTTATCATCCAGTGTTCTCTCCTGCGGTAGTAAATATTGTTAGGAATGAAGAATCCTTGGAGGTGAGAACAGTGCTGTAGAGTGTTAGACTTAAATTCTTGTCCCTAAAAATGGGCATAGTTTTGGCAAGTCATGAAACTTCTATGTCTCAGAATTCTCATCTGTAAAATAGGAGGTGGTTCTTTCCAACCCTGAAATGTAGGTATGTGTTTATCAAGAGCTGAGAGAACAAAAGCATTTCAAAGGTGGAGTTTATAGGTAAAAAGACTGGCAGCACACAAATAACAGATATTAAGTAGTCAGACATACCATCCATGTTTATATCATACTGAGTTCTTATCATTATTAGGAGAAGCAAATTTCAGAAAGTAAAAAAAATCAAACACAGATTTCTTCAGTATTGAAAGCTTTTATTTTTAACAATATTACCATTTGAATTAAAAAAAAAATGATTTCTCTTAGAATTTCTAGAGTAAGAGAAATAGTTTGAAAAAGAAAAAATAAAAGATCTACCCTCCCAGCAGCTTTCAGTTACACAGCACAGTTTTGTTAACTGTAGACACAGTGATGTACATTACACCCCCAGGGCTGCTTTCTAATTTTAAGTTTGTACATTTAGACTACCTTTATCCATTTTGTCTACCTTCCCAGCTCCCTGCCCCTGGCAATCAATCCATCAATCTGTTCTCTGTATCTATGAGATGTTTTCTTTTTAAAGATTCTACGTGAAAATAATATGCAATACATATTTTTGTCTGTTGGACTTATTTCACTTTGCATAATGCCCTTAAGATCCACTCACGTTGTCATACATGGCAAGACTCTTCTTTTTTAATGGTTGAATAATATTCTGTGTGTGTTTGTGTATATGTGTATTTCACATTTTCTTTATTCATTCATCCATTGATGGTGGACACGTTGTTTTCATGTCTTGACTGTTGTAAAGCTGCAGTGAACATGGGTGCAATTTTTTTTTTTTGAGTTAGTGATTTTGTTTTCTTTGTATAAATACCAACAGGTGGGATTGTTGGATCATATGATAGTTTTATTTTTAATTTTCTGAGGAATCTCTGTACTGTTTTTCATTAGCTGTTTTCTTCTGGTTCTCTTTTCCTTTCCCCAACATATGTGGGTTAGCCTTGCTTCCTTAGGATTTCTGAAAACAAGAATGATGACACTATTCCAGAAGAAATGTTGTTATTAAACAGAAAAGGATCCCCAACAAGATCAGAGCGGTGCTTCCATGTGGAGATGTCTGGGGCTGCTGTTGCCTCTGGTCATCCGTAGGATGACTGCCGTCCCTGGTCTCTGTCAGCTGCCATCTGCTCCAAAGGCCCCCTGCTCAGCTGTCATCACAGACGTGAACTGGGCCTCAGATGCTGGTTTCTGAGGACCAGACAGCAGAGAGGAGTTGAGGCTGTAGTCTGATTGCGTAAAACAGGTGCTAGTTTTTCTTTTTCTTTTTTTAATATCATATTCTAGTCTGTGATTGGAAATGTCTTTCATATATCATCCTCTTATTCTTAATTAAGGAAAATTAGCATTGACTAGAAGCAGGGGTATCAGCGTAACTAGAGGTTCTTCTGTTGTAGGCTGAGCCTCATGAGAAATCCAGGACAGCACAGAAGTACAGGAAGGGGGATCAGATGCCTTTCTGCTCTTCAGTACACATCACTGGTGCTGCTGAGAGTGAGCAAGGACGTGAGGGAGCGTGGTGAGGTGTTGGGCCAACAGCAGGGGAGTTTTCCCTTGTACTGTGGGTCTCCCTTACTGCACCTTGGACTGTTGGGTCTCCTTGACCGACTCTCCTGGTTTATATTCTCAGGGACAAGTGCCTCCCCACCGAGAAGCTAAAAGGCCATGCCAGGCAGTGCCACCAGATACAGAGATTTCAGCGTGTCCATTTTGTAGCAAAACGGCACAAAATGACAAACCCTCTTTGGTGCCTTAGTTACTGTTTAAAAAAAAAAGGCAAACGTGTTCCGTGTTCCGCTAAATGATGAGCCTAGCTTGGCCAGCACAGTGTGAGTGAATACATTTTTAGGAAAATGGGAATGCTGAAGGACACTATGTCTGGGATAGTTTTTTTCTTTGAAGCAGGTGGCAGAGCTGTCTCTGGCGGAGAGGTGTGGCTGTGGGTTGGGGCTTGTAGAACATGCTGTAAGCGTTGTGGCTGCTGTCGAGGATGGGAGAGGACAGAAACGTGAGATGTGCCGACGGCTCACTTCAGGCTGGAGACCCACATTCCTGATAACACCATCTGGGTGGTTGTGTCACTTCTGGGTACACTTCCGTTGTGTATGTTCAACATGCAAGTGCGGAAGTGCAGAAACCAGATGGCTATATTGGTCTAAAACTTGGAGCTTAGGTTTTAGAAGTGCTAGAAGGAAAAAGCAGACCTGAGAGATGACCCACATAGTCCAGAGTGACAAGGGAAGCCCGAGAGGCTACGGACTGGTAGATAAATGGTGGCCTCAGAGTCGGTTACATCAGTGAGGCTATAAACCCAGCCAGTTAGGTTATACCACATCATGGCAAAGCTGCTCTCAGATGATGGCGTGGCCATGAAGGTGGTGAATGCAGGTCCCTAGTGTTGATAAGCTAAGGATCTTGGAGGCTAGGTTTTTGGTGGGTCTTCTACATGAAACGGAGAAGGCAATGGCACCCCACTCCAGTACTCTTGCCTGGAAAATCCCATGGACGGAGGAGCCTGGTAGGCTGCAGTCCATGGGGTCGTGAAGAGTCGGACACGACTGAGCGACTTCACTTTCACTTTTCACTTTCATGCATTGGAGAAGGAACGGGCAACCCACTCCAGTGTTTTTGCCTGGAGAATCCCAGGGGTGGGGGAGCCTGGTGGGCTGCCGTCTGTGGGGTCGCACAGAGTCGGACACTACTGACGTGACTTGGCAGTGGCAGCAGCAGCCCGATCCTAGTGGAAACGGCAGTTCGGAAGGACTGGCTGGACCCCAGTGTGCTCAGCTCCCAGTGGTGTTGCAATGACCTGTGATGACCAGCAGCCCTTAGGATTCGAGTGTTGCAAGGGGAAAGGTCTGGGTGGAGTAAGAAAAACATCTTTTGGTCAAGGCGACTGTTTCCTATTTTTAAAAACATTGGTGTTGGGACAGGTAATCTGCAAAGCACCTTCCTAGTTTAACAGTTCTTTCCATGAACCTAAAAAAATGCACATCAGGAGTTTGATCCCTTGTATTACCCAGCTGGAAGAAGAAGCCTAGATTATGAATATTCTTTTCTTCATGGGAAAGTCACCTTTCCCAGAGCCACAGAAAGTAGAATATGTCAGAAATTCTTGGGGGAGAAAAAGATTTAAAAAAGGTAAAAAGTATGAGTTGAACAAAGTGAGATGTATTTTGTGTCTGGTTTTGGAAAAATCTGGGCTCTGGGGTAAAGAATCAGCCTGCAGCGCAGGAGACACAGGAGATGCGGGTTTGATCCCTGGGCTGGGAAGATCCCTGGAGGAGGAAATGGCAGCCTGCTCCAGTATTCTTGCCTGGAGAAGCCCATACAGTCCATGGGGCTGAGAAGAGTCAGCTGAGCACACACTTGGAATAGCTTACTTGGGAGCGTGACTGTCTTTCAAGCCTGAGATAGGTTTCCGTTCGGAGCATCTCAAGAACAATTACCTCCTGTAACTAAAGCCTTGACTTATTCCTCTAAAATTAATGGTGAGACAATGATGGGTACCTTTATAGATGTCTATTTTTTTTTTCGCTTTTTCATAGCCCTCATATGTTTTCTGGAGGAAGCAGAAAGGATAAAGTAAATCAGGGGAGCAGACAGGGTAAGGGAGGTAGAAAGTACAGAGGGAAAGGAAGAAAGAGGAAAAACACACACACACCCAAGAATACGCAAGAGAAGATTTAGCCTGAAACAGACTTTCATATTCAGCCTCCTGAGTAATTAGTTGTCCGGGGCTCTTGGCATTCTCTTCAGAGAGTGGTTCCAAATCTGGGAAGGAGAAAGCAGCAAAAGAAAACAAAATGCCGACTTTTCATGGCACAGAGGAGGGAAATACATTCAGTGATTGATTTTAGGCTCCTTTTTTGGGACCCAAGTGTGAATACTAGAGCCAGATGCTATATGCTTTGCTATTTGTACACTTTTGCGACTTTTTAAAAACTCTGTAAGCTATAGCAATTAACTCTTTGTCATTTTGTTATAAAGAATAAGAAGACACAGTATAAGGCTTTCTTTGGGAAGATAAATTCCCTTGAAAGTGAAAGTGTTAGTCACTCAGTCATGTCCGACTCTTTGTGACCTCATGGACTGTAGTCCGTCATGCTCCTCTGTCCATGGGATTCTCCAGGCACGATTACTGGAGTGGGTTGCCACTCCCTTCTCCAGTGAATCGTCCCAACCCAGGGATTGAACCCAGGTCTCCCGAATTGCAGGCAGACTCTTTACCAACTGAGCTACCTACTTCTTGGTATTTTTCTCCATTTGCCACTTCCCCCCGCCACTCTCTTCATCCTAACACAATTCACTGTTTGAAACAAGGCACAATTTCAGCATCATTTCAACCAGCTATTCTTTGAAGAATGGCAAGCGAGAAAACAATAGAGTAACTTGCTTTTCAGGGCAGTGCCACTCAGCACCCAGCTAAGAGAGGAGGATTAGGATTGCTGACGTTTAACCCTGGGTCCTTGGCTCAAGCAGTCCACCAACCTGGGACTCTGCCTCCTTATCTTGAACTGCAGAGTCCTCACTAGATGATTTCCAAGGGCCAGGCTCTGAGGATTTTTGACTTAGATTCTGTTGGAGGTTCAAAGAATCAGTTTGGGGAAAGGGCTGATAATGTCATCAGAAATACACATGGCCAAAGGAAAGACCATGAGCCAAGACTAGAGGGCACTTCATGCCAGGCCTGTCCCTGAAGATGGCCGGACAGTGATGCTCCTAAAGCAGAAGACCTGAAGACCACAAGTGGCTCTGCCTGAGGCTGCAGGAGACGCTGCTGTCACCAGAGCTCAGAACAGAGGGAGAGTGACAGGCAGACGCTGGCTTTCTGAACAGGGGTTCGACTTCATCCATTCCCTCACCAGAATGTGTTTTGGACAGCTGTTCTTGAAGATAGAGAAAAATGCAAAACTGTAAGCAAGTTGTTTGTTATTTCTGCCCTAGTCCTGCCCTCAGCAGTCCTGTTAAGGTCATTCTCATCTTTCACATTTGTACAGGTAATAGGTAGACCTGGGTTTAGGTCAGCTGTGCCTTTCTAGTTGTGTGATCTTGGGGAAGTAACTTCATTTCTTTAAGTACAAGTTTCCTCATCTGCCAAGTGGGGATGCTAGCTAATGATAGCTACCATGTTCATATTGTATGAGTAGGTCAGATAGTGAGCCCTTCCTGGATGTCAGCTGTGACTATTGTTTGTTGTTCCTAAAGCTCCCCTTTATAAACTTACATCTGGTCTATCTTCCAGTGCTTGAGATACCTACTGCTGGGTAACAAACATCTCAGAATTTAATGGCCTGAAATGACCACTGTATTGTTTCTCCTGGTTCTGTGCGTGACTCTAGTTCAGCCGGATGGTCCTGCTGCTAGCACAGTGTGAAGTGGGTCATGCACCTGCAGTCAGACGGTGGCTGGAATGGGAACGCCTGAAATGGCTTTACGTACATGTCTGGTCCTTGGCAGGGAGACTGGGGCCCCAGTGAGCTTTCTTCACATGGTCTCTCCATGAGACTACTCTGGGCTGCTTTACACCGAGACTGGATCGCAAGGGCAAAGCTCCAGCCTGTAAGCACTGTTTACATCATGTTTGCTAACATCCCATTGACTAAACTCAGTCAGCCTGGCCCAAGACTAGAGTCAATATGGGAGGGACGGACTACACAAGGTATGACTATCAAGAGGTGTGGTTCATTGCAGCCACCAAAATAAGTCTCTACCACATCCAGTTTCCAAACCCCTACTGTCTGGAAAACATCTTCACTTGGACGGCACTCTTGTAGTTTGAACGTAACTAATTCACTTCCAATTGAGTATAGGCGATTCGTTGTTCTCATTGATGAGCATGGAGCTGGTGCTGGATCAGAAAAGACAGCCTCATTTTGTCAGCTTTCCTCCCAGATTATTCCAGCAGTTTTCTTCCAAGTTAAAAACCCAAACACAACTCCCCCCTCACCTTTTTATTTATTTATTTTTAACCAAAATCTAGATTTCATGAAACCTTGGCATTTCTTACTTTGTTCTCCACCCTCACTGCCACCATTGAAATCCACATCCTCATTGTCTTGCATGTGAACAACTGCAGTAACCTTTCAGTTAGGTTTTCTTTAAACACCATTTTCAGTTTGATACCTTTCTTTTCAAGAACCTGCTGTATATTTGTTGTTCTTACTGCATCAAACCTGCTTGTTTTCCCAGTGCCTTATTTATTGGACTCTACTCCATTTATACAACTCCCTTTTTCCACTGCTGTATATCATCCATGCTTCAGAATCAGAGAGTGAGGAGGGAGGGTACTTAATGAAAGAGTTTAAGTCCATCTACATTATAAATATCTTCAAACACAGAGGGGAATAGAGGAGGTAATGAGGAGGCAGAGCAAAAATCCTGGCTATAAAATGTGAAGTGGAAGGATTTTACTGTTGCCGTTTGTGTTTTGGAGAATTAGGTAAGAATTAAAGGAGGAAACTGGGTACTTCAGGGGGTTGGAAATTAGATCCCTTTTAATGGAATTCCTTAAGTTTAAAAAACCTTGGGCTGTCTCGTTCTGCATTGCACTGCTCCTGGCTCAGCTGGGTTTTACATCTGCATAGTCGGTTTTGCTGTTATCAGTGGTGCTGGGTGTATGTTCTGATGCGATGCTTGGCCCACACTGAGTGCCTCATGAATGTTTTCATGAAGAATATAAGCAGAACTTAGTCAGACTTTTTATAAACTAAAGTGGACAATATCCACAAAGTATAAGAAAAGGATGTACTTATCATATTAAACGGACAGAGATCCAGAAGGCAGTTCTGCAAACTATGTTCGCCACTGAAAGCAGACGTTTGTTAAGTAAGCGCTCAGCGCATGCGCTCTGGATGCTGACTGAGGCTGGGGTGAGTGAGGCTTAGCTAGTTAGGCTGCTTGATGAGAGCACCCGTGTCTCCTATAGATGGGCATATAAAACGTGTCAGGAACGTGGGAAGTGAGACCTATTACATTTTTCTTTTTCTTTTTTAGACCTATAAGCTTTTTGAATCAGATGACATTTTAAAAATAGGATGCTGAAAGAATAACTTCCTGTTCATATGAGGGAACAACATTTATAAAGTGATAAACACAGAAAGGCATGAACCTAAGGAACTGAACAAGCATATTCAGTTAATTCCTGACATTATTTTGATAGTTCATTTTCATTCCAAAGGCATCATATTTTTTGTGAAATCAGTGATAGTTTTTAACCTCAGTAATTGAGATTCTGTGTAAGGAAATGGCCAGTGTTTCGAAGGACCTCTCCCACTCCACCAGCTTTCAACCACAGTTTCAAATACACTATTTTAAAGAACTTAACTCCAGAGTAGTCCACTTAACTTTATTAACTTGGACTTCAAGGCAGCTGCATTCTTTGGGGTGGAGCCATGCTCTTCTTTCACTGTGACCCTGTTTTATTCCTTTAACATCACAGCCGAAGAAGGGGCCCTATTTCTTCCTGGAGACTTAGAGGCCAAGGAGCTGTTTCCAGCTTCCTCCTGAGTCCGCCCAGCGTGTCATGCAGGGGCTGCAGGGGAGAGCTGTCCTTGGGAGGGCCTCCTCAGAAGTTCTGGGGATGGGCCTTGAGCTCTTGGCTGCAGTCAGGGTTTTCCAAAGTGGAGGCCCCACTAACGCTCGTCATTGACTGAGAGACGTGCCGCCAGGGCTATTTTCATGAGGGTCAAATAAAACTCTCTTGTCTTCAGCCTGCTTTGAAAGGTGTTTTCCTAATGATTTTACCAGTCAAACAGAATGACTGTGTGGGAGAGTGTAGTTGAAGAGCTGGAACACTCCGGGCCACTTCCCTTCTCCACCCAGTGCCCCTGCTTGCCTTTCCCCCTGAAGCTCCTCCTCTCTCAGGCACACACTCGCTGCTCTGTTTTCTGTTCTGGAACTGCCTGAATTGTGAGATTTTTGAGGAACTCCTCAATCCAGAAAGAAGTGCCAGGAACACAAACAGCTAACTGGCATTCATCCCTAGGGGAGCTGCATGACCAGCCAGGCTGGTCACATTATCTCCATGGGGCACTTAGCTTTGAGTGAGACCTTGGCACTCTCAAATTGTCCTAGAAGTGTTTCCAAAAGGTAGAAAGAATTGCCAAGAAAAGGCTGTAATCAGGAGGTGCTGTATCTTTTGGGTATGTTGGACTGGTTGCAGAAATACTTGCTGGAGGCAGTGTATATTTTTGCTGTTTATCTTCATCTGATCTGCTTGTGATTTCAGGGAACTCTGACCAGGTTAATAAACCTTTGAAACGGATTTCTGATTGGTGATCCATAAGCCAAAATGCGACGTCAGTAAAGTGTGTGCGTGCGTGTGTGCACGCTCTTGGCTGGTGCTGAGTAGTGGCTGGCCCATCAGTTGGGGTGTATGTCCTGTGGTTTGTCATGGTCCCCACTATTCCCTTCTCCTCCTGGTCTTATCACCAAGCTGCTTCTCTCTTGTCTGTCACTCACACGATCCCTGCCGGCTTTTGAGTTTGATACCCCACTTTTAGTACACGTGTTTTCAGTGGTCCTCGAATGCTGAACCCCATTTATTCTGAGACAAAGGAGCTGATAAAGATTTTTCAAGAAAATTTAGAAACATCAAGTGTTATTTCTCAGTGAAAATATTTCTCAGCTTCTAGCAGGCCGCCCCTGACTGGAGGTCTGCCTGACTTGCAACAGTCTGGCCCACGTTAGGCTGTTGACTTCCTCAGGGGCCTCTCTGCCACAGTCCGCCCAGACAACACAGCAGCAGTTCTGAAACCTGGCGCTTCCCCCTCCAGCCTTGGAAGGCCGCTGCTGGAAGATGGCTCCTCATGAGTGGTGCAGATACCTGCTCGCGGAGCTGACGCGTGTCCTGTTTATTCAGTAAACACTATAGGAAATACGAAGAAATGCGAAGTGCCCACATGTTTCAGGGTCAGCAGGGCAGTTCTTAGTATTCTATTACTGATGAAAAATGTAAAGATCTACAGCACTCTGCTGTCTGATGCATACAAAATCTTTCAGTCTTTTTTTACACAACTGCTTTCTACTGTCTGTCTTTTTAATTTTACTTTGGCTCCCTTTGTTATTCAGCAACTTAGCACTAGGTACATGATGGTGTATATATGTCAGTGCTGCCTTCTCAATTCACCCTACCTT
Source organism: Cervus elaphus (assembly GCF_910594005.1). Classification (NCBI taxonomy): domain Eukaryota; kingdom Metazoa; phylum Chordata; class Mammalia; order Artiodactyla; family Cervidae; genus Cervus; species Cervus elaphus. The sequence goes on from NC_057819.1 coordinate 36,665,247, forward strand.
TACCTTCTCCTGCTGTGTCCACAAATCCATTCTCTGGGAGGTTCATCAGTACCATTTTTCTAGATTCCACATGTATGCATTAATATATGATACCTGTTTTTCTCTTTCTGACTTAATTTGTATAAGAGACTCTAGGTTCATCACCACCTACCTTTTAAATATGGCAACAAAGAGGTAGCAAAAGTGATATTTGAACTTCATTCTTCTTTCCTCGATCCCATGTTCCTTTACCATCTAGTGAAGTATTGAGATGCTGTGAATAGAGAATGGAAAAAATGGAGAATCTATGGGGACAGAATAGCCCATAGACCATGTAATGAGCCTCTGTATAATTGAGCATTCGATAGAATAAGCCATCAAAAAAAGAATTTTCAAGTAGTGATTCATCTTGGAATCATTTCATATTTCCTCATGATTATTAGAGTAAAATCATTAAAATGTAATGTTAACTGAAGCTTTGCATCAGATTTTTTATACTGTATTGTATTGTGTTTTATTCCATGTGCCTAGATAGGACTGAGATCATAGTGAATGAGTTGTATCTAGCGGCATGTATACACTGGAGCCTGATTATTTGGTTTATGGGCTATTCTACCTATGGGTTCTTAATTCCACCCATTTTTGTTCACTAAGGAAATGGAAGTTATAGTAAAAATAATATTTAAAGGAGTCTATCTTCTTTACATTATTTGACTTTTTTCTTTCTCAAATAATTTGTCTCTTAAATCACAGTCAAATATTAATTATTAAATGAGATGACATTTTGAATTAGTTGGCTGACATTTTTTAAATGAAAAAATGTGAGATAATTTTAGATTCACTTACAATAGTAAGAAGTAACACAGAGATTCTGTGTCCCCTTTGCCTGGTTTTCCCCAGTTGTAACATCTTATAGTGCCTTTCACAGTTTCACACCGGGATGTTGACATCAACACAGCCAAGACACAGAACATTTTCATCATCACAGAGATTCCTCAGGCTGCCCTTTTATAGCCACACTCAGTCCCCCAAGCCCACCTCTGGCACCTGCCAGTCTCTTGTCCATTTCTATAATTTTGTGGCCAACTTATTTTTAGAAACATTTCTCCAATAGTTGGCCTCTGGGAAGAAAATAGCCATTAACACTTACTTAGAGCAGATGAGTTTTGTAGGTGGAAGCTGGTAATTGTGCATGCATACTCAGTGCTGACTTGGGTTGCTCTGCCAGGAGACAGTGTGGGGTCCTCAACTGCAGATTACTGAGGTGTCAGAACTGAAACTATTCTTGCCAGAAAATGCCTCTGCCAAAGGCTGTCAGAATTTTCCCTCCTGAATTACACACCTCCACAAAGCAGGCCAAGAAATGACTTGGGTGGCAAGCATTTCTAGCCTCTCCCTGACACTAGAATAGTCCCATACTGTCTGGGATCCCGGGTAGCTATGGAAAGGGTGAGGGAAGGTATTTTCTCTGTCAGCTTGTGATTATCTGCTGATGAGGGAACTCTTTCCTTTCCTTTCCATCTTTGTAGTTATCTTTGCTACTGTGAAGCTCTGCATTAACCCCGTATTGCACTTGGAGCTTCTGGAATGTGTCGAGGTGCTAAATCGTCTTTCCCTCTTCCTTCTTGTCAGTCTGACTTCATTGTCTGATGCCACCAACAAAGTAAAAGCCATGATGTGTGTTAGTCACTCAGTCTTGTCTGACTCTTTGCGACCTCATGGACTGTATCCCACCAGACTCCTCTGTTTATGGAATTCTCCAGGCAAGAATATTGGAGTGGGTTGCCATTCCCTTCTCCAGGGGATCTTCTGACCCAGGTCTTAGGCGTTGCGGGCAGCTTCTTTGCCATCTGAACCACCATTATTGTTGTTTAGTTGCCAAGTCGTGTCTGACTCTCTGCGACCCCATGAACTGCAGCACTCCAGGCTTCCGTTCTTCACTATCGAGTTTGCTCAAACTTGTGTCCATTGAGTCAGTGTTGTGATTCAGCCATCTCATCCTCTGTCACCCCATTCACCTCTTGCCCTCAGACTTTCCCAGCCTCAGGGTCTTTGCCAGTGGATTGGCTTTTTGCATCAGGTGGCCAAAGTATTGGAGCTTCAGCATTAGTCCTTCTAATATTCAGGGTTGATATCCTTTAGGATTGACTGGTTTGATCTCTTTGCTGTCCAAGGGATTCTCAAGAGTCTTCTCCAGCACTGCAGTTCAAAAGCATCAATTCTTCCATGCTCAACCTTCTTTATGGTCTAACTCTCACATCCATATATGACTACTGGAAAAACCATAGCTTGACTATATAGACCTCTGTCGGAAAAGTGATGTCTCCACTTTTTAATACACTCTCTAGGTTTATCATAGCTTTTCTTCCAAGGAGCAAATGTCTTTTAATTTCATGGCTACAGCCACCATTGCCATTGTGTTATTAGAAGAATCTAGAATCATCTAACGTCTGCAGCTGTTTGGACCTGTGTTACATTTGCTCTTACCTGTAGCTCAGGTAGCTCAAATACTTCCACTTTAGGACATGAAATAGGAGATCAAGAGATACTGGAAGAAATTGATTTTTGTAAGTTTTTATAGATTGGAATTGATTGTAACAGCCCTGTCTTTGGCATAAATCAGCTGTACATTAAAATTTCTTATTGTAGGAATTAAATGATATGGTTTAGACATAAATGGCAAATTTGATGTTTTGGACATATTACACTTTAACTGTTTTATATATGTTGTCATCATTGGTAGTCTTAAGTCTCATAATGAAAACAGTTTTTACGTTGTAGCTATAAGACTTGATACAGAGAAAGATTTAATCAACTCATAAAGTCCTGACTGAATAGCAATGAAAGAAGTCATGGATTTCTAAGATCCTTCCCTTCCTTCCTATTTTTCTTTATTATGCTAATTTTAACCTTTGAAAACTGAAGAGTTGCTAAGAATTTCAATGAACTGTGTGTCTAATAATGTTCCTGTTTATAAACTTAAGTAGCCAGTTGAGTTGTTAAGAGATTGGGATGTATGGGATCCCCCTCCCCACCCCAGGGTGATGTACAAAAAGAAATGATAAAAAAAAATGAAAGGTTAATGAGAGTCAGTATGAATGAAGCTCCTTAGTCAGATTTGTGTTTTGTCCACACAAAAAGGAATAATTGAATAAATCCAGGTTGCTGACCTTTGTTGTCTGATTACTACCCTCTGGTATTCCACACATATGGAGATTTAAAGCTTTTCTGTGTTTCTTTTGTTACGTGGACTCCTTTGCCAGTTATCTGTGCATTAGGAAGTTTTTAGTGCAGTCTTCAGCATTAAACTGGATGAATTTTGATGTAATAAAATAGACCAGTAGGTTATGCCTTGGAATTTAGTTATTAGTTACTCATGAATTACAGTTCCAAGGAGACAACTGAACCTAACTCAGTTACTTTTTGACTGAAAAATATTTTATTGTAAAGCTAACACACTTTATCATCAAGTTTTACATTAATGTTGGTTTTGAATGAGTAAGGAAGGAATTAATATGTGTGCAGTGTTCTGAGAGGAGGATGTCAGGAATATGAGTACTGTCAGCTGTAGACCTATATAGTGATCCTTGAAATACAGTATTAGACAATGGCTTTCTGATTATCTTTGTGTACTAAATTACAAGTTTCACTTTGCTTTGACTTCAGATTATTTAAATGAGAAGTAACATTAATGCTGGACCAACTAAAGAACACCATGCATTTGCCACCAGAATGTAAGCTACGTGAGGGCAGACACTTTGTAGTTCTTGGTTCCTGTTGTATTTCTAGCTCCTAGAGCAGTTTCTGACACATGAAGCAAGTGTGATACCATTTTGTTGAATGAATTAATAAATAACAAATACAGGACAATAGGTTGAGAAATTGTATAAGGCCTGTGTCTTCTTTGCAGTAAGTACCTTTTAGTTTACTTCCCTTGAAAATAGTGAAATTATAAATTTATTTGCTATAGGAGAAGTCAGCCTGTGGTAGGACGTTACATGCAGCATAAATGACATATTTGTGAAAGGTATCCCATCTACACTTTGTAGATCATACGCTTTCCTAGATATTCTAGATAAAGTTTCCTAAAAAATTATACAATTCTTTGAATTTCAAAACAAAGCAATAGAAAGAAGCAGGTATAAAATAGGGGACCAGTATCTCTGATGATTACTACGTACTAAAACTTTTATATATGGGGAGAGATCTAATATCTAATCTTCACTGTATAACCTTGTGCACTAGTAGTTATTTTCAATTGTGCAAGTGAAGAGGTCAGCTCAACTGGTAAGTGGGGAAACCTGATGAGTCCAATTCTGTCTGCCTCCAAAATCCATGCATTTGACACTGTGGTATTTTTTTCTGAGTACTACAATCTAACTTCTGAGGTTTATTTCATCCAAACTTCTTGAAGAAGTTGTCTGCATTCACTGTTCTCAAATTCTGTGACTAATCCAGTGACTACTACTCAGCTTGTATTACATCACTTCTGTTGTACCATTTGACAGTGAAGGTCTTTTCAAAGGTCCCACTTAAGATTTCTGTCTTCACTTGGTTTTTACTTTCCCCTACTTTTCTACTTCTGACAACTCTCTTGGGGGTTCATTAAATGTATTGACTGTTTGGCAGGAAAGTGATATCTTAGCTATATTGAGTCCTTCCATTGGTAAGCATACATAGCTCCCCTTTTAAATCTTTTCAAAATTACTTTTAATAAACTTTTGTAACTTTATTCATAAAAGTCCTTGGTACCTTTAGTTATTATCTCAAATGCTATCTTTTTTTTGTTTTTAATTACATGTTCCAACAGTTTGTTGTGGGTTATGAAACTCCACTGATTTTTATGTATTCTTGTATCAGGCAACCTTGATAAGTATTCCCAATAGTTTGTTTGTATTTTGACTTTAAAAAAACTTTAGCAGTAATTATAAAAGATTTGTTGAAGAGTTGCAGAGGTTTTACAAGTTCCCCTATGCCTTTACCCAGCTTTCCCTGAAGTTAACTTCTTACATAACTTACACAGAAGTGTGGCACTTCAGTCAAGAGTTAAAAAAAAAAAAGCTGATACTGGTACATTACTGTTTGCAGACTTCATTTAGATTTCACCACTTTTTCCACTAACATCCCTTTTCTGTTTCAGAATCCAATCTAGAATATTATGTTGCATTTAGTGTCTTAATTTTAATGCATATTATTATTCTACTTGCAAAGGGGAACAGTTTTGTCTCTCAGTTTCCAAATCTCTGTATGCATGTGTGTGTGTGTGGTGGTGGTGGTGTAGGGGTTAGGTATGTGTATAGTACATACCCCACAGGCTGGTTTGGACTGTGTGTGTGTGGTGTAGGTAGGTACTAGGTGTGTATACAGTACATTCCCCTCACAGGCTGGCTTAGCGAGCGAGTGAGAGTGTGCGCGTGTGTGTGTGGTGTAGGTAGGTATTAGGTGCGTGTGTAATACATACCCTCACAGGCTGGCATGGACTGACCACACTTCAGGTTCTACACCCTGTACTCCTGTAAATGTTGGTGCTCCCCAGGATTCCGTCCTTTGCCCTTTAATTCATGCCTGCTACACACTGTTCTGGATCTCATTTTAGTCTTCCTGTATGGGTCTGGAGCAGCCTGTGCATCCAAGGTAGCCACTGTTTGCTATTATTAACCAGATCTTTATTCTAGTAGATTTTTTCTTTGAGCTCCATGTTCATAGAGCTGACTATCTTTTGTCTGTTTCCAAAAACCATATTCTTTTACCAGAGACAAACCTCTCTAAATGTCAGCTTCTTTATTTATGAATGAGTAGGGTGCACTGCAATGACCTCTGAAGTCCTTTATAGCTCTAACAAGTTAGTATTTATGATTTTAAGGTTTATCATCCTTTGAGCCCATTCAAAAGAAAATGATACAAATTCCAAAAAAGGAGTTGCAAAATGTTTTGAGCCATAGTAGTCACATTGAAATAATCCTTTGGCTGGCTTTTTGGTTATACTGTGTAACTAAATGTGTCAGATGTTAATGGTCTGAGCACTTGAACATTTGAGTAGTTTACTTAATGTGATCAGTTTCTGTTTCTTTGCTTACCTATCAAAATCATTTTAGAAAGACCATGTAAATTTTCCTTTGCTAAAGACTGTGAAGTAAAAAGCAGACAACTGTTTATGGATATGTAGATGGGATTGAAGATGTAACTGTATCATGATGGGACCAAGTGACGACTAGTGAAGTGTGTGTGTGAAAGTTGCTTGGTTGTGTCCAACTCTTTGTGACCCCATGGACTATACAGTCCATGGAATTCTCCAGGCCAGAATACTGGAGTGGGTGGCCTTTCCCTTCTCCAGGGGATCTTCCCACCCCAGGGATCGCATCTAGGTCTCCCGCATTGCAGGCGGTTTCTTTACTAGCTGAGCCACCAGGGAAGCTTGCCTAATGATAAGGTTCTTCAATTCTGTGCCTTACAGCTTTTGTTTTTATGCTACAGCAGAGGGGAAAAAAGTTGAATTGTAAGCTTAGATAACTTGGATAACACACTATTTTTCCAAGTTCGTATCTTACTGGGCTTAAATATCAACATTAGAAAGTCATGAGAAGTCTTATGATCAAAATTGTTGACTTCTGTGCATGCATCCAAAACCTGAACATAGGTTGGTGGTCTCCAGCATGCTGAAAAGACCTGGGCTGTATCACGGTTCAGAGGTCCAATTTAGAAAGGTTTTCTATTGTAGAATTTTTTTTAAAGAACTTTCAAAATGTAAAATATAATGTAGATACAGGAAACCACATAAAACAAATTCATAAATGAATGGGTTATTACTAGGTGAACATTATTATAATCACCACTCAGGTTAGAGAACAGAACTTTGCCAGCCACCCCAGATGCCTCTCTGTGTGCACCCTCTCCAATAAAGTACACAGATTTCTAAATACTTTGAATTTCTTAGTAGTTTCATCAGTGATAGGCATCCTTAAATATTCTAGTTTAGTTTTGCTTTTTAAAGTATGAGCTTTAGGCCTTTTTTAAGTCTCAGGTCCTCCTTCCATCTTTTTTTCCTCCATAGTAACTGACTGTTGAGGAAACTAGATTATTTGACCTGCGAGGTTTCTCAGTCTGGATTTATGCCTGTTGCTCAAGCTGTCTCAGACTTGGCTGTCTAGGCTTTGTGGCTATCTTCTGCCTCAGTCCTGAAATGACATTCTGCCTGGAATATCATTCGCTTTAATCTCCCTACCCTGTACCTTGTTTGTGAGATTATCTCCTACATATCTTTCAAACCTTAGCTCAAATCTCCTCTCTCCTAGAAAGATTCTTAGATTTTTTTCATCTAACATAATATGTCATTTTCCGTAATCTCATAGCACCTGTATAATACTAATGTACAATACCGAGGACATTATAACAATGAGTTCCTTTACCCATTTTTCTTTTGCAAGTGAGATGCTTTCAACCCACCAAATATTCACTAGATATTTCTGTGTGCCCGGCATGGGATAGAGACAGATAAAGTATAGTTCCCTTTTGGATGATATGCTTCTTACATCTCTTTTAATTGAGATATTTCCTCTTCCTCTTGTTACTCATAAATGCAGTTATTTTCAGTCATGTCTAATATGGCATACACTTGGTATTTTATACAGCATACAAAAATTGGCTCACAATGGATCAAAACCTAAATATACAAGTTAAAACTAAAACACTAAAGAGAAAAGCATAGGCATGAGTCTTCATGACTCATGAAGTTAGGCAATAGTGTCTCAGATATGACAAGCAATGAAAGAACAAAATCAATAAATTGGATTTCATGAAAATTAAAAATGTTTATGCATCAAAGGATAACATCAAGAAAGTGAAAAGACAACCCACAGCATGGAAGAAGATATTTATTTGCAAGTCAGATATCTGATTAGCGCTTGAATCTAGAACATATACAACTCAATGTGAAAAAGACAAGTCTACTTAAAAAATGAGCCAAGAATCTGAATAGACATTTCTCTAAAGATACACAAATAGCCAATAAACACATGAAAAGATATTCAGCATCAGAGAAATGCAAATGAAAACTAAGAGATAACCACTCTGTACCCAATCAAAATGACTATAATAGGAGAACAAAACAAAAACCCAGGATTACAAAAAAAATGGCCTGGATGTGGAGAAACTGGACCCCTTAATTTCTTGTGACAATGTAAAATGGTTGCTTTGGAAAACAATCTGACAGTTTCTCAAATGATTAAACATAGTACCATACTGACTTTTCAGTATATGCCCAAGAGAAATGAAAATGTGTCTATACAAAATCCTGTACAGAAATGTTTGTAGCAGCATTATTAATTCATAACAGCCAAAAACTGGAAACTGTCTATCCAACTGGGTGGGTAAATCAAATGTGGTCTATTCAATGGAATGTTATTTGGCAGTAAAAAAGAATGAAGTACTGATTCATGGCTATAATGTGAGTGAAACTTGAAAACATGCTAAGTGAAGGAAGCCAGTCACAAAAGACCACATACTGTATGACCATCTTTATATGAAATATCCAGACAAGGCACATCTATAGAGATAGGAGGTGGATTAGTGGCAGCCTAGAGTTGGGATGGTGGTACTGGTAACACAGGAGGTGTGGGATGAACATGTTCTAAACTAAAATTGATTGTGGTGATGGCTGCACAACCTTGTAACTCTATTAAAAACCACTGAATCACAAATACTTTACATGAATTGTATCATACATGAATTATATCTTGACTTAAAAAACAAAAGTACCAGGGGCACCAGTAGTTTTAGTACAAGAGCCATTGACAGTACTTAAACATCATGGTAACTCTGGAAAAGAACTTTTAAGCTGGAGTTAAGTGATATGAACAACTCAAGTCAGCTAGGCAAATAAGTATAGGATCGCTTACCATCCTGGCAGAGTTTATTTTTTTTTTAGCATAGTTTTCGAATGATGATGTTAAGAGAATAAGTCTCAGGTAAATGAAACCTACCTGATCTCAAAAGGAAAAAATGTCAGATCAGGTTAGTTGACAATGTTATTCTTATATTCCATATACTAACTGATTTGTCAATTTTTGCTTCAGACAATTCAGTTCTGTTTATTTTTTTCTTCAGGTATCTCTCATGATTATGAAATAACTTTGTTCATATCTAGTTACACTAGTTGCCTTGAAGTCCACATCATCAGATACTAATATAGCCATACCAGCATTAATAATTAGGGTGTGCAACTTATGTATTTCCCCACATTATTTTCAACTCGCTTGTATCTTTGTATTTAAAGTGCTTTTCTTGTAAACAACATAGTTGGGTTTTTGCCTTTTATCTTGTTGACAGTTTTTTCCTTTAAAAAGTGAAGTATTTAGTTCCTTTACATTTAATTATTGATATGTTTGGGTTTATCTGCCATCTTGGAATTTGTTTACCCCATTTGTTCTTTGTCCTTTTGTTTCTCTTTTCCTGCCTTCTTTTGGGTTGTAGTTTTCCATGTTCCATTTTTCTGAGACAAAATGGTCCAGTTGCTAACTATTTGGGTAGTTCAGGAGCTAACTTTGCTCTGGAACTCCACCTTGTCCTTTCAGATTTCTCTCCATCCTCCTTTTCATTTGCTGACGGCTCGGTGCTTCTCCCGGGCTCTCAGCTCTGTTCTGCTTCCAGCCTTCAGTGGACAGCTGCTTTGCACTCAGCAAAGCCTAGGTGATTCAGAAGGCTCTCTCAGCTCTTCTGTTCTGTCTTCTGCTTCTTGGGTGTGGTGGTTGTACACTAGGTGCAAGCTCTGTAGAACTGGCAGGTGGGTATGGAATTGCTCTTTGATATCAGCAGCTATTAAAAGTCTGTAAAAGTTCAGCTGGTTTATTCATACTCCCCATTTTGGCAGGATTCTTCTTCTTCCTGTCAAAAATGAAAGCAGGTCATCTCTTTTTGGGGGGAAGGGACCCCAAATGTGGAATTCTTTATGTGAAATCTTGTTCAGATCTCTTTGTACCTCAGACCTGATGGGTTTTTAAAGAAAATCTATGATTTTTGTGGATTATCTAGCTTCTTATTGATTTAGGCTCTGGTTACTTTTAGTCTGTATTTTTATGGTTATATGGTATTGACAATTAATGTTTACTTTTTAGTGGCTTATCAAATAACAGTATCCAAACATGAATTCCCAAGGAATCTATGAAAGGCCAATGAATAAATGAATGACAGTTACTTTTGCTTCTGAGTCACTGGTATTGACCACACATTAATATCCATAATCTGCCTTATGAACAGTAATTATACATGTACAAAATGGTGGGCTAGAGCTAGGTTACAGTTTATTGATAAAGTGCCAGAAAAAAGTTTAGTGATTGACTGTGCAGTCATGAGCATTTATACAACTTCATGAGTTAAAAAGAGATGCTCATGTATCATATATGACTTAAGGATCTAATCATTAATAGAATTTTGCTTATATTTGTTAAAAATAAATCTTATTTTCTACATTTTTCCATAATGTGAAAAACTTTATGTTTTCATGACTTGATTATATTCCTTTTACTTTGTATCTTTTACGTTTCTGCAGAAGAATTTCACCTGGAGTGACTGGTACACTGAGGAGAATCAGACATAAAATTAAATGTCCAACAAATGCCTTTTTTACTTGATTCCCTTTGTGGTAATTTATAATGCAGGTTATGAGAAGCACAGTTCTGAGATGTTTGACAGTAAAGAGTTAATTTGACTTACCAAGAATTTCTTAAATTTAACTGGCCCCAGAACCTGTTTTTTAAGTAATCTCTGTTAGTCAAAATACATTTTGGAGAATGCTGCCTCTGAATAGCAAAAGAGAAATTTTAAACTTAATTTTCATTGAGTTGATTAGATGATTATTTGTCCATCTAGCATTACCATGCTTATGTAATATCTATTTTTTTGTTTTCTGACAATCTGTTTAATATTGACAATGTAGTGTAACACATAGGTCATCCTCTTCAGGATTTTATAGTCTGAAAATCTTCACACCATATAAGCAAATTAAGTGTAAACATTATTTTTTTGCAAATATCTAGTTAAAAAACAATCTATATATCACAATCTGTCCATAAAGAAAGATGAATGCATTTGGTATTGTATTGAAGGGAAAGCTAGAAATAAGATGTGCAGAAACTCAAGGAAATACAAACCAAAAGATAATAGCAATTATATTTTATTTGTGAAGAACAGGTTAAAAATAACTTTTAAAGAATTTAAACTTAAGCAGTAGTGTGAAAATTCTCTTAATTGGTTTATGTATTTATGTATCCTTCAGATATGTTCACTCAAAAAAAATTTTTAGTTAACAAGGCCAAGTGGAGGTAATTACCTATTGAACAAGAGAAATTCTCCATCTGTCCCTCTTATCAGCTCACTGACACTGGAGTGAGAAGGGAGTCTGGAGGCACTTATGCTCCAGTGGGTCATCTGCTCTAATAGGATTTAACTGACGTTTCACCTCGGCCCCCAGCTCCTTGCCAGGGTGGACTGGCTGGTTGCCCACGTGTCTTGTCTTTTCCCTGCATGTTGCATAAATGTGTATGTAGATGCCTCATTTTCCTATGATGCTACAAAGGTAATTTTTCTGTTACTTACAGTCAAACTACAACTTCAAGCAGAAGAGAGAGGGGTTGTGTCTATCAAAGGAGTGTGTGCGAACCGTTATCTTGCTATGAAAGAAGATGGAAGATTATTGGCTTCGGTAAGTAATGCTTTCTTATTTATATTTTTTTCTTTAACTTTTATTGCTGTGAATTTACTAGTATTGGTATTTATTAAATCTTCATTAAGGTTTTGCAAATATTATACCATTTAATCTTCACATTCATATAAATAGAGTATTATACTCTTATTTCACAGATGCAAAAACTATAGTTCTGAGGGAGCATTAAAGTAACCAAGAAAACACAGCTCGTGTGAGGCAGAGTCTGGAGGGCACGCCAGGCAGTCTTGACTGTCTTGACTCCTGAGTAGGCACTCTAATTCATTGCATTTTGCTGCAAAGCTATTAAACTTTAGTTATAAAAATATATTGTGCAGCTGTCTGAGGAGCATTGGGATGGACATATAAAATTTTGAGTATGAGTTTTTAAAGCTTCTTTCAAATTTGACATACAAAACACTATATAGAATACTCTTTGCCAATCCCATATACTGTAGCCTACCAGGCTCCTCTGTCCATGGGATTTTCCGGGCAAGGGTAGTGGAGTGGGTTGCCATTTCCTTCTCCAGGGGATCTTCCCAACTCAGGGATTGAACCCAGGTCTCCCGCAATGCAGGCAGGCACTTTACCCTCTGCGCCGCCAGGAAGGCCTGTGGGTTCCTCGCTTAAGTACAAATGCCAGCTCTGCCACTTACTCGCTGTGTGCTCCTGGGCAAACTGTGCCGAGTTCGTTCCCTCAGCTGTGACACAGAGACAGTAGTGCTCCTCTCTCAGTTTTTGTGCAGACTAGTTTATATCAAGTGCCAAGATCAGGGTCTCTTATACATAGTAGGTGCTCAAAACTTTTACCTCCTCCTCCTGTTCTTATTTATATATAAGCTCATTTACGAGCAGAGACTTTTAACTTTTTATCACTGCCACTCCAGGGTCCTCACTCCTGGCTAGGATCTTCTCCATTAATGCAGGTTCTCTGTCAACTTCACCATTATTATTACAACTGGGATTGCAAGTCTGTTGACCAGACTGCGTGGGGAATGATGCAGGGAAACAGAGCAGTATAATAGACACAGACCCTACTTGTGTCATTGTGGGAGTAGAAAAGACATGTACCTAAGTGTGTGTATATATACAAACCTCGGCCATGATACCATACCAGTAGCAGTTAGCAGCTCTCTATAACTTTCCTCACAGAAGGGTATCTAACAATACTGGTGTTTTGAGCTTATACAGATAGTTTTTGATTTTTTTTCTGAGTGAAGCTCTTTGGATTTCCTTTTAGTTACTTTCATGGCGTGTAGTTGACAATGTCACATTAGTTTCTGCTCTACAGCAGAGTGAGTCAGCTATACATAATACGTTCTTTCTAAGAGGCCGTTCCCATCAGGTCAGTGGGGTTTGAGTAGAGCCCCTGTGCGATGTGGTAGGCCCTTAGAGCCATCTGTTTTATATGTGTATATGTCCATCTCAGTCTCCTAATGTAGCCCTCCCTCCCGGGTAATTATCAGTTTCTTTCTTACACATGTGACTCTATTTCTATCTTTAAAATAAATTCATTTGTACCATTTCTTCAGATTCCACATATAAGCGATATCTTATATTTGTCTTTGATTTACTTCACTCAGTATGACAAGCTCTAGGTCCATTCATGTTGCTACAAATGGCATTATTTCATTTTTTTATGACTGAGTAATATTTCATTGTATATACATACCACATCTTCTTTATCCATTACTCTGTTGATAGGCATTTAGGTTGCTTCCATGCCCTGGCTATGCTGCAACAAACACTGGGGTGGCGTGTATCTTTTTGAATTACGGTTTTCTCCAGATATATGCCTAGCAGTAAGATTGCTGGGTTACATGGTAACTATTTTTGGTTTTCTGAGAAACCTCCATACTATTCTCCATAATGACTGTACCAATTTACATTCCCACTAACAGTGTAGGAGGGTTCCCCTTTCTCCACACCCTCTTCTAGCATTTATTGTTTGTGGATTTTTTTAAATTAACGACCATTTTGACTGATATGAGGTGATACCTCATTGCTCTAGTAATTAGTGATGTTGAATATCTTTTCATGTGCCTCTTGGTCATTTGTACATGATCTTTGGATTTCTGAAGGGACTGAAACATACTTACAGAGAAAAAGAATATTCACTGATCATGTGATTAAGATATATTTCTTGTGATATTATGTTTGTGATTTTTGCAGGATAAATAAAAGTCTAGGTGTAGTGGTGCTTTCTTTCTCCCTTTTTGTAACTGAATAAATTTTAGAATGATCTTCAAGAATAGCCAGTGTCTTTTGAGTGTACTAGATACTGTGCTAGGCATTAGGATTATAAAACTGAATGCAAAATGGCCTGTGCCTTTAAATGAGTGGTAGTCCTGGGGAGGCAGAATTGTAAATAAGTATTTGTAGTAACGTGTAAGGGGATTGATGTGTTCCTTTTCTATCTTGCATGCATGCATAGTAATATAGGAAAGGAAGTGATTAAATGTGTCTAATTGGGGAAGATGACCTATAAGAGGCTTGAATGGAGATTGGGTTATGGGTAATTTTAGGACACAGCACACGCAGAGACATGGATGCAGGACGCTTACTAGGAGTGTCTCTAGAAGTACAGTTTACTACTGTGGGAGTGTAAGGTGCAAAGGCAGTACAAGGTAGAAGGGAAGAGGTGTGGCTGGAGAGGTAGGTAAACTGTCTGCTGAGGTATCTAATGTGTCATGTTGCAGTCAGCAGTGGGAAGCTGTGAAGTGTTTTAAGAAGAGACACATCAGATTTGAATTTGAGAAAGTTCTCTTGCAGCAATGTAGAGGATGGATTGGAGGGGGACAAGACTGGCAGAGACAGACCAGTTAGAAGGCTATGGGAATAGTCCAAGCAAATGATAAGAACCTGGCAATAATAGGATGGAGCAATGAAGTTGATCAGGTTTAGAACTGGAATAAAAGAAAAAGTCAAAGTCAAAGATGACATCTGGTTTTCCAGTTTGGATGAAGAGGTAGATGAAAAAGGGGTTAGAGGAAAAGAGCAAGTTCTAGGAAAAGGTAATACAGGTTCAAATTTAGTCTTATCTAATTTGAGCTAAGAGAAATTCAGGTGAAGATGTATAACTACATAGTTGGAATTATGGGTTTGGACTTTAGAGGAGAGGTATGTGTTGACCTCAGTGTCATCAGTATATAGGTAGTGGATAAAGAAGGGGAATGGATGAACTTTCCTAGGCAAAAAAAAAAAAGGAATGAAGACTACTTGCATGTCTTCCACTGTTCTTGCTTACAAGCCTGTTGTCAACTCAAGGGATGATGTAATACTTGGGAATGTACTGAAGTAGCACGTTAAATATTTCCAGGACAGTGAATGTAAGGTTAACTCCAGTATTTTCACCTCGGGATGTGACAGACACACACAGCGTGAATCACTTTGTCTTCTCTAATAGTATTGACTTGGCCACCACCAGACAGTAACGGTGGTGGAGATAAGAAAGGAAATTACAACATTAGCTTCTGTCTTTAACTATGGACAACACTAGTCAAAACGGTTTCAAAGCTCCAGGCTTTCCTATGTCTGTCTCAGCCTGGCTCAGTGAGTGACTTCAGATTCTTACCCTGTGGTTTTCCATTATTGAGATTAGAAGATCTAGTAACCTGGTAATCATGCTGGTCCCGTAAGATCGTCGCTGGAGGGGTTATTTATCTTGAGAACGTAGGCTGGAACATAGGTTCATCTGTAATGATAAAAAGCTCTATAATTACCTAAAGTGATGATAACAAGCTATTCTACTTTACTTATGAAAACTTTTTTTTTCTTAAATTGAAGTTTAGTTGATTTATAATGTTGTTTTAGTTTCTGGTATACAGCAAAGTGATTCAGTTTTACACACACATGCACCTGGCAGATCAGTCTTTGGGCTTGCAAGAATTGGACAGTTCTTAGCAACTAAGCCACCACCACATACACCCACACATTTTTTTCACATTCATTTCCCTTATAGATTATACAAGACACTGAATATAGCTCTCTGTGCTATATATAAAGTAGACCTTGTTGCTTTTTTTTAATATATAGTAACTTGTATCTGTAATCCCAAACTCCTTATTCTTCTTCCCCTTTGGTAAGCATTAGTTTGTTTTCTATTGCTGTGAGTCTATTTCTATTTTGTAAATAAGTTGATTTGTATATTTTTCAGATTCTGCATAGAAGTGATATGTGGTATTTCTCTTTTTCTGTCTGACGGACTTCACTCAGTATGATAATCTCTAGGTCCATCCATGTTGCTTCTATGGCATTATTCTATTTTATGGCTGAGTACTATTCCATTGTGTATATATACCACATCTTCTTTATCCATTCATCTGTTGATGGATATTTAGGTTGAGAAGCTACTCTACAAGTGCATCTCTGAAACTACTGGGGTTGTAAAAGAGGAGAAAATTTATGACACTACACCTAAAAACTGAACTTTCTTCTCATTCTTACAGAATACTCTACAAGTTAGAATTCAGAGTATTCTGACCCCTTCTCTAGGTAAATGTCTATTAAGTGTCCCAAACTTGCTTCTGTACCATCAGAAGCATAACCTACTCTAAAATGAACAGTGTTTTCTAGCTTCTCCCTTAGCTAATAAGCAGGACCTTTCACAATATTTATGGTCACAGCATTTTTAGTCTTAAATATATTTCTGTCCCCTTGGATATGTGTTAATTCCTGATACAACAGACTTCCTTCAGATTGGTATAGCAAGAGTTAAATCAGCAGTGCTCAGATATTTACCACAAACTCTGTAGGGACAAAGCCACAGTTGTTACACATAAATGGAAAATTCAGGATTTATCAGTTTTCTTTGAGAAATGGCACCAGCCAAGATCCAGTTGTTCCAGCTCCCGTCCTAGAAGCTATTCCTGCCAAGTTCATGAGTTAATCTCTAGTCTTACCATTCAGTTTGTATGGCTTTCTGCCTTGCATTTCAGCAGCCATCCTCTTTCAGATTAGTCTGGGTGGGCTGTGTCAGTTTTCAGATGAAAAAGTAAGTGTCCCCACTCCCAAACCAAGGAGGCGGTTCAGTAAGTGGCATATTTCTTGGAGCCAGATCCATAGGCATTGAGCTGTCAACAGCAGCTTTTAGATCGGAATTTAAAAGTCTTGACCCTTGGTTATTAATATCATCTTGCCAGCATTTACTGGGTTGAGATGAATCACTGATGGTGAGACACCCCACAGCTAGGTAAGTCAGTGGGGACCCACTCAGGTGACTTCCCAGAGACTACTGGGCATGTGAGAAAAAAAAAAAAAGACGACTTTGCATGTAAGTCCAAGGTTGTGACCGGTAGCCATCACGTGGGGATGCAGATGTTCCTTATTATGTAGAGACACTGGGGTTTGTGAACTTGAACTTGCCAAAGGCATAATTCTTTCCACTCTTTTACGAGGCCCTATTTCAAACAGCTGTGTTATGGCACATCCCTGGGTTCTTCTGCATTTCCCCCTGTGTGTGATTCCTACACGGATTTGTAAAACTTACTTCCCTCCCCTCAGAAAAAGCATTCTGGATAACAAAACATTTTAGTTTCTAGGAGTCACATTAGGCTGCCTACCACCAGTTGAGAGTATAAAAACAAGACTTACGTTGTGTATCTCTTTTTTTCCCCCCAACATCTTCACATGTTAAGGGTCTTCTCCCCCCTCTTCAAAGCTAGAAAATATAAATGTACAAGCAGTAACTTTATTTATCTGCCAAAGCATAAATTAAGGCTGATGTTGAGTATTCTTTAATACACAACAGACTCATTATTCCACTCCACAGCAAGATAAATTTTGTTGCTATGAGCAACAGAAGTCCATAACAAATATTAGAATTTGATTTCTTCAGTGTTCAAACTTGCATGTAATGAGGTTAACTGTGAGCTTAAGTTTAAATCACCAAACCTCAGTGTTAGCACTGGTATGAAAAAATTTGCCTGATCTTTATCTGCTAGAAAATTGCACATTGTTTTCTGTATTATGTGATATATTGTGATAACCTAAAAATAACTTAGCATTAAAATGTATGTGACCTGTGTTGATCCATAAAAGTGAAATATGCAAAAATTATATTATCTGAGGATACACATTTAATTACTGTAAAATCCTTTTTTACTTAACAACTTCTTGCTTGAGGGGCCTTTTAATGAAATGAAACTTACACACATAGTAAAGGAAAAGAGATTTTTGAGGGTTCACTTAGATTGGCAAAATATACTGATTAAATTTGTCAGAAAAATGCAGTAATTAAAGAGCAATATATATCACTTTAATTTTCTTTAAAATCATTTTTAAAAGATAAAAAGCTTCCCTGGGTGGCTCAGACGGTAAAGAATCCACCTGCAGTGTGGGAGACCTGGGTTTGATCTCTGGATCAGAAGATGCCCTGGAGAAGGAAATGGCAACCCACTCTAGTATTCTTGCCTGGAGAATCCCATAGGCAGAGGAGCCTGGCAGGCTACAGTCCATGGGGTCTCAAAAAGTAGGACATGACTGAACAACTGACACTTAACATTAGATTAGATGCAAACATTACTGCATATTCAGAACTACTGTTTTTTTTTTTTTTAGAAATCAATCATATAAAATTTTACACAGGCTACATATATACTACAATATTAAGATTAAATTTACTTTTAACTTTCCACACACTGTTCTGAAATAGTCAACACTGATACTGACATCATGTCTGTCTTTAATTCTCAGAAGTGGGGTAGGCAAAAGCATTTTTGGATTCATGTTGAGCAAACTCATAAGTTAAAACTGCAACATCACAGTGCTGTAAAAGAATGAATAATCAAAAAAACAGCACGGTGGAACAGCCCTAAGGGTCAATCTAACAGAAGGGCATGAGAATTCTGAGGCCAATACGTAAGGACAGGAGATAGGGGTGAGGGGGAAGGAGAAGAGAAGTTACTCAAGTTCTTTTTTTTCTTATAGTGTGCCAGGGCTTTAAGATTGTTTGAAGGCTTAAAAATTGTTAAAAACTGGGAGGGATCTTAAAGATCATCTAATCCAATCTTATTTTACAGATGAGAAAAGTAAGGTTGAGACAGGTTAAGAGCTCAAAGTTACAAATTAGTTAGGGATCAAGGCAACACTGTAATCCAGTCATCTTGACACATACAGATCCTCACAGATTTTCTTTGTCAAATTCTTGAAATGGGCCAACTGGCTTAGTTTCCTCAGGGACTAAATAGTTCATAAAAATGAGAGTATATTCTATATTTCAATACTTATCCTGAATTCTTCCTTGGTCTTAGTTCTTTAACGTTTATTTCGATTTTGCAGTGTCACTGAATGTATAGCCTATATAAAATAATTTCATTTATTCATTAATTTAATAAATGTTTATTGATCACTTACTATGTGCCAGGTACTGATACAGCAATAGAAGAAAAACAACAGAAGACAATCTACCCATATGGCATTTATAGTCTGGTGAAATCAAGTGGATATGTATACATAAATAAATGATCTGTATCTGGATGTTTTAGAGCACAAAAATAAATGAGATGCTTTTATCCATCATGGTGTAACAAGAGTCACTAAATTCAGTTACTTGAAAGATGCTCTTATTGTGGTTACACTGTAGCGCTAGGGTCAGGTTTTAAAAATACTGATTTTAGAATAGTTTTAGGTTTTCAGTCAAGTTGTGAATATACAATACAGACAGCATCTATATACTTCATTCCCAGCTTCTCCTATTAACATATTAGCAGGGTACCTCTGTCACAACTAATGAATCAATATATTGATATATCATTATTAGCTAAAGTTCACACTTTATTCATATTTCCTTGGTTTACCTCATGTTCTTTTTCTGTTCCAGGATTAAGTTCAGGATACCACATTTAGTCATCCTATCTCTTTGGTCTCTCCTCTACACTCTGACAGTTCCTTAGACTTTCCTTTTTTTGATTTGAGTTTGAGGAGTACTAGTCAAATAAGGTCTTTCAGTTTGGGTTTGCCTGATTAGACATGTGTTGTAAGTATTTGGGAAATTTATTTCACAGGGGTAGAGTGCCATATTTTCGTTGTATCATGTCAGAGAACCGACTTACCACTAATAATACTAACCGTGATCACCTGGCTGAGGTAGTGTTCTCTCCACTGTAAAGTTACTCCTGTTCACCCCTTTCTGTACTGCATTCTCTGGAAGAAAGTCACTATACACAATCTACATTTAAGAGATTGGGGGGTGGGGATGGGTGTCGTTTATGCTCCATCTCCTTGAGGAAGTAGCTACATAAATTATTTTTATTCTTTTGTATGAGAAATTTGTCTATTCTCCATTTATTTATTTAATCATTTATATCAGTATATGTGCATGGGTATTTAATTTTATGCTTTGGGTTATAATCCAAAACTTTGCTGTGTATTTGAAATTGTTTCAGCTTTGACCACTGGGAGCTTTTTCAGTTGGCTCTCATGCTCTTTCACATACCCCAGACAATGTGGGCTTTTTTGAGTACTTCCTTATGGCCTCTAAGAGTGCTCCAGGCTCATCTTGTATAGTCCCTACTCCAGCCTAGAATGAGCTATTTCTCTAAGGAGCTTGGTTCCTTTTAATACCTTTAGAAAATGGTATTAGAAACCAAGATCTGGGTGTTTGCTTCTGGGCAGTCTTACCTGACAGGGCAAGGCATATAAGCATATACCAACCTGAATATATATACACATATCTATAAACAGTTCCATATTTAACCAGGTGTATGGTTTTATATTAAAAAACGAGTACATGCTGATGTATCCAACCCTAATCCACCAGTATCACATGAACCACTTTAGCCTTCCATGCTGGCTTGTCTATAGCCACCTACTCCAAGAGTGAGAAACCTGGTTCCTCCCATCTCCTGCAATTAGTTTTTCATTATGTGTAAGTATCTCACACTGGTTCACTTTCTTTTAATTTGAGATTTCAAAATGTCTAGATGAAATATAAATCAAACTATTTAAAAATGTTGACTATGCTTTTTCAAACTTTGTTCAATTCTTTGCTATTTAGATTCCTACAAGGGGTCAAACTTCCAGCACACACCATCTTTAAAACCATGAGCATCACTCATCAGTAGCAACAAATGCTTATTAAGTCCCTTATCTTATTAAGATCCTAAGCTATGCTGGTTCATGTACATAGCATTCAGGAAAGTCTTGAGGTGTGGTCTACCACTAACACAAAATAGATTTATATTACTCTCATACATGTACATATATTCATTTTTTAGAATCCATACCTTTTAGAATTGAGAATAATGGTTTACTGAAATTACTGTAACACACTTCCTAGCTTTCAAATAAATTAGTACTTTTCAAGTTCCAATTCTGTGATTATTAGCATTAGTAAGAGGGAAAGAAGGTTAAGTGATGTCTGTTACATAGTAAGTGCTCAGTAAACATTACTTTTCTCCACTAGAATACCTACTATTCATCTCAAACTCAACATGTCCAAAACTGAATTCCAAATCTCTCTCTATAAAACCCATTCCCATTCATAGCCTTCCCCATCCCACCAAGCCCATCACTGGGCAATAATGTCAGTGCCATCCTTGACTTCTCTGTATCTCTTACCCTGAACATCTGATCTGTCAAGTAACTCTGACAACTCTACCTGCAGAACACATCCAGGAGGAGACAGCTTCTGATCCTCTCTGGTGCCACGACTGTGGTCCGCTCTGTCTAGGTTCCTGAGCAAGCCACCAACAGGTGTCTCCACATCTGCCTTTGGTCCAGAGTAATCCTGGAAAAATAGATCAGATCATGCTCAAAAGTCTATAGTGTCTTTTCATTTTCTCAGGGTAGAAGCCAACATGTTTGTAGTAGCCTACGACTCTTGTATCTCATTACTTCTCTGCCTTATTTCCTATTCCTTTTCTCCTCTAAACCCTCTGCTTTATTTAACTCTCTTGCTGCACTTCACACTCTAGGCATGATCCTGTTGAAGGGATTTTACACTGGCTTTCCCCTCTGCTTGGAATGCTCTTCTCTAGTATCTGGAGGGTTAACCCCACCTCCTTTAAATTTTTGCTCAAATACCAGAGCCTACTGTGACTATGCTATTTAATATTGCAACCTAGTCTGTACCCACCACCATTTCCGTCTTATCCTATTCAGCTTTATCATATAATTCACTCAGTTATGCTTACTGCTTATTGTATATCTCCACCAGTGAGAACTGGAGCAGCAAAAAGGGAGGGATCCTTGTTCAGATTTGTTCCCTTATGTATCCCAGTGCCTAGAAGAAATACATGTTAAATGAATAAATGCATTATTTGAACTATGTGCTTTTTGTGTCCCAGAACTATTCTTTTTCTTTTTTTCATTTATTTTTATTAGTTGGAGGCTAATTACTTTGCAGTATTGTAGTGGTTTTTGCCATATATTGACATGAATCAGCCATGGATTTACATGTGTTCCTCATCCCGATCCCCCCTCCCACCTCCCTCGCCCAGAACTATTCTTAAACTTTAAAAAATGAAAAATTAAATTTGATGAAAATAGATACATGGGCAAAGGGTATCTACAGTCTGAAATAAGTTACTAAGAACCTTGAATTTTGGATTCCTTATTTGTCAGTGAGTATAATATTGTGTTGGCCGAAAAGTTCGTTTTGATTTTTCTGTAATATGGTATGAAAACCTGAACAAACTTTTTGGCTGACACAGTAAATAAAATGCTATGCATGAGAGCAGCCAATAACCGTGAATTAAGGGATTTCCTAGCTCCTGGGCCTATGTAAAATAAGGCCTTGAAGAACAAGTTGTATAAGCCCTTAGAAGCTATTTATCTACTTCCTCTGTGATGTTGCTTTTCCTTTTCTCTTAAGTTTGAAATGGTGAGCAGTTATACAAAAAAAGCTCTCTAAATATGTTTATAAAGTTTTTAAAAAATTACATTGCATCGATTTTTAACAGGAATACTGACATCACAGCCAGTGAAGAGGATTTGTAAACTCAGAATGGAAGGAACTGAAAATCACTTAAAAAGGGATGTTAAATGCCTGGTTTTAGTGAGACTGAATTTTGGCCCTACTACCCATTAAAAAGATGGGAGTTTGTTTTCAAGTGCATAGCAGCAGTTTAGTAAACTTACATGTCTGAATGTTTGGCACAGATGCACAGTTTCCTTCTCTCCCTTCTGTGTAAAAGAACAAGGAACCTCTGTTTTAAAAAATTGTGGGTTCCATGATGTATTATCCACTTAATCCCAGGTATCATTCCTTTTCTCTAAAACATTAACAGTTGGCTGAGAAGGCATATATTACTGGTATGGTACATATCCCATTGGCCAAACATTATAGGTGGGACACCCTTGAGGCTAACCAAACACCAAACAAGAGCTTCTCAGCACCCTGAGACTAACTGACGTGGGTGAGGTCTGCCCCTGGGGAGCTGGCCCGGATCCCGGGGGTGACCTCCGTGTCACCCTCACGGTCACGCGGCTTCTCCTTCAACTCTCCTCCTCTGCTCCTGCTCTCACACCTGGAGCAGGGACGAGGAAGAGCTTTGCTGCTGGCCTGAAAAATGGCAAGATAACCTGTAGCACTTTAACACATGAAGCATGATAACTTCACAAAACATAGAGTGAAAATACTGGCTACGGACTACTCACGTTAGTGTATGTATTCCACTGTTACCACATTTGAATCTCTTTGAAAACCCCAAGATAGTCCTATGTATCATACAGCTGTTCCTTGTGTAATGTCTGCTTCTCTGTAAGGCTACCTGTGATTTGCATCAGAAGGCCTGAAGTTGCTTTCTTAGGTGCAAAAAATGAGCAAACTAGATAAATTTGCATTTCAATTTATAAAAGTTAACTGTAGTCAGAATAAGCCAAGTAAAATTCTTATCCCTAGAAGCTGACTAAAGGAGCTAATATTCACTTTTAGGGCTTTCTCAGTACTTTACTTTTAGAACACTGATTATCATGTCAGTTCTTTTCATTGCTGTACTTACATGTTTTTCTCACACTTTGTGCCACTGTGTTTATCTTAGAACCAAAGAATCTGGGGAAAGATTCAAGTCTTTTGAATGTGGATTTCCTTAAACCTCGTTTCCTAGATTTGAGTATGTAGAAATCAGCTGGAATCTGGTATGCTCACTAATACAAAACCATAGGTTTATGTCATATATCTGTGTACGCATGTTGTATGTGGAGATGTGTGTAAATTTATATGGTTTTCTATATAATATTATCATCCTACCCTACTTAACTAATTGTAATGTAAAATATAATTTTTCTTCTCATCCCTTAAATCGAGTAAGTCACTTGTTGACTTTCCACCCCAGAGGTCAGTAAGTATCATCAGTGCTGCCCTATGAAGTTGATTTTTGAACATTTACCTGAACATTTACCTGCAACAGCCTACTGGACTCTCTAACTTGGAATACTATTTCCAGTTCTCACTATTTGTAAATCTAGCTATTCTCCACCCCCTCTAATAAACTGTTGAAGTAAAATGGCAGAGTGGTTTCCCTTCCCACAGGAGACTGTCAAGATTACTTATTCCTCTTTATCTGTTAGTGTTTTGAGAATGCTGTGCTGTGCTTAGTTGCTCAGTCGTGTCCGACTCTTTGAGACCCCACATTCTGCAGCCCACTGGGCTCCTCTGTCCATGGGAATTCTTCAGGCAAGGATACTGGAGTGGATTGCCATGCCCTCCTCCAGGGGATCTTCCCAACCCAGGGATCGAACCTAGGACTCCCATATTGCAGGCAGATTCTTTACTGACTGAGCCACCAGGGAAGCCCAAGAATACTTAAGTGGGTAGCCATTCCCTTCTCCAGGGGATCTTCCTGACCCAGGAATTCAACCGGGGTCTCCTGCATTGCAGGTGGATTCTTTACCAGCTGAGCTACCAGGGAAGCCCTTGAGAATGCTAACCATATGACAATGTACCAGTACAATTTTTTGGCATTATATACATTGGCAATTTTCTGTACATAAACTATTCTCTTTATGCCTTAGAATCAGTGTCAGTCACTAGAAAAAAACATAATTTAAGGAATAAATTCTGTTTCTTTGAGTGAAGTATTACTAAAACCCTTCTTCTTTATGGGAAGGTTACCCCTGGATTATAGTACTAGAGATGGATGGACCACAAATACCTAAGTGAAAGCCATTGCTTTGCATTTCCCTAAGTGTAGCGTGCTTCCTGTTCTTGGATTTATCCTTTGTGGAGACCACTGAAAATCTGTGTTTGTGGATGTTTTAGTTCTGTGCCAGTGTGGTTCTTAGACTGCCTGGGTGCTTTTGCTGCCCAATACCTGTCTGTCATGAGGCTCCAGGATGGTCCTTGGACTGCTCCTCCAAAGAGATGTGCTTCAAGTTGTCCTGCCGACATGCTGTGCTTCTGTCCTGAATATTTCTGCAGAATAAGAAATCTGTGTCAGATTTTGGCTTGTTGAGTCTTGCTAGTTTGACTGTTCTGCTGAACCCAAAGCACTGCATACTATTTCTTTAAATATTTAATATGAAAGTATCACAACAACTACTAATTTTTCCTTTATTTTGCAGAAATGTGTTACAGACGAGTGTTTCTTTTTTGAACGATTGGAGTCTAATAACTACAATACTTACCGGTCAAGGAAATACTCCAGTTGGTATGTGGCACTGAAACGAACTGGGCAGTATAAACTTGGACCCAAAACAGGACCTGGGCAGAAAGCTATACTTTTTCTTCCAATGTCTGCTAAGAGCTGATCTTAATGGCAGCATCTGATCTCACTTTACGTGAAGAGGTATATTTCAGAAATTTGTTAATGAAAAAAAAAATGTGTACAGTGATCTGCTCAGTTTGGGTAACTGTTCAGATAACCTTTTATCTAGTAGTAAAATATTTAACCATTGCTGTAGTTTTTATAAAAGAAAAAACACAATAACAGCAAAAATTCCTAGAAAATGTATACACTTCCACTTTTTATATAGCATTTCCTTTTATCCAGTGAAACTTACTTAAAGCTACAATCTCTCATACAGTTGCTTCATTTGAAAAGAGGCTTTCAAAATGTGTACAAACACGCTTTCTTCATGGAAATTATAGACATTAGAAAATTAAAGTCATATTTAGTTATTAACCCAAATGTCCACTACTTCCTATAATATGGCACACATTAATCTACATGTACAAACTTAAACATTTTAAAAACATGTAAAGAATTTAATCCATTCCTGTCATAGTTTTGTAACTGTCTGGCAGTTTCTTGTGATAGAGTTTATAGAACAAGCCTGTGTAAACTGCTGGCAGTTCTTCCATGGTCAGATCAATTTTGTCAAACCCTTCTCTGTACCCATATAGCAGCAGTCTTGCAACTCTGCTTGTGATGGGAGTTGTATTTTTAGTCTTGACTAGATCACTGAGATCCATCCACTCACACTTTAAGCATTCATGCTGGCAAAAATTTACGGTGAATGAATATGGCTTTAAGCGGCAGATAATATACATATCTGACTTCCCAAAAGCTCCCGGATGGGTGTGCTGTTGCCGAATACTCAGGAGGGATCTGAATTCTGATTTAATACCAGTCTCTTCAAAAACTTCTCGAACTGCTGTATCTCCTACATAAAAGAAAATGTACAAATCAATAAGGATTATACTTTGAGAAATTTAATCAAAGATTTTCAGATAAGGAAGCATTATTATGTAAAGGTTCAAAAGGTAAAACTTCACCCTAAGAAAATAAAGCTTTCCCTGTAAACTCTGTCCTCTGGACATCCTGAAATAACAAAGTATTTTCTTACCACTGTATACCTAAGAAGCTTTTGAAATACTGAATATTTCTTTGGCTTCTACTTGCAAGCTTACCCATCTACATATATATATTTTGGGAGTCACATATTTTTAAACTCTTCCTGTTTTATTCCCAAAAGGTGAAAACATAGGTTGCAAAGCTGTAGTTAATATTCCTGTATATTTTTTCATTATTATCTTGTTCCTGATTATCCATTAAAACTGCCTAAACTGATAAACATTTGAAGTAAGAAAAAGTGATCCATTCTTCTTTACAAAAGTCTGTAGAGCTGCCTAATATATAGAACTAGGAAATGATTCAAATCATCCCTGGTCTCTCCTGGGACCGTAAGGCCTCTGAAGTCTTAGACCAGATTTCTTTATAACCATTTTGTTATGCTCTTCTAGTTATTCTGTCAGTGGAATCCCACCATGGTAATTTCTGGCATTTTCTTTGTTTCTTTCTGTTTCAAAGAACTTGGGATTCATTTTTCTAACACCAAGATGCTACCGTCATCAGAAGTTTAAAAAAAACATGAAATTTACAGAATTTTATAATATTACCAGGGTTTTCACATTTTAGAAGGTTGATTTTTTAATAATACGCAAATTTCTAGGACAGGATTTTTATTGCCATTAACTTATTTTTGTGGCTGCTCTTTCTAAATATCCAGACGAACCTCCTATCTGGGATTTCTGTAATTCTGTGATGCTGTCATTGTCTCCCAAAGTGTTTATGAAAAGCCCTTAAAATAGCTGCCTTCCTTGTCTATTTTCTGGGAAGTTTCACAATTGCCACAAGTATAGATTTTTGTTCAAATATCCTTTAATGCCTTCATTTTCTTGTTTGTCAGGTTGTAAACTGTATTTGGCTTCTCAGTAGTCCTACTAGTTAGGAATAGGCAAGGAAGAGCAAGTAAACAAGAAATGTTTCAATGTTTTTTCTAATCACAGCTCTGGAAATAAGCACAGGAAGAGTAGTGTGTAAAATATGACATCTGTCTGCCATATTTGAATTCTATGTGAACTTCCTTTGAGCTTTGCCAAAGATCAAATAAACATGGTTAGAAATTATATTTTTAAAAATATAGAAATATATATATGTTAAGAAAAGAAAAACTTGGCTTAAGAAAAATAATTTTTTGTTGTATTAAAAAATTTGTATCAAGTTTGTTAAAGATTGTGGAACTACTCTTAAATTTTATATGTCATTTGCTGATTTGACTTAAAAATTGTTTAAATGTTTAAAAAGTTCTTTAAACATTTTGAAATGACCATGGGGGTCTTGTTTAGCTCTTAGTAACACTAGTCAAGAGTTTAGCATTTAGTTCCTGTCTAGCCTGCTTGTATGTTATGGAAGCACAGGATGGGGCTGGTGAGTCAATCTGCCAGGCTTAGCTGTCACCACAGCAGCTGATTCAAAGTCAGCATTGCCTGGGTAGTTTGATCCATTTAATTTCAATCATGATGCCATTGACTAGACTAAAAATTGAATGGGCAAATAAGTATTTTTAGATCTAGAGGAACCAACCCCTTCTATATTAAGACTGAAATCTCTTCTCCAAAGGATTTTATGATGAATTTAAAAATTTTAATTTAGATAAAGTGCTTTATTCTCTTGTATCTTTATTATTTTAAATGTACTGTAACTAAACTCAATAGCAGTTTATAGATTTGAAGAATACAGGAACAACCAAGAGGGTTTTGTTTTTATTTTTGCTGGTTCAAAGAAATGTTTAAAAACATCATAGTGTTTTATTTAGTTAAAGGACAATAATGAAATGGAGTTTATATTTGTTACTTCTATTTCATAATATTTAATAACAGGATTAGGTTGAAATAAAATAATAGGAAAAACTGCAGAATGTGGATTTTCCTGGTGTTTCCCCCTCACTCTGGTACACTGCTGAGCTCTGAGCAGACCCCATTGCTTTACAGACCTTTGGCTACACAGGGGGTTATCCTCCTGTCAGTGCTAATGAGATCCCGGCCCCCCCCAGAAAGGCAGCTTCTGTTTTTAACCTTATCTGTAGATACCTTTGTACTCTGCTTCATTCATCTAATACTTATCAAAGAATGAAGGATTCCAAACAAATGAGCTTCTTATTTTAACTAGTGTTTACTGCTTAAGAGCCAGTATGAACATTTGCACATTTATGATGGTGGCAGTCCTATTACATACTTTCCTAAAAACAGAGTTTAAAGAAAACAAATAATTCCTGGTTGATCTGGCTTCATCATTAAGAGTAGTCTATTACTGTACTGTTACAAAACAGAAATGTATTCTACATAGACATGGTCTTTCAGATCTCTATGTCACTTACATTTCTAGCTGCTTTCAGAGTTTTATCACTTCTGAGGCAATGCTTCAGTTTTTCCTACTCCTAGGCAATATGGTAAATGCCAGTTGCTGCTTTTTTCTTAATTCCATATGGCTGGAGGCATTAAAAACAATCTCAGACTAGGTGGGTTGTTGTGATAACCACAAATACTTTAAAAAAGTAGTGAATTTCTAGTTATATGGACTTGAAATGTTCCGGAGTACACTCAAACCTAAAGTATATTTACCTGGTATGTAAATGTGTTTATTTAACATTTAAAAATATATCTGAAATTCAGAATATCGATGAAAACTCAAATGAAAAAAGTTACTCATTTGAGAAGGCAAGGTTCAGAAGAGGAAGTTATACAAACTTCCTATAGACTGCTGTTTGCCCAGTATGGATTAGATAAGGATGTAAAACAGACACTTAACTAGTTCACATGATCTCATATCACATAAGGATAGTGTGAGATAATCAGGAGTTCTAGAATAAATGGCTTTTTCTTTCAGCACTGGCACTACTACAAAATCCTTTTATTTCAACAGAAGACCTAGGGAGGTCTAAGCTAAAGGTCAGTAAGTACCTAAAAACCAAAATCTGCTATGATATATTTGAATGTAGTGAATTTACTTATAGGATGTTAGGAGTTGGCTCTATACTACGAATTGGGCATTTTCATCTGTGGAACATTAAAAAAAATTTCATGTATATATATATATATACATTTAAAAATAATTTTAGGACACTGCCTTCATATAAATGATGGCTAAAGAGAATAGGGGACATATACACACTGAGGAAAAAGTCATAGAAACATAGTTAAGTATGAAATGAGTTATCTATTGATTTATTATGATAGGGACTGTGCCTGACACAATGGTTTAAGGAAGAGACAGGAAAACTCAGTTTCTACTCTCCTCGATTTCCTGTAAAATCAGTGACATAAAGAATTCTTAGCTTCAAACTTCCCTATCTTAAATACTGAGCTCAGTAAATTGTTCTAGAAAATTATCTCTCATTTCAGACTTTCTCACATGAGACATGTTACCATCTGTTGGCTTTCTGACTATTCAAAATAAATAGATAAAATTTCCATAAACAGAATTATACCCCCACTGTTCAGTAATTGCCTTTATAAATATTTCACATTTCATTTAAAAGTTTCTCCTCAACCTTGTGATAAAATGGTCAAGAATTTTTCTAACAGTTCAGTTCCAACAATTTTGCTATGCTTAGTCACTCAGTTGTGTCCGACTCTTGTGACTCCATGGACTGTAGCCGACCAGGCTCCTCTGTCCATGGGGATTCTCCAGGCAAGAATACTAGAGTCGGTTGCCATGCCCTCCTTCAGGGGATCTTCCCAACCAAGGGATCAAACCCAGGTCTCCCACATTGCAGGCGGATTCTTAACTGTCTGACCCACCAGGGAAACCCTCCAACGCTTTTAGTCAAATTCAAAATATCCCTTAATGCTAACCTTAACTGTATATCCAAAGCTTCTCATTTTCAAATTAATCTAGAAGCAGTCCTAAGCCAGAAAACCAGTGTTATGCTCTGAATGGTATTATTTATACTAATGGAATAAACTAATGTTAAGAAGTTTTGCTGTTAATATTATATCAGCACTGAATAACTTCATTGAAACTTTCTGACTTAGTCTAAACCAATTAGAAAGCTTAAAATCTCATTCTTAGCTCTAGATCAAGAAAGTAAACACATAAATTTATTCAGCATTTTCACATCAATTATAAATATATAAGATACCCACCGATATCTTCTCCAGGCTCTGACAGGCCTCCTGGGAACTTCCACATATTTTTCAGCTGCAGTATTAAATCAGAAAGCAAAGTTAACACAGCTTTTATGTTAACACTAACATACACATACATAGAGATGCCACAGAAGCTACCCATAATTGATCAAGGTGGTTGAGAATTTATTTTTTGGTAACTGCCACCAATTTTTTTCTGCTTCCTTCCTTATTCTTCCCTTCTTTCCTCGGGAAACTGCTGACTTGTGAAATCTTTCCCATCTTTTTCTTTAGGAAATAGAAGTGGTTTTTTTATGTTAATGTGATAAATTCTGTATGAGTGAAACAGTGGGGGGAACATCTACTGAATTTGTGTAGTTAAAAATTTTTGCTGCTAGTTTATTAAAGAATACATGAAACTTACTGATGCTGCTATAAATTAGTAGAAAATATGATATAAATGTAATCATTAAAGTATGCTATTTTAAATTTTCAGTTTACTTTCTATATTGTGTATCTAATCAGTTATATTAATCTTAAGACTTTTCTTGTTCTCTGTGTTAATGATTTTATGTAAAAATGTAATTGCCTTTCATGGGAAGTGTGAATAAAATTGATTTAAGTTTCTGGCTTTTTGTATATACCATTTCCTTTTTTGGTGGGGAGGGGCAGGTGGGAAGATCTGATCTAGGACTGGAGATAAATATGAAAACTTGATTTAAATAATTCTGCAGTAGTATGGAACAATATTCTTATGGCTGACATGATTATTTTTTCCTGTTAGAATTCTGTTATACCAATCCATCACCATGATAAAAACTGAAGAATTAGAAATTACAACATGCATAAAGGTGCTGAGCTTGGGGCCAGTACACCTCACACTCTTCATTCATAAAACAAGCTTATGGACCTCACTGCTGTGCTTTGTGGCCCACTCATTTCCTGGACAAGAGCTCCTTAGAGAATGTGTCATTTCCCAGCTATGCTAGGTTGGAGACTAGTGGCATGGTTCCCAGAGTTTCCACAGACTGTTGATTATGTGGGTACAGAATTCTGGCTTTCCACCCTTCTGTGTCTGGCTCAGACCTGAGATTAATTTATAAAGCACATTATGTTTTTTATTAATGTAGCGATACCTCCAAGTATATCTCAGCATTAATGCACTGTCTTTGGGGTTCCATTTTGAAATTGTTCCACAAGCTACATTTCTATAGAAACTATGCAGACTTTTTTTGTTTTTGGTCTCTAGGATATTAAACTTCACCACTATAAATTCTACTTCTGTGGGAGAAGGCGAGGGTGGGATGTTTCGAGAGAACAGCATCGAAACATGTATATTATCTAGGGTGAAACAGATCACCAGCCCAGGCTGGATGCATGAGACAAGTGCTCGGGCCTGGTGCACTGGGAAGACCCAGAGGAATCAGGTGGAGAGGGAGGTGGGAGGGGGGATCAGGATGGGGAATACATGTAAATCCATGGCTGATTCATGTCAATGTATGACAAAAACCACTACAATATTGTAAAGTAATTAGCCTCCAACTAATAAAACTAAATGGGAAAAAAAAATTCTACTTCTAAAAAAGAAATGTTATGAGGCAAACAAATGCTTCCCCAGAACAACAGAAATAAATTTTGAAAAAATCTTTACCTGGACCTGATGATAAGTTCTTGGAAATAGTTAAGCTTACAGTTATTTCCAAGTGGTAGGCTGAGAGGCCTAAGTTTTGTGATTTGAAAAACCTGGTTAATGCTGTAGATAAAATCAGTCATTTGAGGGGATAAGTCTGCCTTCAACCTTTTTTTTTTTTTTTACATTAAAAAATACACCCACTATCTGGGTTTAGCTATTTAAGTAATAATAATAAATACTAGATAACATATTGAATGTCCACTATGTTCCAGACACTATGCTATGTTTTAAGAACTGTACACATTTACAGTTAGCCCAAGAGAAACTATTATTGTTCCCATTTTTTCTCTTTAAATTGAAGTTATAGCTGATTTACAATACTGTGTTAGAGCAAAGTATATAACGTACAGCAAAGTAATTGAGTTGTATACATATTTTTTCAGATTCTTTTCCATTATAGATTATTACAAGATATTGAATACTGTTCCCTGTGCTATGCAGTAAATCCTTATTGCCCATTGTTCCCACTTTAGAACTGATGAAACTGAGGACAAAAGATTTAATAGTTTACCTGGAGTGACACAGCCAGTGCATAGTAAACTCATGGTTAAAATCCAGGTGACCTGATTCTAATCATCTCTTAAGAAATTTTAAAAGTTGATTTGGTATTTTCATACTAACCTTTTACCACTATTCACTTTTTCATATACTTTTTGATCTTTGCTTCAGTTCTGATTGGAACATTCTATATAAAACCAACTAGAATCTGTATCTTAGTCTGACACTCTTCCAGGGGTTGTGACTTTGAACTAACACCTAGTTTGGTGTCAAATGTCTATCTACCTCTTGCCTATGAGTTCCCTATCTAGAATCTTCTGACTGGCATGGGATTTATTATTTTGCTAGTGATTTACTAAGAGTTACAGTATATTGTTCCACAGAGGAAAAACTACTGAGGGAGGAGTAAGGTTGGGCTTTGAATATTTTTTAGCTTATTATCTGTTTTCATCTTTGTTCTCTATCCAATAAAAGACAAAACATCTCTCTGCATCAAGTATAAAATTCCATGACCCTTTCCCTGCTAATCTTAAAAAAGAAACTTTCCACTCCCTCTTAAAATAAATATTCTGCTCAGACATTTTTGTGCCTCTTTGCCTTCTGGGTCTTACCCAGCATTCACGTATATGACCCCTCCCTACTTTGAGTTACTGAGGTCATCTAATTCCTGAAGCATATCTGACTTTTACATACTATAAAAAGGAAATTATCCTTCTAAGTCATAAAAATGTGGGATTTTAAACTATATTTAGAATAATTCCATCATATTATAATGGTGAATATGATGATAAATTTTTCCTATATATTTGCCAATTATAAATCTGATGTTCGTGTGTGTGTGTGTGTACACGCACGCAGGAGTGGCAAACAGAAGAGAGTGTGGATGATGTACAGTGGTCCCATCTATCACTGAATTGCTAAGCCTCTGTTAAAGGCTATTTCAAGTTTAATTGCACTGCTTCTTTTAAAACTGTCCTGAAGAAAAACTCCCAAGTTTACTGTTTCTAGAATGGATAAAGAGGAATGATTCGTTTTTTGATCCTTTTTCTATTTTCCCAGTCCCATGGACGTCTTCTGTTTTCCTAAGCAAATGATTAGCTTCAAGATCTTCCCTGGGTGTGGCTTCTGAACTAAGAATTTGTGTAAACACTGCCCGCCCCCCCCCCCCAAAAAAAAAAAACCCATCAATTTCTTTCAAGTCAGAAACTAATCTCAAGAACCTAGAACAAGGGTTCAGACTTGCTAGTCTACTCCTTTTGGTTCTCTGTACTATGTGACCTTCTCATTCCTCCCTTACTCCAACTTGGTCAGATACAGAGACCTCATTAACTTTTATTTTCATTGCTCTAATCTTTAATGTTACTACTCTTACTTTTCAGAGTTCAAAGCCACTGTACTTAGAAAATTCACTGACTGGTAGGTTTTGGGCACAGAGAAATTTATGCACAATACAGCAGGCCAGTCATTCTCTTTCTGCTTGTACTATTGTATTTTTCTTAATAACATTTACCACCACTTTTTATATATATTTTATTCATTATTTGTATCTCATTTAGTTGCTAAGTCATGTCCGACTCTTATGCAACCCCATGGACTGTCGCCTGCTAGGCTCCTCTGTCCATGGGGTTTCTCAGGCAAGAATACTGGAGTGGGTTGCCACTTCCTTTTCCAGGGGCTCTTCCCGACACGGGGATGGAACAGCATCTCCTGGCTTGGCAGGCGGAGTCTGGACCACTGAGCCACCAGGGGAGCCATTTGTTCTTACCTATTTGAATGTAAGTTCCAGATATAGAAACCTTGCTTTGTTCACTGATGTTTACCTAGTGCTTAAAACTCATAAACTCTGTAATTAAGTTCAGTGAAAGAATGAAAAGGTCCCTACCATTAATTCAGCTCTTGAGCACCAGGTTTACAATGTCAAGTCACTCTTAGGTCTTGACAGTGATGGGGCAGGAGTACAAGAACTGGATGGGTAGGAAAGGAGAAAGGACATGTTTAAAGTATCAATTTAGCTTTGAGTCTGAGTGTACATTTGCTCACAGTGAAGGTTAAACTTTCCTCTCTAAGACATACTTGACACTAATGCCTGGGAGGAGTGAATCACTTAAAGAAAAACTGGCTCAGATGTCTGAAAATATGCTGATTAATTATTTATGGCTAAAAGCTATCATCAGGGCTTCCCTGGTGAGTCAAACAGTAAAGAATCCGCCTGCAATGTGAGACCTGGGTTTGATCCCTGGGTTGGGAAGATCCCCTAGAGGAGGGCATGGCAACCCATTCCAGCATTCTTGCCTAGAGAATCTCCATGGACACTGGACCTGACAGGCTACAGTCCACCGAGTCTCAAAGAGTTGGACACGACTGAGCGACTAAGCATAGCACAGCTATCATCAACCTCAAGATATGCAGATGATACCACTTTAATGGCAGAAAGTGAAGAGGAACTAAAGAGCCTCTTGATGAAGGTGAAAGAGGAGAGTGAAAAAGCTGGCTTAAAACTCAAAACTCAAAAAATGAAGACCATGGCATCTGGTCCTGTCATTTCATGGCAAATAGGTGGGGAAAATGGGGAACCAGTATCAGATTTCATTTACTTGGGCTCCATAGTCAATGTGGATGGTGACTGCAGCCATAAAATTAAAAGATGCTTGCTCCTTGGGAAATATAGTTATAACAAACCTAGACAGTGTATTAAAAAGTAAAGACATCACCTTGCAGACAAAGGTCCAGAGAGTCAAAGCTATGGTTTTTCCAGTAGTCATGTATGGATGTGAGAATTGTACCATAAAGAAGGTTGAGCACTGAAGAATTGATGCTTTCGAACTGTGGTGTTGGAGAAGACTTGAGAGTCCCTTGGACAGTGAGATCAAACTACTCAGTCCTAAAGGAAAT
The DNA here is from genome assembly GCF_910594005.1 of Cervus elaphus. NCBI lineage: Eukaryota > Metazoa > Chordata > Mammalia > Artiodactyla > Cervidae > Cervus > Cervus elaphus. The sequence goes on from NC_057819.1 coordinate 36,700,794, forward strand.
CAACTGTGAACATTCTTTGGAAGGACTGATGCTGAATCTTTTAGCCACCTGATGTGAAGAGCCAACTCACCAGAAACGACCCTGATGCTGGGAAAGATTGAGGGCAAGAGAAGGGAGCAACAGAGGATGATGAGATGGTTACTGACTCAGTGGACATACTTTGAGCAAACTCAGGGAGACAGCGAAGGACAGGAACACCTGGCATGCTGCAGTCCATGGAGTTGCAGAGTCAGACACAACTTAGCTACTGAACAACAATAGCAACAATAGCTATCATGCTTAAATTCTACCTAAAACCAAAATAATTGCATTATAATTAATATAACTTAGCATCTCACTTTATACTTTTTATTACAACATTGAGCTATATAAGAATACTCAGTTTTCACATTTTATTGCTCCATTAGATAAATCTGGTTATAACAACAAAAAAATAAAAACCCTAAGTAGGAGTATCACTTCTATTTAATCCACAAAGAAACCAAAGTCTTATATTAATAGTAATGTGATTTTGTTTCTAACTTTTGCCAATTCCCAACTGCCTAGAGGCATAAGGGGAATCATGTTTAAGAAAGTACTGCTTCTCAGAATCTATTCTTAAAGAACCAGTCATCGGCAAGACTGAAAATCAGCAAGTGAAGAATCTGGATGCACAATGTTCTAGCTTGGTTGTTAACACATCAATTGTTGAGCAGTATCCCTGGAGTTTGATGATCAGGTCTGGGGTGGAGCAGAGGTGTGAGCACGTGTGGTTTCCAAGAAGTTGATGCTATTACTGTCTCTCAGTTTCACATTCACCCTCCATGCTCTGCCTAGTGATGCTAGAGCTGGGGCTTCACTGACCAGTTTGTTTTGCCAACTGACTCCCTTAAGCCTCTACCAACAGACTGCAGGGCTGGGGGAGGAAGAAAGCTCCTCCTGTCTGCTTCCTGTGCCTTTTCCATGTGCCTGTGGTTCTTGTATCGCTTCAGCATGTTGCTTCATTCTGGCAGTGGCAGGTCCTTCCCATAGCAACAGTCAAATCCACTTTGCAGTTTTCTAGCATTTCCTACCTAAGCTTCATTGTGCCCTCTCTCCAAAGGCACCAGAAAGCTGATGCTTCATTTGCAGAGGTCTGGGCCCCATGTCCTCTGAGTTCAGAGACAGGAGATGAACAGCATTTCTTGTTAGAGATTTAATAAGCTATGGGCAGTCCCAAATGAAAGGATGCACAACCTACCAGAGTGGCATAAAGATGACCTTAAACCACAGACATCTAAGCTACAACAAGATGTAGAAAGAAGCCTTTTCTGAGATTCCCTTTATCAGATTAAAGGGAAAGCATTCTGAGAATGACGCTGCCATAAATCCCTTCTAGAGGAACTTCCAAGCCAAGAAGGAAACTAACCTTTAGTACCTGGTGAGAAACTGTATACACATACTTTATCAGAAGCTGCCATACCTTCTAAAATTACTCTTGCTCCTTCACTTAATCATCTTCCTTTTCTCCATAATACTCTTTTCTTCACACTTTTGTTCTAACCTCTCTTCTTGTACCACTTAAGTATCACTGCTGGTACCTGAATTGAATGAAATCATTAACCTCAGCAACAGACAATGGCATCTGTACTATATATTAAAAAAAAACAAAAACAAAAAAACGATCTCCCTAAAAACAAACCCCATTCAAGTGAAGTTTTGTATCCTAATATATAGGCATTGCCATACAACGACTGACTCCCTCAGATTCAGGTATTAATTCATTTTATGTTTTCATTTGCTTTAGTTTAATGAACAGATTCCTCTCTAGGCTTAAATTCTCATTCAGTTGTGTAATGATGAAAAAGTTATTTCTAAATGCTCTAGATCAAAGTTTGTCTGAAAAATGGAGATAATAATATGAAAATTTTTGTGGAAGTATTTTTATGTCATCACAGTGATCATCATTTATCTGATTTTATTTCTATTAAATAGCAAAACATGATGGAATTAAAGTAATTTTTTTTAGCCTGAAAACCTCATCATCAGGATCAGGAATGTGTACTATCACAGAAGAACAGGTGACTTGGGGGAATGTCAAGTGTCAGCAAATGGTTAGTTATGTATTTTTAGGAGGCTAGAAGCCATACCAGAGCTGGTGCTACCACTTTACCTGGGTTTTTAATCCTCTTCAGATATAGTTCCAAGAGACACCAAATAAACCATTTAGGAACTTACACAGAGTTATTTACTCAAAAGTCCCCCCAGCTTAAAGGTATACCTTCAATTGACACTAAAGACAACTGATACCCCAAAGAATCTTGAGGCACAAGATGGAAAACTCTCCACTTGTATCTTTGTAAGTAAATGTTACAGGATGAAGAACGGCTAAAACAATACCACTTTGGGTAGGTCTCTTGGAATTTTTGTTTAGTCATTAAGTCTTGGGTTTCCCTTTGTTTCTTGACTACCTTGGAAAACACTAGCAATTATTTCTTTGAAAATAAGATGAGCAAAACTAGAGAAGCACTGATTGTCTGAAGCGTGAAGTCACGATTAACTGAGAATCAGAGTTTTTAGTCATTTACAGTGGAGTTTATGCAAATTTCTACATACTTTTGACCACAGTCCTGTTTTAAAAATGTAGTGCAACTCAATTTTTTCCTTTTCAATTGCTGTAATACAGATTGCTCTGGAAGTTTGATTTCTTCAAACTGAACCTGTTAAATCATGTCTTGACAGATGTTATAAGGAAAAAAAAAACACCCCCCCAAAACATCATGCTGTCTAGGTTTGGAGTAAGACAGGTCAGCCATAACTGCTGGGGAAGCCCTTTTCTTTTTTTCAGACTGCAACCCAACTTTTAATATTTTTAGACTTATGTTTGAATAAATGAACCTGAAAAACTGCTTAGAGTGGAGACATCATGTTAGCCTGGCTGTCTTTCATTCTCTGTTAAAGTCCTTAATGAAATTTTATTTGACAAAGTCATTTCCAAAACTGTGTTATTTTAATATCTTAAAAGTTTACCCTTTTCTTTTCAAAACCAGATTACACCTGGTACCCTACTCTACATGTACATAAGGGTAAAGGGAGCATTACAGTACTAGGGGTATTTAATTTGTGATCACCAAATCTAACTCAGTTTCATAAACGGTGCAAATTAGGTCCCCAGAGGCTCACAGATATGCCCAGAGTTGTTTCTTTGAACCCAGGTCTCCTGACCCAATTTTGTTTGTACAACTTCTTACGTCACCTGAGCGTAGAAAAGAATAAATATTGGTGCTACTGCTGGTTCTTTAAATGCAAGGAAACGACAATTAAAGCGATACACTTAAAAGACAGTAAAACCTTTTATATTATCTCTTTAGAAGTGTGCTTTGTATACCAAAGTATAGATTTTTTTCAAACTTAGCAAAAGAAATTAACCAATTTATGTTACTTGTATATCCTTGTATAGCATATATATATGGAATCTATCAATAATGTTTGGGCATATCATTTTGTCTGCCATATTGCAGAGGGTTACAATACTTTAGTATAAGCCAATTTAACTAAACAAAATCCTAAATAAGTTCTCCAACCTTAGATACTCAATATTAATTATATATACACCCCTTTGGCCTAAGGGTTGTAAGACTTGAATGATAAAATAATAAAATAATGACTACAGAAACTCTTCTTTTGTAGGTTAGAGTAGGGTAAGTTAAAGACCATCTGGTGTCCCTCATAATTTCATGGAGAATAGGGACATAGCTATATGTCTTTGAAACTGTTACTCAGTGTTTGAAACAGAATGTGAAGAGAATCAGGGCTTATTACTTTCAAAGAAAATGAGTTTAATTAGGTTTTGACTAATTTTTTTTTTTTTAAACAATTACAGACTCTGAAATTGCACTGACTAGACTGGTTCCACTACTACATTATCTGCATGATTTTGGGTAAACAGCCCCTCTATATGCCTTTCACCCTATCTCTAGTTTCTAGATCTAGCAATTTACCCTATGGTAAAAGATCCCTATGTGATAAACAACGTAATACAATCCTGAATATAATTTCTTATTCACCTTGTCTCATTACCATAATTTACACCTCAATTAAAGCATCATTGTATCTGTAAGTAATACATTTCTTTAATATATCCTGTAATTCAGATTTCTATTTAGATACATTTCTCTTCTTCCTCTTTTCTCCATCATTGTAACCTTATGGTATACCTTATTAAACTGTGTTCTCCCTTCAGTAAAACTCCCTCTAAACTCAAACTATTATAATAATGCAAACACAGATGGAGCAAAATTAACATATTAGAAAAAAAGGATAAAAAATACATATGGATCCATGCTAAGACAATACAAAGCAAAAACCACATAACACTATGCTACGAGGAGGACCCTGAGAGCACCCTGGCTCAGGTTCACTGATGTTCGCAGACATCCCAGATGTTCCCAGTGTCCTGCACTTTAATATAATTAACTGCTCTGTTAAAGATGTTTCTATGTCTATTTCTGTTTGTTCAAAACAGTCTATAGCAACTCTGACTCCTAATCCTGAACACGACAATAAAGCAGTACCACGTTATGTTTTTAGTCAAGTCATAGATTATAACCTAAGTATTTTCAACTCATACTCATCTGTTTAAAACCAGACATTTAGGGAGCTAAGCAACATGACTGGTTGAGGATTTCAGATATATCATTTAATTATCCTCTGCTTCAGTGAGAAAGGATCCCTAAAGCTACTGATGAAAGATCTTCAATTAAAAACCAAGCAGGCTGACTCAGTGGTGGGCAGGTGAAGAATCCTTGCCCACAAAATCATCTGTAACACTCCAGTCTTCTCTGCAAGACCAGGCTGCTCCTGACCCACCATTACAACACAACCAGGGTTCACATCAGAACATGAAGTCGAATAGACACTAATTCAAAACTACTTTTGGAACAAATGTCAGATTTTGATCTGTCAATGGTTCCATAGTGCAGTTGTCTTACAAAGTGGAGGCTCTGCATCACGACACTTGACTTTTCCTCCATTGAATGTACCAAGTTAAACTGCTAAAGTAAAATAAGGCCTGATAGAGGTACTGCATCTGAAATTATAATTAAGGCTAAATAAATACATTTGGTTCCTGGTTCAAACTAATGTTCCAGTGATTATGTTAACCAACAGTTTCACTTTTTGTCCTATATGCCTGCTTGTGAAGATGGTTCTCTCTCTCCTCCCAAGACCAGCATTCCCAGATGTGAGAGCAAAGCCTCCTTCATGGCTTTGGACTGGATGCATATGTAGTGGTGCTCAAAGGTTAACTTATCAGCATAGTGTTTCTCACGACAGAGTGCAAAAGACCAGGAATGGGCGTTTGCATCACAGTGAGGTCCCCATGAAAGTATTTTCAATGAAAATGAACATGTCATCCACCCCCACCTTCTACTTCTGTGTCAAATCCACCAACAGTTAGGTGGATCGATACTGAAAGTCATTCCAAAGCCAAAGAGCTTGCCAAAAGCCAGAGCCCTCTTCATGAACCAGTTGCTGCTCCACAAGTGGCAGAACATCCTGACTGGCACAAATGATGGCAGGGTTGTAAAGACAACACCACAGGGTGAAACCCCTTCTAACTTGATTCAGCATTTAGCTGGCATCTGTTAAGGTATTCAGCTGATAAATATGTATCAACATCACAAAAAAAAAACACGAAGACCTTTCCCTGTTTCTAAAGCTCGGATACCTACATTTAGTCCTTATCTATGATTAAACTTTTCATTCAATGAGACCAAAAAGGTGTAATTGTGAAAATCAGACTCACCTGCTATAGATTTTAGGCTAGAACAGACTCTAGATTAGTCCCTCTTTACAAAATACATCACTGTGAGATGAATTCTCTAGTCCTGATGCATATATACATCCCTGAAGTTCTGCATAAACTGGGCCAATACTTGAGTTTTTTAGCAAGTGGCACAATAATATTAATCATAGATCTAGTCAATCATCTGATTCTTTACTTTCATGAGAGGTTGAAAAGGGTGGGAAGAGGATCTATCACGTGTCTATACACTGTAAGATCTGTTTTCTTCAAAAAAGAGTTCATAATGTGTGCCCATATCTCTCAGTGTAATAATAACCTTCTGTGATGTCATTTTCATTAAATATCAGTTTCTCTCCAAGAGGACCATCCTCATCTTCCTATTCATCATTTTCATCTTCATGATTAATGTCCTCTAAGCAAGCTTCAATAATTACTACCAATTCATCTCACTCATCTTTCTTTTTAAAATTTATTTATTTTTAACTGGAGGATAATTGCTTTATAATGTTGTGTTTGTTTCTGCCATATATCAACATGAATCAGCCATAGTATACGTATGTCCCCTTTTCCTTGAGCCTCCCTCCCACCTTCCACCCCTACTTCTCTTTTCTAACTGGCTTTTCCTTAGGATAGTGAGTGAGATTCATTACCAACTGCAATACTTTCATTGCAGTAAAACATTCAAAGGGAACGACTCCATACTCACTAGGTAGTCTGGCTCCTATGCTAACTTCAGCTTTGTTAATTTGAGAATGAAGAGACTCCAAAAGATCCTAGGTACTTGTTCTTTATTGCCTTGATAGCCTTTGCTATTAGCCCCTATAATACACTCTCTAACAATAACATCTTCTCACTCATTTCCTGTAATTCTTCTTTTAATTGGGACATTTGGCCTTTCATACTGGCTGCCCAGTTTGATAATGTTCTCACTTATGTAGGAGGGTTTGATAAAACTCTGCCATAACTTTCCATAATGATACGGTAAGAGATGCATTTCCAGTCTCAGGGGCACATTCCATAAAGTACAAAAATAATAAACTGGAGACTAAAGAGAGACCTAACAGCAGCCAGTAGGTCCTGCTGTGAAGAATCAATTGTTTTCTAGGCATTCTTATTAATGTGAACTTGCCTAATGAGATAAGTGCTTTACTTGTTCATACCTTTAGCAAAAGGTTATCAAAAATTACAAGAGTCAAGGAAAGACATGACATAATGATCAAGGGTTCAACCCAAGAAGATACACAGTTATAAATATATATGCACCCAACATAGGAGCATCTCAATATATAAGGCAAATGCTAACTGCCATAAAAGGGGAAATCAACAGTAACACACTAATAGTGGGGAGAATTAATACCCCGCTAACATCCAGTGGACAGATCATCAGGCAGAAAATTAGTAAGGAAACACAAACCTTAAATGACACATTAGACCACACAGTCTTGACTGATATGTTCAGGACATTCCATATGAAAGAAGCAGAATACATTTTATTCTCAAGAGCACATGAAACATTCCCCAGGATAGATGACATGCTGGGCCACAAATAAAGCCCTGGTAAATTTAAGAAAACTGAAATCATACCAAGCATCTTTCCAGATCACAACACTATGAGATTGGGAATCAACCACAGGAAAAAAAAACCAACTACCAATACATGGAGGCTAAAAACCATGCCACTAAATAACCAAGGAACACTGAAGAAATCAAAGAGGAAATGGAAAACAAAAAACCTAGAGACAAATGGCTATGAAAACAAGACAATCCATAACCTATGGGACACGACAAAAGCAATTTTAAGAGGCAAGCTTATAGCAATACAATCTTACCTCAGGAAACAAGAAAATTCTCAAATAAACAACCTAACTTTACATTTTAAACAACCAGAGAAAGAACAAACAAAAGCCAAAGTTAGTAGAAGGAAAGATAGTATAAGCATCAGAGCAGAAATAAGTGAAACACAGACAAAGAAAAAAACAGCAAACATCAATGAAACTAAAATCTGGTCCTCTGAGAAAATAAACTGAACTGATAAAACCTTTAGCCAGACACATCAAGAAAGGGAAAGGCCTCAAATCAATACAATTAGAAATAAAAAGCAGAAGTTACAATGGACATCACAGAAATACAAAGGATCATAAGAGGCTACTACAAGCAGCTATACACCAATAAAATGGACAACCTAGAAGAAATGGGCAAATTCTTAGAAAAGTATAACTGTTCAAGACTGAATGAGAAAGAAATAAAAAATATAAACAGACAAATCACAAGTACTGAAATGAAAATTATGATTAAAAATCTACCAACAAACAAAAGTTCAGGACCAGATGGCTTCACAGGTGAAGAATTCTATCAAGCACCTAGAGAATAGTTGACACTTATTCTCAAACGCTTCTCAAAAATGCAGAGTAAATAATAATCTCAAAAAAAAAAAAAAAAAATCTCAAGCTCATTCTACACAGCCATCAACACCCTGATACCAAAACCAGACAAAGATACCACAAAAAACTTTCACTGATGAACATAGACACAAAAATCCTCAACAAAATACTAGCAAACTGAATCCAACAGTGCATTAAAAGGATTATACACCAGGATCAAGAGAGATTTATTCCAGAGATGCAAAGATTCTTCAATATGTGCAAATCAATCAGTGTGATACATCATATTAACAGACTGAAAAATACGCATCATCTTAAGAGATGCAGAAAACATTTTTGACAAAATTCAACATCCATTATGATAAGAAACATTCCAGAAAGTGGGCATGGAGCTAGGCAACTTACCTCAACATAATAAAGGCCATTTATGACAAACCCCTGTCAAACTCCTTTCTCCAGAGGATAAGATGGTTGTATGGCATCACTGACTTGATGGACATGAGTTTGAGCAAGATCCAGGAGATGGTGAAGGACAGGGAAGCCTGGTGTGCTGCAGATCATGGGGACACAAAGAGTCTGACATGACTAAGCGACTGAACAACAATGACAAACCCAGAGCAGACATCATTCTCAAAAGTTAAAAACTAAAAGGATTTCCTCTAAGATCAGAAACAAGACAAGGATGTCCACTCCACCTTTATTCAACATAGTTTTGGAAGTCCTAGCCACAGCAATGAGAGCAGAAAAATAAAAAGGAATCTGAATTAAAAAAGAAATAAAACTGTCCCTGTTCACAGATGAAATGATACTATACAAACAAAATCCTAAAGATGCTACCAGAAAACTATTAGAGATCAATGAATCTGGTAAAGTTGCAGGATACAAAAGTAATACACAGAAATCTATTGCATTTCTATACATTAACAATGAAAGATCTGAAAGAGAAATTAGGAAATAATCCCATTTACCACTGTATCAAAAAGAATAAAATGTCTAGGAATGAACCTAAGGAGGCAAAAGACTTGTACGCAGAAAACTGTAAGATACTGATGAAAGAAATCAAAGATGATACAAACAGGTAGAGCCATCTCATGTTCTTGGATTTTAAGAATAAATATTGTTAAATTGACTGTATTTCCCATAGTGATCTACTGATTCAATGCAATTCCCATCAATTTACCAATCCATTTTTCACAGAAGTAGAACAAAATATTTTACAATTTGTATTGTCAGCCATGACAAGTGCCATGGGTGCTTACCATCTACCTTTACAAGGATTAAATCATGTGCTGCAGCTGCTGACTTTCAACAACCCTTGAAGGAGTTCAGGGTGGAGAGCAGAAATGAAGCACTCTGTGCTTGGGAAAAAACTGGCAGGACAAGTCTTGAGATAGCTTGTACTCTCCCTTCATCAAAATCATATTACACTGTCCTTTTCCTCTACCTGTATGGAACAGTTTCTCAACTATCTGAGATACTGTCTCCTGAGCTGCATTCCTCATTTTTGCCCCAAATGAAAAAAAAACAAAAAACAAAAAACCACGATGTGAGTGTTGCGAGTTCAGTTTTAAGGTGACAGTTACGGTGACCATGACGGAGGGGACCCAGAGTGGGCTTCTCTCCTCTGCCTGAGATCTAGAAGGAACTGGAGCCTTGGTACCAGCACAGCCCCCTTGCACCTGTACACCTCTTCAGAGTCCAAACAGATTGGTTAGTCTCTCCTGGTTCTTGGATCTCCTATATTGGTTGGTGATTCTGAGTTTTATTTGATGGTAAAAAAGGTTCATGCCCCCTCCCAACTAAAAGATAGTTTTTGGGGGAGGAGCTGGTTGAAAGATACCAAGGAATACCCACCCAGCTGGAAGACAGGAGAGGGGCTGGTTGAAAGATACCAGAATTTGCTCAGCTGTAGAAGACTGAGTGGTCTATGCTGGGTGGTGAGGTAAGAGGCTGATCTGATGCTTTTACAAGGGATATCAAATAGGAAGTCAGCCTCTATATAAAACCTCAGCCAGGGTTATATAAATACAAAGCTTATACTTGCAAGTACCTATTTGATTGGGGAAAGTATACTAAAGGAGACCCCAACCTATAATGACCAAACTGGGATTCTTTTGATATTCCAAAACTGGTATTTTTACTTACAGTTAGAAAAAGCTGGCTATAAGAATCACACAGACTGAATGGAATGCCTATTTTGATTGGTATCTAGAAGCTTCTCTTGAAATGGTACCAGAACAAAAAAAGGCTACTAGCAGTCTGTCAATGACACTGTCTCTACCTCGATGTATCCTGTTTTATCTGAATTACTGGGTGAGATGCTGTATCTTTTTTTCTCTTCCAACTCTTCTGCCTCCTGCTGCTCCCCTTTCCCCAGCAAAGGAAGATAAAACAAAACAAAACAGTTACTAACTTTTTAAGCAATATTCTGGCTTGACACCTGAGTCATTTTCTTAACCACCAAAATGATCCTTTTCTTAATCCTGCCTTTCGGAAGGTTTAGATGAGAATTTGGCTATTCTAGTTAAAAAAAGACAATCTAGGTTAGTCTGAGTTATATACAAACACTTCTTACACTGACTGACCAACTTTTCAGAACCATTAAAAGATAAGGGGGTATCTATGAAAATTACAAAACTTCAGTTGTGCCAATTAATTACACAATGCCAGTGGAAGGGTAACTGACCCACAACCAGCAGACAAAGTTGCCTTGAATACGTGTGTGTGTGTGTGTGTATCCTGAGAGAATAAGTCCGAACTGACCCACAACCAGCAGACAAAGTTGGCTTGAATACGTGTGTGTATGTGTGTGTGTGTGTATCCTGAGAGAATAAGTCCAAATTAGGAGAATCTGATTTTCACTCCCTGTACCTTGAGACCGGAGCTCCCAGGATCCCAGAGTTCCCAGGAACACTAATCTATTCTATTCCTGAAACTGAAGTGGAAAAAAAACAAAACAAAACAGGGAATGCAGCCTTCTGAAATCTTTCTTATAAACCAGTGAGTTTTATATTGAGATATCTGAGTCATGACTAAGTTTAGAAAACAGCTAAATTTCTTTTATCTGTCTGAATATATGTATGTATCACTATGTGTCTCTGTTTTCAGATACTATTGCTGGGGTTAATTTGTAAGTGAGCTCTAATTTAATTGGCCTGCATAAAAGTGATGAAAAAATTCTAAATACAAGGAAAGTAAGCTAAAAGAATTTCTGGTTCATGGGAACTAGGAAATATTCAATATTAAATTAGTTGTTGTTCCATTGCTAAGGTGTGTCTAACTTTTTGTAACCCCATGGACTGCAGTATGCAAGACTTCCTGTCCTTCACTATTTTGCAAACTCATGTCCATCGAGTCAGTGATGCCATCCAACCATCTAATCCTCTGATGCCCCCTTCTACTCTTGCCCTCAATCTCTCCGAGCATCAGGGTCTTTTCCAATGAGTCGGCTCTTGCATAACGTGGCCAAAGGATTGGAGCTTCAGCACCAGTCCATCCAATGAATATTCACAGTTGATTTCCTTTAGGATTGAATGGTTTGATCTCCTTGCTGTCCAAAGGACTCAAGAGTCTTCTCAAACACCACAGTTTAAAAGCATCAATTCTTGATGCTTAGCCTTCTTTACAGTCCAACTCTCACATTCACACATGACTACTGGAAAAACTGTAGGTTTGACCAAATGGAACTTTGTCAGTAAAGTGATGTCTCTGCTTTTTATATGTTGTCTAGGTTTGTTATAATTTTCCTTCCAAGGAGCAAGTGTCTTTTAATTTCATGACTGCAGTAAGCATCCACAGTGATTTTGGAGCCCAAGAAAATGAAATCCGACACTGTTTCCACTTTCCCCCATCTATTTGCCATGAAGTGACAGGACTGTATGCCATGATCTTCATTTTTTGAATGTTGAATTTTAAGCCAGCTTTTTCACTCTTCTTTTTCACCTTCAAGAGGCTCTTTAGGAACCTCTTCAACTTTCTGCCATTAAAGTGGTATCATCTGCATATCCAAGGTTGCTGATATTTCTGCTGGCAATCTTCATTCCAGCTTATGAGTTATCCAGCCCATATTTTGTATGATGTACTCTGCATATAAGCTAAATAAGCATGGTGATAATATATAGCCTGACATACTCCTTTCCCAATTCTGAACGAGTCCATTGTTCCATGTCCAGTTCTAACTGTTGCTTTTTGTCCTGCATACAGATTTCTCAGGAGGCAGGTAAGGTGGCCTGATATTCCTATAAGAATATTCCACAGTTTGTTGTGATCCACACAAAGGCTTTAGTGTAGTCAATGAAGCAGAGGTAGATGTTTTTTGGAATTCCCTTGCTTTTTCTATGATCCAATGGATGTTGGCAATTTGATCTCTGGTTCTTCTGCCTTTTCTAAATCCAGCTTGTGCTTCTGGAAGTTGTCTGTTCACATACTGCTGAAGCCGAGCTTGCAGGATTTTGAACATAACCTTGCTAGCATGTGAACTGAGTACAACTCTATGGTAATTTAAACATTCTTTGGCATTGCCTTTCTTTGGGATTTGAATGAAATGACCTTTTCCAGTCCTGTGGCCAGTGCAGAGTTGTCTGAATATGCTGGCATATTGAGTGCAGCACTTTAACAGCATCATCTTTTAGGATTTAAAACAGCTCAGCTGGAATTCCATCACCTCCACTAGCTCTGTTTGTAGTAATGTTTCCTAAGGCCCACTTGACTTCATATTTCAGGAGGTCTGGCTCTAGGTGAGTGACCACACCATCTTGGTTACAAGGGTCATTAAGAGCTTCTTAGATAGTTCTTCTGTGTATTCTTGCCACCTTTTCTTAATGTCTTCTGCTTTTGTTCTGTCCTTGGTGTTTTTGTCCTTTACCATGCTTATCTTTGCATGAAATACTTCCTTGGTATCTCCAATTTTCGTAGAGAGATCTTGAGTCTTTTCCATTCTACTGTTTTCCTCTAATTCTTTGCATTGTTCACTCAAGAAGGCTTTCTTATCTCTCCTTCTATTCTCTGGAACTCTGTATTCAGTTGAGTATATCTTTCCCCTTCTCCTTTGCCTTTTGCTTCTCTTCTCAGCTATTTGTAAGGCCTCCTCAGACAACCACTTTGCCTTCTTGCATTTTTTTTTTCCCTTGGGGATGGTTTTGGTCACCATGTCCTGTACAATGTTACGAACCTCTATCCATAGTTCTTCAGACACTCTGTCTACCAGATAACGTCCCTTGATCTATTTGTCAACTCCCCTGTGTAATCATAAGGGATTTGAAACAGTTCATACCTGAATGGCCTAGTGGTTTCCCCTACTTTCTTCAATTTGAGCATGAATTTTGCAATAAGGAGTTCATGATCTGAGCAGCGGTCAACTCCCAGTCTTGTTTTTGCTGACTGTATGGAGCTTCTCCATCTTCAGCTACAAAGAACAGAATCAATCTGATTTTGGTACTGACTATCTGGTGATGCCCATGTGTAGAGTCATCTCTTGTATTGTTGGAAGAGGGTGTTTGCTATGACCAGTGCATTCTCTGGGTAGAATTCATTAGCCTTTGCCCTGCTTCATTTTGTATTCCAAGGTCAAACTTGCCTGTTTACTCTGGTATCTCTTGACTTCCTACTTTTGCATTCCAGTCCCCTATGATGAAAAGGACATCTCTTTTTGGTGTTAGTTCTAGGCGGTCTTATAGGTCATCATAGAACTGTTCAACTTCATCTTCTTCAGCATTAGTGGTTGGCACACAGACTTGGTTCAGTATGATGTTGAAAGATTTGCCTTAGAAATGAACTGAAACCATTCTGTTATTTTTGAGACTGCACCCAAGTACTGTATTTTGGACTCTCTTGTTGACTATGAAGGCTACTCTATTCCTTTTAAGGGATTCTTGCCCTTAAACTGGATATAACAGTAGTAGTATAACTGTTAGTAGATATAACAGTCATCTGAATTAAATTCACCCACTCCTGTCCATTTTAGTTCACTGAAATGGTGATTCCTAAAATTGTCAATGTTCACACTTGCCATCTCCTGTTTGACCACGTCCAATTTACCTTGATTCATGAACCTAACAGTCCAGGTCCTTAAGCAATATTGTTCTTTACAGCATCAAACTTTACTTTCACCACCTGACACAACCACAACTGGTCGTTGTTTCTGCTTTGGCTCAACCTCTTCATTCTTTCTGTAGCTATTTCTCTGCTCTTCCCCAGTAGTATATTGGATACCTACTCACCTGAGGGCTTATTTTTCAGCGTCATATCTTTTTGCCTTTTCATACTGTTTATGGGGTTCTCAAGGCAAGAATACTGAAGTGGTTTGCCATTCCCTTCAGTGGACCATGTTTTGTCAGGCCTTAAGTAGCAGGGACATGCCCTTCAGCCACTCCACTTAGCTAAATGACATGCATGGCACCCTGGCTGTTCCAGTGCTAGTCCTTGTTGAGCATGTAAATGTTCACTGACTGTTGAGTATCAGTCAATGTGCAGCCCGGCGTTGAGGCAAAGGCCTTACTGGAGTGGCTGGGAATGGGTTCGGGAGAGGTTGCAGCTGATGCTGGAGAATGCCCAGGAACAGAGGGCTCCCTGGTCTCTGCTGTGGCTGACCACCCTGGGGCTGATCTGCCACCCAGGAGCAGTATTAGTCTTTAAGTCTTTTGATCTAATTAATATAGATATGTCCTGAGTTATCAACATTAAATTTATTACATAGGTGGCTCAGACGGTAAAGAATCTGCCTGCAATGTAGGAGACACAGGTTTGATCCCTGGATCAGGAAGACCCTTTGAGAAGGGATTGGCTACCCGCTCCAGTATTCTTGCCTGGAGAATTCAAGGGACAGAGGAACCTGGTGGGCAGTATGTGGGGCTGCAAAGAGTCAGACATGATGTGAATGACTAACGTACACACTATAATACTTTCACTGTGCCTAGGTTTAATATATGCTAAATAAGATCTTATTATGTTTGTTACACATCTGTCACCAAGGAAAGTAACTTGTGAAGAAAGTAACAATGTGAAGAAACTTTTAAGGAAAGAAAATGTAAATGAGATAACAGCTTCTAGATAAATTCTATTAAGAGTAATTATGTTTTAGTCTCTAGTTTTTGGTAAACCGAATGGCTAAGGTTGTGCAATATTAACTGACAGAAGTTTATTGAATAGCTAGGTCATTCCCAAATAAAATAACATACTGAAACATTATTTACTGATCACTGGCTTCCTCATACAGGGAAATTAAAGGTATCTTGGATTCTTAATGAATGTGTTTGGTGCCATCCTAAGATGTTCACTGTAAGAAGGCAAATCCTTCTAGAATTATCATTAGTATTTATGTTCACAATCTATAGAATGCTAATATAAAGGTGACTTCATGGATACTTAAGGAAAAGAGGATGTGTGTTTTCAGTAAAGAAGGCATGAGGAATGGAATGACATTTTATTAAGGGAAAAGGAAGTAGGTCTGACTTAATGGGTGACTGTTTATTGACAGGAAAATTAAGTGATGGCTAGAGAAAGTTTTGTGGAAAATGGACCACAAGAAAAGAATCTTGTGCATGGTACAAGTTTCCTAAGTGATCTGCTCTGTATTTGCCTTCAAAATATTTTACTGCTACTTTTGCTAAGTGAATAACTATGGATTCAGAGTGACTTAAGATCCTATCTGACTGAGTGTTCTAAACGCTTTTGATATTCTTTGACACAACTTTCTAAATCAAATTCTAATGAAGTCTTTTAAACCTCTAGCTAACTTTAAGATGCTTCAAAAGGCCCCTGAAACATTCCAAAGACAGATATAAACTAGATTCATTTGATACGTTAAATTACAAGAGAAGTTCATGACACTGTACAGGAGGCAGTGACCAAGTCCATCCCCAGGAAAAAGAAATGCAAAAAGGCAAAATGGTTGGCTAAGGAGGCCTTACAAATAGAGGAGAAAAGAAGAGAGGCTAAAGGCAAAGGAGAAAAGGAAAGATATACCCATCTGAATGCAGAGTTCCAAAGAATAGCAAGAGAGAGAAGAAAGCCTTCCTCAGTGATCAGTGCAAAGAAATAGAGGAAAAGAATAGAATAGGAAAGACTAGAGATCTCTTCAAGAAAATTAGAGATACCAAGGCAACATTTCATGCAAAGATGGGCACAATAAAGGACAGAAACAGTAGGGACCTAACAGAAGCAGAAGATATTAAGAAGAGGTGGTGAGAATACACAGAAGAACTATATAAAAAAAGATCTTCCTGACCGAGATAACCACGATGGTGTGATCACTCACCTAGAGCCAGACATCCTGGAGTGTGAAGTCAAGTGGGCTTTAAGAAGCATCACTGTGAACAAAGCTAGTGGAGGCGATGGAATTCCAGTCGAGCTATTTCAAATCCTAAAAGATGATGTTGTGAAAGTGCTGCACTCAATATGACAGCAAATTTGTAAAACTCAGCAGTGGCCACAGGACTCATAAAGGTCAGTTTTCATTCCAATCCCAAAGAAAGGCAATGCCAAAGAATGTTCAAACTATTGCACAATTGCATTCATTTCACATGCTAGCAAAGTAATGCTCAAAATTCTCCACACTAGGCTTCAACAGTACATGAACCGAGAACTTCCAGATGTTCAAGCTGGATTTAGAAAAGGCAGAGGAACCAGAGATCAAACTGCCAATATCTGTTGGATCATAGAAAAAGCAAGAGAGTTTCAGAAAAACATCTACTTCTGCTTTATTTACAACGCCAAAGCCTTTGACTGTGTGGATCACAATAAACTGTGGAAAATTCTGAAAGAGATGGGAATACCAGACCACCTCACCTGCCTCCTGAGAAATCTGTATGCAGGTCAAGAAGCAACAGTTAGAAACGGACATGGAACAACAGACTCATTCGAAATAGGGAAAGGAGTACGTCAAGGCTATATTTTGTCACCCTGCTTATTTAATTTATATGCAGAGTACATCATGCAAAATGCTGGGCTGGATGAAGCACAAGTTGGAATCAAGATTGCTGGGAGAAACGTCAATAACCTGAGATACGCAGATGACACCATCCTCATGGCAGAAAGCAAAGAGGAACTAAAAAGCCTCTTGATGAAGGTGAAAGAGGAGAGTGAAAAAGCTGCTTAAAACTCAACATTCAAAAACTAACATCATGGCATCCAGTCCCATCACTTCAATACAGATGGGAAACAATGCAAACAGTGACACACTTTGTCTTATTGGGCTCCAAAATCACTGCAGATGGTGACTGAAGTCATGAAATTAAAAGATGCTTGCTCCCTGGAAGAAAAGCCATGACCAACCCCTAGATATGTGTTAAAAAGCAGAGACATTACTTTGTCAATAAGGTGCATGTAGTCAAAGCTATAGTTTTTGCAGTAGTCATATATGGATGTGAGAGTTGGACCATAAAGAAAGCTAAAGCTCAGCACTGAAGAATTGATGCTTTTGAACTGTGGTGTTGGAAAAGACTCTTGAGAATCCCTTGGACTGCAAGGAGATCCAACCAGTCCATCCTAAAGGAATCAGTCCTGAAAATTCATTGGAAGTACTGATGCTAAATCTGAAACTCCAATACTTTGGCCACCTGATGTGAAGAACTGACTCATTGGAAAAAACCCTGATGCTGGGAAAGATTGAGGGCAGGAGAAGGGGATGACAGAGGATGAAATGGTTGGATGGCATCACCGGCTTGATGGACATGAGTTTAAGCAAGTTCTGGGAGTTGGTGATGGACAGGGAAGCCCTGAGTGCTGCAGTCCATGGGGTTGCAAAGAGTTGGACATGACTGAGCGACTGAACTGAACATTAGAAAACTAGACTGGGTGCCTTATGAACAATGCCTATATATTATTACCCTTACAGAAAGCGACTGGTATGGGACTGACTGTATCAGATGACCAGAGATTCACTGGGTTGTACCTAATGGGACTCAGTAGATTTGTGGTACTAATGTATGGCCTTGGCTTCCAGTGAGACACAGGAAAGTGTACCCTCAGATTTTCATGGACTCAAGGTCATATACATAACAATTTAGGGATGATTCTAGCCAATCTACCGTTGGTATGAGCCCGATGGGTCAAGAGCTCTATATTCTACCAATAGGACCATGTAGCAGCCATTTTGCACCTTCAATAGGGTTGAATAATGTAATTGGTCATATTGAAGCCTTAAATTTTACTCAACAAGCTTTAAATAACAGTAACAAGGCTATCAGCCTACTGAATTCTGAGGTCTCTATGATGACCAAAGCAGTACTATAAAACGGCATCACCCTTGTCATCCTTATAGCATCTCAGGGAGATACTGGTGCCATAATTCAAACTGAATGCTGTGTTTTTATACCTGATGAATCCTCTACTATAACATGTTTAATGAACCATATAAAAAATCAGATTTCTGCCTTAAGTGACCCACTCCCTAGTCTTGATGACCTCTTCAAAAACTGGTTTAGTGTGAGAAGCTCTTAAGTATTTAGTTATAACTCTACTGTTACTCGCTGTATTATTTGTATTTTGCTTTGTCTACAAGATTATTGTTTCCTGTATTACAAAATGGGTAAGTGAACCTCCAAAAATGATGATGACAAGGCAACTTGAAGTAGTAGATCACATATCTATTTCAGTGTGTGACCAATGATTATAATTCTAAATATGGGAAGAAACAAGAGGAAATCTTTCCTGGATTACAACAGATTAAGACAGGTTGGTCCAGAAGCCCCTTTGATTACTGATGATAAGACCTAATCCAGTAATAGCACACTGAGTGGCCTGTGAGATCTTTGCCAGAGCTAGGAATGAGCCCTCCTAGCACCGTTGTATGAAATGGTCATGAAATGCCTCCCAAGTACGGTCTAACTTATGATCATGAGAAGGTCCTGTCAACTACAAATTGGCACTTGCCATGGGTGCTTGCCATCTACCTCTACAAGGATTAAATCATGTGCTGCTGCAGTGGCTGAGCTTTGACAACCCCTGAAGGAGTTCAGAGTGGAGAGCAGAAATGAGGCACTCTGTGCTCAGGGAAAAACTGGCAGGATAAGTCTTCAGATAGTTAAGAAATTCTCAGTAGCTGATTTTATAAGCCCAATTCTTATATCTTCTTGTATCTAGAAAAGCATTAAAATCCTTTCTGGTGACATCTATTTCTCATGACTAGAAGAAACCTTCTGGAAAAATATGTGCTTGTGCTTGACTGCATGCTGTTTCCTTTAATCAGTATCACATATATAGTGTCCTTTCCCCCTACCTGTGTGGAACAGTTTCTCAGCTATACAAGGTGGTATCTCCCAGGCTGAAGTTCTCATCTTAGCTCAAATAAAACTTAGCTTGCAACTCTCATGGTGTGCATTTTTTAAAGTCAAGAGTATGGAAACACAAAA
Organism: Cervus elaphus; assembly: GCF_910594005.1. Classification (NCBI taxonomy): domain Eukaryota; kingdom Metazoa; phylum Chordata; class Mammalia; order Artiodactyla; family Cervidae; genus Cervus; species Cervus elaphus. The sequence goes on from NC_057819.1 coordinate 36,720,287, forward strand.
GACTCCAAATAGCCAAAGAAATCTTGAGGAAGGAAAATATAGCTAGAGGAATCAGGCTGTCTTACTTTAGATTATACTATTTTGACAGAAAGCTACAGTAATCAACACAGTATGGTACTGGCACAGCATCAGAAGTACAGACCAACTGAACAGGAAAGAAAGTCTAGAAGTAAGCCCACAGAACTATGGTAACCTAATCTATGACATAGGAGCAAGAACATACAGTGGAGAAAACACCATCTCTTCAATAAGTGCTGCTGGGAAAACTGAAGAGCTACATGTAAGAGAGTGAAATTAGAACATTCTGTATCTCTAACACCATATACAAAAGTAAAGTCAAAATGGATTAAAGACCTAAATGTAAGGCTGATACTACAAAATTCTCAGAGGAAAACATGGGGAGAACACTGTGACATAAATTGTAGTAAGCTCTTTTTTTTTGATTCATCTCCTGGAGTAATGAAAATAAAAAAAGTAAATGGGACCTAATTAAACTTAAAAGCTTTTGCACAGCAAAGGAAATCATATTTAAAATGAAAGACAATGCTTAAAGTGGGAGAAAATATTTGGAAACAAAATGACCAACAGGGATTAATCACCAAAATATATAAATAACTCATGTACCTCTATATCAAAAAACCAAACAACCCAATCAAAAAATGGGCTGAAGATCTAAATATACATTTCTCCAAAGAATACAGATGGCCAAGAACCACATGAAAAAATGCTCAATATCACAAATTATTAGAGAAATGCAAATAAGAACTACAATAAGGTATCACTTCACACCAGTCAGAATGGCCAAACAATCTACAAACAATAAATGCTGGGTAGAAAAGGAAACTCTCCTACATTGTTGGTGGGAATGTAAGTTGGTATAACCACTATGGAAAACAGTCTGGAGGGTCCTTAAAAAACTAAAAACTGAGCTACCATATGATCTAATGATCCCACTCCTGTGCATATATCCAGAGAAAACCATAAGCCAAAAAGATAAATGCACCCCAGTGTTCACTGCAGCATTTTACAATAGCCAGGAAACAGAAGAAACAAATGTACATCAATGGATAAAGATGACATGGTGTGTATATATATATACACACACACAATGTATTATTACTCAGCCATAAAAATCAATGAAACAATGCCATTTGCATCAACCTGGATCGACCTAGAGACTGTCATACTGAATGAAGTAGGTCAGACAGAGAAAGACAAACATATCACTTATATGTGAAATCTAAAAAAACACAGTACAAATGAAACTATTCACAAAAGAGTAAGAGTCACAGATGTGGAAAACAAAGTTACGGTTACCAAGGGAAAGGGGGTGGGGCGGGAGGGATAGACTGGTAGACGGGGTCTGAGACACACACACCACTACATGTAAAACAGGAAACAGGAACCTACTGTATAGCAGAGGGAAATGTCTCTCTCAGTCTCTCAACTGTGTCCGACTCTTTGCGACCCTATGGACAGTAGCCCGCCTCTCTCTGTCCATGAGATTTCCCAAGCAAGGATACTGGAGTGGGTAGCCATTTCTTTCTCCACAGGGAGCTCTTCTCAGTACTTTTTAATGGCCTATATGATAACAGAATCTAAAGAAAGGAGTATATATAGGTATATGGATAACTGATTCACTTTGCTATATAGCAGAAACTAGCGACACTGTAAATCAACTATAATCCAATATTAAAAAAAAAAAAAATCTTCGAAGAAACAAGTCCAGGATCAGATGGCTTCACAGGTGAATCCTATCATTTAGAGAAGAGTTAACACCTATCCTCAAACTGTTCCCCCCAAATGCAGAGTAAGCAATAACCCCAAGCTCATTCTACATAGCTATCATCATCTTGATACCAAAACCAGGCAAAGATATCACACAAAAAAAGGAAATTACAAGCCAATATCACTGATGAACATAGAAGAAAAAAATCTTAACCCAATATTAGCAAACCAAATCCAAGAATACATTAAAAGGATCAAAGACCACGATTACATGGGATTTTTTAGTCCAGAGATGCAGATTGTCCAATATGCACAAACCAGTCAGTGTAACACACAACATTAAAAAAAGTGAATTAAAACCCTATCATCTCAATAGATGCAGAAAAAAGCTTTTGACAAAATAAAAAAATTTATGATAAAAACTCTCCAGAAAGTTAGCATAGAGGGAAGCTATGTCAACATAATAAAGGCTATATATAACATGCCACAGCTAACATCATTCTCTGTGGTGAAAACTGAAAGCATTTCCTCTAAGATCAGAAATGAGACAAAGATGTCCACTCTTACCACTTTAATTCAACATAATTTTGAAAGTCCTAGATATGGTAATCAGAGAAAAACAACAAATGAAAGGAATCCAGATAGGAAAAGGAGACATAAAATTGTCACAGTTTGCAGATGACATGATACTATATATATAAAATCCTAAAGATGCTACCAGAAAACTTCTAAAGATCATCAATGAATTCAGTTAAGTTGCAAGATACAAAATTAACACACACATTTCTTGCATCTGTGCACTAACAATGAAAGATCAGAAAGAGAAATTAAAGAAACAATACCATTTACCATCACATCAAAACTAAACCTACATAAGGAGGCAAAAGACTTGTACTCCAAAAACTGAGACACCAATGAAAGCCAACAAAGATGACACAAACAGATGGAAAGATATACTTCTTGGATTGGAAGAATCAGTATTGTCAAATTACTATACTACTGAGGGCAATCTATAGATTCAGTGTAACCCCTTACAAATTACCAATGGCATTTTTCATAGAACTAGAACAAAAAGTGTTTATAAATTTGTTTGGAGACACAAAAGACTTGGAAAAGCTGAAGCAATCTTGAGAAGAGAAAAATAAAATTAAATGGAGGCACCAGACTCCCAGACATCAAACTATACTACAAAGTTACAGGATTCAAAACAGTATGGTACCATCACAAAAACGAAAGTACAGATCAACTGAACAGGATACAAGCCCCAGACGTAAACTCGTGCACCTATGGTCAATTAGTCTATTTCAAAGGAGGCAAGACTATATAATGGAGGAAAGAGTCTCTTCAGTAAGTCATGCAGCGAAAACTGGGGCACTATATGTGAAAGAATTATATTAGAACATTCTCCAACACCATACACAAAAATAAACTCAAAATGGATTAAAGACCTAAATGTAAGACTGATACCATGAAACTCTTAGAGGAAAACATAAGCAGAATGCTCTCTGACATAAATCACAGCAATTATCTTTTTGAATCCACCTCCTGAGTAATGAAAATATAAACAAAAATAAAAGAAAATGGGACCTAATTAAACTGAAAAGTTTTTGCACCACAAAGGAAGACTATACAAAATAAAAAAACAGCCCACAGAACGGGAGAAAATGTTTGGAAATGAAGTGATTGACAAGGGATTCATCTCCAAGATAAACAAACGGCTCATGCAACATAATGTTAAAAAACAAAAACAAAAACAAAAAATGGGCAGAAGACCTAAATAGACATTTTTCAAAAGAAGATATATAGATGGCCAAAAAGTGCATGAAAACATGCTCAACATCACTAATTAGTATGAGAAATGCAAATCAGAACTATAATAAGGTATCACCTCACACCAGTCAGCATAGTGATCATCAAGAACTCTATACACAATAAATGTGAAAGACTGGAGAAAAGGGTATCCGACTATGCTGTTGTGGGAATGTAAATTGGCAGGACCACTAGAGAGAACAGTATGGAGGTTTCTTAAAAAATATAGAACTATCATGTGATTCAGCAACCCCACTAATGGGCATGTATCTGGACAAAAACATAATTTGAAACGTACCTGCACTCCAATATTCACTGCAGTGCTGTTTACAATAGCCAAGTCATCGAAGCAAACTAAAATGTCCACTGACAGAGGAATGGATAAAGATGGGGTACATATATACAATGGAATATTACTCAGCCATAAAAGAAAAAATGAAACAATGCCAAAAAACACAGATGAACCCATGGATAATCATACCAAGTGAATTAAGTCAAATAGAGAAAGACAAATACGATGTCATTTATATGTAGAATTTTTTTGAAAAAAAAACAATGATACAAATAAACTTATTGGCAAAACAGAAACAGACCCACAGACCCACAAGAGACTTCTAATTGCCAAGGAAGGAGTAAATGTGAAGTGAAGGAATAACTTCGAGGAGTTTGAGATTAATATGTACAGTGCTGTAAATAAAACAGATAATCGGCAGGGCTCTACCTTAGAGCACACACACTCCTCAGTGTTCTGTAACCGCCTATACGGGAAAGGAACCAAAGGAAGCATGGATATACATCTATGTTTAATGGGCTCAGCTGTATACCTGAAATGAACACAACACTGTAAACCAACTATACTAGAATGGAAAAACAGAAACTTTTTTAAAAAAGAAGGCTGACCACTATCACCTCTTCTATTAAACATACTATTGGAAGTCATAGCCACAGCAATCAGAAAAAGAGAAGGTATACAAATTGGAAGGGAAGAGGTTACTTCTATTATATGTAGTTGATATGATTCTACACATCAATTCCCCTACATATGAAAGAATTTGAGTTCTGTTCTGACAGCACATTTGTAAGTCCAATTTCTCATAAGTCAACAAAATCAGCGTAGGTACTCAACTAATACAATCAGCTGTATAGTACTGTAAGGTTTATAATTCTTGTCATATAAATAATACATAAAAAATGAACACAAAAATAAAACATTTTTCATCTTACAGTATACTACCAATGAAAAGGATAGTAGTACAGCTCAACAGCTGACATACAGGGGCTGACATCCAGTGAACAGGCAAGATTGGCGGAGTGAGAGTAGGTGAGAGTTGGTAGAGCTGAAGGATTGTCAGCAATAAGAGACAGATGGCCAAGTTGCAATTTCACTCATGCCTGACATTGATGTAAAGCTCATTTGCATCTTTGAACATACGAAACTTGAAGGTTCATATGTAGGGGACTTACTGTATACTGAAAGCGCTAGAGACGTCACTCAAAAACTACCAGAGCTGATAAATGAACTCAGAAAGGTAGCAGGATACAAGATTAACAGAATTTGGCTGCATTTCTTTAAACTAACAATAAAATATCATAAAGGGAATGTAAAAAAAACTTTTCAAAATTGCACCCCCAAAATAAAGTACTTAGGAATATAGCTAACCAAGGAGGTGAAACAGCTTAAGACATTAATAAAGGAAAGTGAAGATGATTTAAAGAAATGGAAAGATATTCTATGCATTTCAATGGGAAGTATTCATATTGGTAAAATGCCCACACTACACAAAGCAATCTATAGATTCAATGTAATCCTTGTTAAAATAGATATGACATTTTTCACAGAACTAGAATAAGCCTAAAATTTAATTAGGATTCATAAAAGACCCAGAATTGCCAACACAAGCCTTAGGAAAAAAGAACAAAGCAGGGGGCATAACCCTCCCAAACTTCAGATAATATTACAAAGTTTCAGTGATCAAAACAGCATGATATAAAAACAGATCAATGCAACAGAACAGAGCACCCAGGAAGAAATCCACACACTGACAATCAATCTTCAGTAAAGGAGAAAAGAATATACAATGGGGGGAAAAAGTCTCTTCAGCAACTAATACTGGAAAAGTTGGACAACAACACATAAACTAACAAACTTAGACACACCCTTTCACCATACACAAAAATAAATGCAAAATGGCCTAAAGATTTAAATATAAGAAATGACAGCATAAAACTAGAAGAGATCACAGGGAAAACATTCTCTGACATAAATCATGCCACTTTTTCTTGGGTCAGTCTCCTGAGGCAATAGAAATAACAAAAATAAACAAATGGGACCTAATGAAACAAATATTTACACAGCAAAGGAAAACATAAACGAAAAGACAAACTACAGAATGGAAGAAAATATTTAAAAATTATGTGACTGACAGGGGCTTAATTTCCAAAATATAAGAACAGTTCATACAACTCAACGACAGAAAAACAAAAATCCAGTTGAAAAATGGACAGAAGACCTAAACAGACATTTCTCCAAATAAGAAATACAAAATGGCCAAAAGGCACATGCAAAGATGCTCAACATTGCTATCTATTAGAGAGATGTAAATCAAATTTACAATGGTCACCATTAAAAACTCTCCAAATTTTAATAACAAATGCTGGATGAGATGTGAAGAAAAGGGAACCTTTCTAAACTCTGGCTAGGAATATAAATTGGTACAGCCATTATGGAAAACAGGATGGAGGTTCCTCAGAAATCTAAAAACAGAATTACCATATGGTCCAACAATCCCATATACCCAGACAAAACTCTAACCCCAAAATATACATGCACCCCTATGTCACATAGCAAAGTCATGGCATCAATCTAAACAGTCATCCACAGATGAATGGATAAAAATGTGGTAAATATACACAATAGACTACTACTCAGCCATAAACAAGAATGAAATAATGCCATCTGCAACAACATGGATGCAACTAGAGATTATCATACTATGTGAAGCAAGTAAGAGAAAGAAAAATAACACATAGCATCACTTATATCTGGATTCCAAAATATAGAAATGAATCTTTCTGTGAAACAGAATCACAGATACAGAACAGACTAGTGGCTGTGAGAGAGACAGGGAAGGGATGGAGTGGGAGGTTGAGGGTAGCAGATGTAGGCTTTAATACTGGGAATAGATAAGCAGCAAGGTTCTACTGTGTGGCACAGAGAACTATGTTCAATATCCTATGATGAATCATAATGTAAAAGAATATTTTTTTAAAAAATTACATATAGTTCAGTCACTTTGCTGTACAGTAGAAATTAACAGAATATTATGAATCAAATATACTTCAATTAAATAAAGAAATATTCTTTCTCTTGAAAAACTGAAAAAAAAACTTATTAGAACTGATAAATGAATTCAGTAAGGTAGTGGGATACAACATCAATGTATAGACATTGGTTGTATTTCTTTAAAATAAAAATGGAATGTCAGAAAGAGAAAGCAAATGTACTATCTCATTTAAAATAACATAAAAAAAAAAAAAATAAACCCTAGAAATAAACCTAACTAAGGATGTGAGAGATTTAAACTCTGAGAATTATAAAACTTATAGAGGAAATTGAAGATAACCAGGGAAATGGGAAGATAACCCATGCTCTTGGATTGGAAGAATTAATACATTTCAAAAGGCTACACTACCAAAAGCAATCTAAGATTTAACATGATCCCTATCAAATCACCCATGATATTCTTCTCAGAACTAGAATAACCCTCACATTTATATGGAACCACAGAAGACTGAGAACTGCCAAAGCAATCCTGAGGAAAAAGAACAAAGTTGAAGGCATACCTCTTCCAGACTAGACAACAGTACAAAGCTACAGTAATCAAAACAGCATAGTAGTGGCACAAAATCAGAATTACTGATCAGTGTAACAGAATAGCAAGTTCAGAAATGGCAGATTAATCTTTGACAAAAGTGGAAAGAATATACAATGTAGAAAAGACAGTGTCTTTAGCAAGTAGTGTTGGGAAAGCTGGAAAGCATGTACATTAGTGAAGTTAGAACATACCCGCACACCATACATGAAAATAAACATAAGATTTTTATGAAAATAAGAAAAAAAATAAGAGGAGTTTCATAAAACTCCTCAGAAATAACACAGGGAAAACATTCTCTGACATAAATCTTAGCAATATTTTCTTAAGTAAGCCTCCGAAAGCTAAAGAAATAAAAGCAAAATTAATTGGTTCAAGAAGGACATGTGTTCATCTTCTGCCAGAGCAGCAAAATTGCACCTAGCTGTAGAACAACCATTGATAAGAAGCCAATGGAACCCACCAAACAAGATACCTCACATCCAAGGAAAAAAGAGAAGCCACAATGGAACAGCAAGAGGGGCACAATTATAATAAAATCAAATCCTATACATGCTAGATGGGGGACCACAAGCTAGAGAACAATAATATCAAAGAAGTTCTGGGTGTGAAGGTTCTAGGCCCCACATTAGGCTTCCTAGCCTGGTGATCTGGCCAAGGGACTGGGAATCTCCAGGGAATCTGACTTTGAAGGCCAGTGAGATTTGATTATAGAAATTCCACAGGATTGGGGGATATAGACTCTTGGAGGGTACAAACAAAATCTTGTCCACACTTGGACACAGGGAAAAGGAGCAGTGACCCAACAGGAGGCTGAGCCAGACCTAACTATGAGTGTTTGAGGGTCTCCTCCAAAGGCAGGGGTCAGCAGTGGTGCAGTATGGGGACGGGGCACTGGCAACAGCAGTCCTAGGAGATTTGTGAGTTCTCCAGGAGGTCGCCAAGAGCCCCACAACAGAGTCTGTAGGCTCCAGGACTGGGTCACCTCATGCCAAACAACTAACAGGAAGGGAGCACAGCCCCACCCATCAGCAGATAACTGTATTAAAGTTTTACTGAGCACAGCCCTGCCCACCAGAGCAAGACCCAGTTTTCCACACAGCCAGTCTCTCCCATCAAAAAGCTTACATGAGCCACTTATCCTCTTCCACCAAAGGGAAAACAGAAGAAATAAGAACAACAATCCCAGCAGGCTCCAGAGCTAATACCACAACCACAGAAAGCTAAACAAAATGAAAAGAAATAGAATTATGTCCCAGATGAAGGAACAAGATAAATCCCTAGAAAAACAACTAAATGAAGAGATAAGCAACTATGTAGAAGAATTCAGAATAATAATAGGAAAGATAATCCAGGATCTCAGAAAAAAGAATGGAAAAGATGCAAGAAATGTTTGGCAAAGACCCAGAAGAACTAAAGAACAAACAGAGATGAACAATACACTAGAAGGAAAGAATAACTGAGGCAGAAGAATGGATAAATGATCTGGAGGACAGACTGGTGGAAATCAATGCCACAAAACAGAATATAGAAAAAATTATGAAAAAAAAATTAAGACAACCTAAGAGACCTGTGGAACAACATTAAATGCCATCCATATTCACATTATAAGGGTCCCAGAAATAAAAGAAGAAGAGAGAAAGGAAAAAAAGAGCGAGAAAAAGAGAAAGGACCTGAGAAAATATTTGAAGAAATAATAGCTGAAAACTTCCCCACCATGAGAAAGGAAATAGTCAACCCAGTCCAGGAAGCACAGAGTCCCTGGCAGGATAAACCCAAGGAAGAGCACACCAAGACACAATAAAAATTAAAGACAAAGATAAAATATTAACAGCAACAAGGGAAAAAAGACAAATAACATCTACAGGAAAACCCATAAGGTGTCAGCTGATTTCTCAACAGTAATTCTACAGGCCAGAAAAGAATGGCAAGTGATGAAAGGGAAGAACCCATAACCAAGAATACTCTACCCAGAAATCCTCTTCTTCAGATTTGATGAAGAAATCAAAGACTTTCCAGACAAGCCAAAGTTAAGAGAATTTGGCACCAAACCAGTTTTACAACAAATGCTAAAGTAACTTCTTTAGGCAGGAAACACAGAGTGGAAAAAGAAGCAAGCTACAAAAAATAAACACAACTAAGAAAATGGTAATAGCAGCATCAGTTCAGTTCAGTTCGGTTCAGTTGCTCAGTCGTGTCTGACTCTTTGTGACCCTATGAATTGCAGCACACCAGGCCTCCCTGTCCATCACCAACTCCCGGAGTTTACTCAAACTCATGTCCATCGAGTTGATGATGCCATCCAGCCATCTCATCCTCTGCTGTCCCCTTCTCCTCCTGCCCCCCCTCCTCAGGGTAGAAGCATACATATCAATAATTATCTTAAATGTAAATAGATTAAATGCACCAACCAAGAGACATAGACTGGCTGGGTGGATGTAAAAACAAGAACCATATATAAGTTGTCTGCAAGAGACCCACATCAGACCTACAGATGCTTACTGACAAAGTAGGGGGATGGGAGAAGGTATTTTAAACATTTGGAAATCATGATAAAGCTGGAGTAGCAATACTCCTATCAGACAAAATAGACTTTAAAACAAAGACTGTTATAAGAGACAAGGAAAGACAATAGATAATGACCAAGTGTTCAATCTAAGATGATGTAACAATTATAGATACATACGCACCCAACATAGGAACACCTCAGTATGTAAGACAAATACCAATAAAGGGAGAAACTGACAGTAACACAATAATAGTGGGGAACTTTTATACCCCACTTTCATTAACGGACAGACCAACCAGACCGAAAGTCAATAAGGAAATGCAGGCCTTAAATGATACTTTAGACAAAATGGCCTTAATTGATATTTATAGAGCATTCCATCCAAAAGCAGACTACATATTTTTCTCAAGTACACACTGTACATTCTCCAGGATTGACCACATGCTGGGTCCCAAGGTAAGCCCTGATAAATTTGAAATCAAAACCATATCAAGCATCTTTTCTCACAATGGCATGACATTAGAAATAAACTACAAGAATAAAAACTCTAAGAAACACAAACATGTGGCGCCTAAATATGACACTAAACAATCACTGAAGAAATAAAAGAATACCTAGAGACAAAGGAAAATGAAAGCACAATGGTCCAAAATTTATGGGATGCAGCAAAAACAGTTCTAAAAGGGAAGTTTATAACAATAAACTTAATAAAACATTATATAAAATATTAATAAAGTATTATATAAAACAAAATATAAAATAAATAAAATATAACAACTTCAGGAAGTCTTACCTGAAGAAACAAGAAAAATCTCCAATAAACAACCTAACCTTACACCTAAAACAACTAGAAAAAGAACAGCAAACCAAACCTAAAGTTAGTAGAAGGAAGGAAACCAAAGAGATCAGAGCAGAAATAAAGGAAATGGTGACAAAGAAAACAATCACAAAGATCAATGAAACTAAAAGTTGGTTTTCTGAATACATAAAATTGATAAATCTTTGGCCAGACTCATCAAGAAAAAAGGGAGAGGACTCATATCAGTAAAATTAGAATGAAAAAGAAGTTACAACTGACCACAGAAATACCAAGGGTCATAAGAGACTACAATGAACAACTGCAGGCCAGTAAAACAGACAACTTGGAAGAAATGGACAAATTCTCAGAAAGGTACAGTCTTCCTAGACAGAAACCAAGAAGAAAGAGAAAATATCAACAGACTCATCACAAGCACTGAAATTGAAATCATGATTAAAAACCTGCCAACAAACAAACGTCCAGGACCTGATAAATTCACAGGCAAATTTTATCAAACATTTAGAGAAGAGTTAACACCTATCCTTCTTAAACTGTTCTAAAAAGTTGCAGAGGGAGGAAAACTTCCCAGCTCATTTTATGAGGTCACCATCTCCCTGATACCAAAACCAGACAAAGATAACACATAAAAAGGAAAATTACAGGCCAATATCACTGATGAACATATATGTAAAAATTCAACAAAATACTAGCTATTCATATCCAACAATAAAAAGATCATATACCATGATCAAGTGGGATTCATCCCAGGGATGCAAGGATTTTTCAACATCTGCAAATCAATCAATGTAATATACCATATCAATAAATTGGAGAATAAAAACCATACCATTTCAACAGATGCAAAAAAAGCTTTTGAAAAAACGCTGCACCCATTTATGATCAAAACTCTCCAGAAAGTGGGCGTAGTGGGCACACAGCTCAACATAATAAAGCCTGATATATGACAAACATACAGCTATCATATGTAATGGTGAAAAGTTGAAAGTATTTCCTCTAAGATCAGGAACAAGACAAGAATGTCCACTCTCACCACTTTTATTCAACATAGTTTTGGAAGTCCTAGCTACAGGTATCAGAGAAGAAAAAGGAAAGGGAATCCAAATTAGGACAGAAAAAGTTAACTGTCACTGTTTGCAGTTGACATGATACTATACATGAAAATCCTAAAGCTACCAGAAAACTATTAGAACTCAACGAATTTGGTAAAGTTGCAGGTTAAAAAATTAATACACAGAAATCTGTTGCATTTCTATATACTAACCATGAAAGATCAGAAAAAGAAATTCAAGAAGCAATTCCATTTACCATTGCATCATAAAGAATAAAAAACCTAGGAATAAACCTATCCAAGACAAAACTATAAAATGCTGATGAAAGAAACTGAAGACATAAACAGATGAAAAGCTTCTGTATTGGAAGAATCAATACTGTCAAAATGACTATACTACCCAAGGCAATCCACAGATTCAATGTAATCCTTATTAAATTACCAATGGCATTTTTCACAGAACTAGAACAAAAAACCTCCAAATTTGTATGGAGACACAAAAATCCTGAATAGCCAAAGTAATCTTGAAAAAAGGAGCTGGAAGAATCAGGTTCCCTGACTTCATACTAAACTACAAAGTGACAGTCATCAAAACAGTATGGTACTGGCCCCAAAACTGAAATATAGATAAATGAAACAGGACAGAAAATTGAGAAATAAGCATATACACCTATAGTCAATTCATCTATAACAAAGGGAGGCAAGGCTACACAAAGTTGGAAAGACAGCCTCTTCAATGAATGGTGCTGGGAAAATTGAACAGCTACGTGTGAAAAAAAGAAATTAGATCATTCTTTAACTCCATACACAAAAAAAGCTCAAAATGGATTAAAGACCTAAATGTGAGACCGAGCACTATAAAACTCTTAGAGGAAAACAGATTTGGATCTTTTTTCTATCCATCACCCAGAATAATGGAAATAAAAGCAAAAATAAACAAATGGGAGCTACTTGAACACAAAAGCTTTTGCACAGCAAAGGAAACAATAAACAAAATGAAAAGATAAACCACAGATTGGGAGGAAAGTTTGCAAATGATGTGACTGATAAGGGATTAGTCTCCAAAATTTACAAACAGCTTAGTAAAATCAAAACAAACAATCTATTCCTTTTTGTTTAGAGGCCTTGAACAGACATTTCTTCAAAGAGGACATATAGATGGCCAATAGGCACATAAAAAGATGTTCAACACTGCTAGTTATTAGAGAAATGCAAGTCAAAACTATAATGAGGTATCACCTCACACTGGTCAGAATGGCTATTAAGCATCAAGAAATCACAAAGCACAAATGCTGGAGAGAACATGGAGAAGGGAACTCTCCTGCACTTTTGGTGGGAATGTATATTGGTACAGCCGCTGTGGAGACCAGTATGCTGCTGCTGCTGCTAAGTCACTTCAGCAGTGTCCAACTCTGTGAGATCCCACAGACGGCAGCCCACCAGGCTCCTCTGTCCCTGGGATTCTCCAATCAAGAATACTGGAGTGGCTTGCCATTTCTTTCTCCAATGCATGCATGCACGCTAAGTCGCTTCAGTCATGTTTAACTCTGTGTGACCCCATGGACAGCAGCTCACCAGGCTCCTCTGTCCATTGGATTCTCTAGGCAAGAATACTGGAGTGGGTTGCCATTTCCTTCTCCAGGAGATCAGTGTGGAGGTTCCTTAAAAATAGAGCTACCATATGACCCTGTAATCCTAACTCCTGGGCATATATCCAGAGAAAAACATGGTCCCAAAAGATACATGCACTCCTATGTTCACTGCAGCAATGTTTATAATAGCCAAGACATGGAAGCAACCTAAATGTCCACCAACAGAGGAATGGCTGAAGAAGATGTGGTACATATATATAATGGAATAATATTCAGCCATTAGAAAGAATGAAATAAGATGCTTTGCAGCAACAGTCATGGACCTAGAGTGTGTCATATGAGTTGAGTCAGACAGAGGATAAATATCATATGACATCCTTATATGTGGACTCTGAAAAGAAATGATAGAAATGAAGTTACTTACAAAACAGAAAGAGACTCACAGAAAACAAACTTATGGTTGCTGGGGGGAAGGGTTAGTTAGGGACTCTGGAAGGTCAGGTACATACTGCTATATCTGCTATATTTAAAATGGATAACCAACAAAGACCTATTGTATAGCACATGGAATTCTGCTCAAGGTTATGTGGCAGTCTCAATGGGAGGGGAGTTTTGGGGAGAATGGATATATATATATTTATTCACTGTTCACCTGAAACCATCACATTGTTAATTGGCTATACCCTAATTGAAAAGGTTTTTGGTGTTGAAAAGAAATAAAAATAAAAAAGCAAAATTAAACAGGTGGGATTTAATCAAATTTGTAAAGGAATCCATAAACAAAATGGATTTGGATAAACAAAAACAGCAAAGGAATCCATAAACAAAATGAAAGAGAACATATTGACTGGGAGAAAAGATTTGCAAATGGTGAGACTGACAAGGGCTTGATTTCCAAAATATAAGAACATCTCACACAACTCAATAACAAAAAAACAAACCAATCGAAAAATGGGTAGAGAATATGAGTCATTTCTCCAAAGACAGACAAATGGTCAACAGGCAACATCGCTAACTCTTAGAGAAATGCAAATCAAAATTACAGTGAGGTATATCACCTCATACTGGTCAGAATGGCCATTAGCAGTAAGTCAACAAACAATAAATGTTGGACAGTGTGTGGAGAAAAGGGAACCCTTCTACACAGCTAGTGGGAATGTAAACTGGTGCAGCCACTACTATGGGAGAAAACATGGAGGTTCCTTAAAAAACTAAAAACAGAAAAACCAAATGATCCAATAATCCTACTCCTGGTTATGTATCCAATTAACAATAATCATACCTCGGATAAACCTCACTGGCTACAACAGTGCCACTGCACAAAGCTTGGTACATATCCAGAAAGACATAAACTCTAATTTAAAAAGATACATATCCAATAAAGTTCACAGCACTACTATTCACAAAAACCAAGGCACAGAAAAAATCCTTGTTCTCAGAAACAAACCACTGACTTAAGAAGCTGTGGTATATATTTACAATGGAATATTACTGAGACATAAGAGGAATGAAATATTGCCATGTGAAGCAACATAGATGGATCTAAAGAATACTTAGTTGAGTGAGTCAGAGAAAGACTAATACAAGATACTAACTGTAAGTGGAATCTAAAAAATAGACATGAATCTATATATATAAAACAGAAACAGATTCATGTAACAAAGTTACTAAAAGGAAACATTGTTGGGAGTGATAAACTAGGAGTAAGGGATTAACGGATACAAAACACTATACATAAAATAGATAAGCAACAAGAATTTACTATTTAGCAGAACTCTGCTCAATATTCTGAAATATTCTTTGTTCAATATTCTGATTTAATTAAAACCTGAAACTAACAATATTTTAAATCAACATATTTAAAAAAAAAAGTTAAAAAAATTCTATCATGCTCTGCACTGCCACTTCATACAAATGGAATTTAAAGAGAGCCAAAGAATCCTAAGCAAAACAAAAACAGTTCTAAGAGGGACATTTATAGCAATACAATCTTACCCCCGGAAATAAGAAAAATCTCAAATTCACTCCTATATGACAAAATAGAGTTTAAAATAAAGTCTATTACAAAAGACAAAGAAGGATGGTACATAAAGGGATCAATCTAAGAAGGTTTATCATAAATATATATGTCCTGAACATAGGACCACCTCAATATATAAGGCAAATATTAATAGCCATAAAAGAAGACATCAACAGTAATACAATAGTGGAGGACTTTAATAGCCCACTTTCATCAGTGGAAAGATCATCCAGACAGAAAATCAACAGGGAAACACAGGCCTTAAATGACATATTATTCCTGATGGACTTAACTGATACTTATAGAGCATTCCATTCAAAAGCAGCAAATATATATGCTTCTCAAGGGCACATGCAGTGCTCTCCAGGATTGATATTTTGGACCAAAAAGACTCAGTAAATTTACGAAACTTGAAACCATGTCAAGCATCTTTTCCAACTACAATGCTGTGAGGTCAGAAATCAAGTACAGGAAAAACTATAAAAAACAAACACATGGAGGCTAAACAGTATGCTATTAAATAACTAATGGATCACTGAAGAAATCAAAGAAGCAATCAAAAAATGCCTAGAGACAAATAAAAACAAAAATGATGATCCAAAACCTATGGGATGCAGCAAAAGCAGTTCTAAGAGGGAAGTTTAATAGCAATCCAATCTTACTTCCAGAAACAAGAAAAAAATCTCAAATTCATAACCTAGCCTTATACTTAAAGCAACTAGAGAAAGAAGAAAAAATAAAACCTAAAGAGAGGAGAAAAAAAGAAATCATAAAGATTAGAGCAGAAATAAATGAAATAGAGATGAAGAAAATAGCAAAGATCAATGAAACTAAAGCTTGGTTCTTTGAAAAGTTAACTAAATTGATAAATCTTTAGCCAGACTTATCAGGAAAAAAGGGGAAAGGGCTTGAATTAATAATAATAGAAATGAAAAAGCACAAGTTACAACAGACACCATAAAAATACAAAGGATCATAAAGGACTACGACAAGCAACTATATACCAATAAAAGACATTTTAGAAGAAATGGAAAAATACTTAGAAAGGTATAATTTTCCAAAACTGAGCAGGAAGAAACACAAAATATAAACAGATTGTTAACAAGTATTGAAACTGTGATTAAAAACCTCCCAACAAACAAAAGTCCAGGACCTGAAAGGCTTCACAGGCTAATTCTATCAAACATTTAGAGAAGAGTTAACACCCACCCTTTTGAAATTATTCCCCAAAACTGCAGAGGAAGGAACACTCCCAAACTCATTCTATGAGCCCATCATCACCCTGATACCAAAATCAGACAGATATCACAAAAAAAGAAAATTACAGGTCAACATCACTGAATACAGACGCAAAAATCCTCAACATAACACCAGCAATCTGAATTTTATAATATATTAAAAGGGTCATACATCATGATCCAGTGGTATTTATTTCAAGGATATAAGGGTTTGTCAATACCTACAAATCAATCAGTGTGATATATCACATTAACAAATTGAAGAATAAAAATATATGACCATCTCAATAGATGCAGAAAAAAGCTTTTGAAAAAAACTTAAACACCCATTTATGGAAAAAAAAAAAAAAAAACTCTAGAGAGTAGGCACAGAGGGAGCCTACCTCAGTATATAGGAAATATATGACAAACCCATAGCTAACATCACACTCAACAGTAAAAAGCTGAAAGCATTTCCTCTAAGATCAGAAACAAGTCAAGGATGTGCATTCTCACCACTATAATTCAACATCGTTTATGAAGTCCTACTACATCAATCAGAGAAGAAAAGAAATTAACAGGGATCTCAAATGGAAATAAGAAGTAACATTATCACTGACTGCAGATGACATGATACACAGAAAATTCTAAAAATGCTACTGGAAAACTACTAGAGCTCACCAATGAATTCAGTATTAAAGTTTCAGGATACAAAGTGAATACACTGAAATCTGTTGCCTTTCTATACACTAACAATGAAAGACTGGAAAGAGAAATTAAGTAAACAATCCAATTTAACATCAGTATTTAAAAACAGTATGGGACTGACACACGAATAGAAATATAGATCAATGGAACAGGACAGAATGTCCAGAGATAAACCCACACACTTATGTTCACCTAATTATGACAAGGGCTTCTCACATGGTGCAGTGGTAAAGAATACAGCTGTCAATGCAGGAGATGTAAGAGACATGGGTTTGATCTCTGGGTCAAGAATATGGCCTGGAATAGCAAATGGCAACCCACTCCAGCAATCTTGCCTTGAAAATTACATGGACAGAGGAGTCTGGCGGGCTACATTCCATGAGGTTGCAAAGACTTGGACATGACTAAGCACACATACACACACTCTATGATAAAGGAGGCAAGAATATACAATGGAGAAAAAGACAGTGGTTCCCAGAAAACTGGACAGCTACATATAGAAGAATGAAATTAGAATACTCCCTGACACCACACAGAAAAATAAGCTCAAAATGGATTAAAGACCTAAATATAAGGCCAGATACTATAAAACTCTTAGAGGAAAACACAGGCAGAACACTCTGACACAAATCACAGCAAGATCTTTTCTAACCCATCTCATAATGAAAATGAAAAGAAAATAAACAAATGGAACCTAATGAAACTTAAAAGCTTTTGCAGAGCAAAGGAAAAACCATAAACAAAATGAAAAGACAACCTACAGAATGGGAGAAAATATTTGAAAATGATGAGACCAACAAGGGCTTAATTTCCAAAATATAACTTGAACAACTCAGTAACACAAAACCAACAACCCAATTGAAAAAGGGACATAGCACCTAAATAGATATTTCTCCAGAGAAGAAATACAGACATCCAATAAGCACATGAAAAGATGCTCAACACTGCTAGTTACTAGAGAAGTGCAGATTAAAACTACAACGAGGTACCACTTCACACCAATCAAAATAGCCACTGCTAAAAACTATATAAATAACAAATGCAGGAGGGGATGTGAAGAAAAGGGGATCTTTCTACTCTATTGCTGGGAATATAAGTTGGTAGAGCCACTATGGAAAACAGAATGGAAGTTCCTCAAAAAACTAAAAATAGAATTACCATGTGATGCAGCAAAATGCAAATTCAAAAAGATACTTGCATGTTTATGTTCACAGCAGCACTACTTACAATAGCCCAGTCACGGAAACAACCTAAATGACCTTCCACACATGAATGAAGATGTGGTAGTTCCAGTTTAAGACGGCAGAATAGAAGGATGGGTGCTTATCTTCTCCTGTGAGAACACCAAAATCGCAACTAGCTATTGAATAACCATTGAAAGGAGGATACTGGAACCCACCAAAAAAAGATATCCCACATCCAAAGACAAAGAAGAAGCTGCAGAGAGATAGTAGGAGGGGTGTAATCACAATAAAATAAAATCCCATGACCACCCAGTGGGTGATCCACAATACCAAAGAAGTTCTCCCACTGTTGTGCAGGTTCTGAACCCCACATCAGGGTTCCCAGCCTGGGGATCTGGAAAAGGGACTGGGAATCCCCAGGTAATTTGACCTTGAAGGCCAGTGGGATTTGATTACAGGACTTCCACAGGACTGGGGGAAACAAGGACTCCAGTCTTGGAGGGCACAAACAAAACCTTGCCTATACCAGGACCAAGAAGAAAGGAGCAGTGACTCCACAGGATACTAACCAAAACCCCTGCTAGTGTTGGAGGGTCTCCTGTGGAGGTGTGGGTTAGCAGGGGCTCATCACTGGGACTGGAGCACCGGCAGTAGTAGTCATGGAAGGTCCCCCTTAGTATAAGCCCTCCTGGGGGTCACCATTAACCCTACTACAGAGCCCTTCTCAGATCACTGCCTTGTTGTGGCAAAGGGCCTTGTGTAACTCAATGAAGCTATGAGCCATGCTATGTAGGGCCACCCAAGACAGATGGGTCACAGTGGAAAGTCCTGACAAAACATGATCCACTGGAGGAGGGAATGGCAAATCATCCCAGTATACTTGCCATGAGAATTTCATGAACTGTATAAAAAGACAAAAAGATATGACACTAAAGGATTAGTCCCCCAGGCCAGAAGGTGTCCAATATGCTACTGGGAAAGAGCAGAGGACACCTACTAAAGATGTCCCAGAAAGAATGAAGTGGCTTGGCCCCAAAGTGGAAATGATGCTCAGTTGTGGATGTGTCTGGTGATGAAAGTAAAATTTGATGCTGCAAAGAACAGTATTGCATAGGAACCTGGAATATTAGGTCCATGAATCAAGGTAAATTGGACATGGTCAAGCAGGACATGGCTAGAGTAAACACCGACAACTTAGGAATCCATGAACTAAAATGGATGGGAATGGACGAATTTAATCCAGAAGACCACTGTATCGACTACTGTGGGCAAGAATCCCTTAGAAGAAATGGAGCAGTCCTCATTATCAACAAAAGAATCTGAAATGCCATCCTTGGGTGCAACCTCAATAACCACAGAATGATCCGGGTTTGTTTCCAAGGCAAGCCATTCAACATCACAGTAATTCAAGTCTATGCCCCTACCACCAATGCCGAAGAAGCTGAAGTTGATCAGTTCCTTGAAGACCTAGAAGATCTCCTAGAACTAACATCAAAAAAACATGTTCTATTCATCACTGGGGATTGGAATGCAAAAGTAGGAAGTCAAGATACCTGGAGTAACAGGCAAGTTTGGTCTTGGAGCACAAAATGAAGGAGGGCAAAGGCTAACTGAATTCTGCCAAGAGAATGCACTGGTCATAGCAAACATCCTTTTGCAACAATATAAGAGACGACTTTACAAAACAGACATCACCAAAGGGTCAATACTGAAATCAAATTGATTACATTCTTTGTAGCCGAAGATGGAGAAGCTCTTTGCTGCTGCTACTGCTGCTAAGTCACTTCAGTTGTGTCCGACTCTGTGCGACCCCATAGATGGCAGCCCACCAGGCTCTCCCGTCCCTGGGATTCTCCAGGCAAGAACAATGGAGTGGGTTGCCATTTCTTTCTCCAATGCAGGAAAGTAAAAAGTGAAAGTGAAGTTGCTCAGTCGTGTCCGACTCTTAGCGACCCCATGGACCACAGCCTACCAGGCTCCTCCGTCCATGAGATTTTCCAGGCAAGAGTACTGGAGTGGGGTGCCATTGCCTTCTCTGGGAGAAGCTCTTTAGAGTCAGCAAAATCAAGACCTGGAGCTGACTGTGGCTCAGATCAGCTTCTCAAAGCAAAATTCAGGCTTAAACTATAGAAAGCAGGGAAAAGCACCAGGCTAGCCAGGTATGACTTAAATCCCCTATGAATATGCAGTGGAGGTGATGAATAGATTCAAGGGATTAGAACCAGTAAACAGTATGCCTGAAGAACTATGGACAGAGGTCTGTAATATAGTACAGAAGGCAGTGAACAAACTCACCCCAACAAGAAGGCAAAGTGGTTATCTGAAGAGGAAAAGTGAAAAGCAAGGGAGAAAGGGAACGGTATATCCAGCTAAACGCAGAGTTCCAGAGAATAGCAAGGAGAGACAAGAAGGCCTTCTTCAATGAATGATGCAAAGAAAAACAGAAAAACAACAGAATGAGAAAGACTAGAGCTTCAGGAAAATTGGAAATATCAAGGGAAGAATCATCCAAAGATGGGCACAATAAAGGACAGAAACAATAGTGACCTAGTAGAAGTCAAAGAGATTAAGAAGAGATGGAAAGAATGCATGAAGAACTGTACAAAAAAGACCCTAAATAACCAGATAACCACAATGGTATGGTTACTCACCCAGAGCCAGACATTCTGGAGTGTGAAGTCAAGTGGGCCTTAAAAAGCACTGCTGTCAATAAAGTTAGTGGATGTGATGGAATTCCAGTAGAGCTATTTAAAACCCCCAAAGATAATGCTATCAAAGTGCTGCACTCAACATGTCCACAAATCTGGAAGACTTAGCAGTGGCCATAGGACTGGAAAAGGTCAATCCTCATCCCAATCCCAAGAAGGACGGTACTAAAGAATGTTCAAACCACTGGACAATTGTACTCATTTCCCATGCTAGTAAAGTAAGGCAAAGTCAAACCGCTCAGTCATGTCTGACTCTTTGCAACCCCATGAACTGTAGCCTGCCAGGCTCCTCTGTCCATAGGATTTTCAAGGCAAGAATACTGGAGTGGGTTGCCATTTAAGATCATGCTTAAAATCTTGCATGGTATGCTTCAGCATTACATGAACCAAGAACTTCCAGATATCCAAGCTGGGTTTAGAAAAGGCAGAGGAACCAGAAATCAAATTGCCAACATTTGCTGGATCATAGAGAAAGCAAAGGAATTCCCAGAAAAACATCTACCTGTTTCACTAACTACGCTAAAGCCTTGCACTGTGTGGATCATAACAAACTGTGGAAAAATCTCAAAGAGATGGGAATATTAGACCTCTTACCTCTCTCCTGAGAAACATGTTTGCAAGTCAAGAAGCAACAGTTAGAACCGTGTATGGAACAACTGGCTGGTTCAGGATTGAGAAAGGAGTATGACAAGGCTGTCTGTTGTCACCCTGTTTATTTAACTTATACACAGAGCACATCATGGGAAATGCCAGGCTGGATGTTACAACCTAGAGTCAAGATTGGCAGGAGAAACATCAACTACCTCATGTATGCAGATGATACCACTCTAATGGCAAAAAGCAAAGAGGAACTAAAGAACCTCTTGATGAGGGTGAAGGAGGAAATTGAAAAAGCCTGCTTAAAAGTAAATACCCTAAAAACTAAGATCATGGCATCTGGCCCCATCACTTCATGGCAAGTAGAAGGGGAAAGGATGGAAGAAGTAAAAGACATCCTCTTCTTGGGCTCTAAAATCACTGCGGATGGGGACTGGAGTCATGAAATCAGAAGACAAATGCTTCTTGGCATGAAAGGTATGACAAGCCTAGATAGTGTATTGAAAAGCAAAGATATCCCTTTGCTGACAAAGGTCCATATAGTTAAGGTTATAGTCTTTCCAATGACCATATATGGTTGTGAGAGTTGAACCATAGAGAAGGCAGAGTGCAGAAGAATTGATGCCTTTGAACTGTGGTGCTGAAGACTCTTGAAGAGTCCCTTGGACAGCAAGAAGATCAAACCAGTCTGTCTTAAAGGAAATCAACCCTGAATATTCACTGGAAGGACTGATGCTGAAGCTACAATATTTTGGTCACCTGATGCGAACAGTCGACTCACTGGAAAAGACCTTGGATGCTGCGAAAGATCGAAGGCAGAAGAAGGTGTCAGAGGATGAGATGGCTGGATGGCACCACTGATGCAATGGATATGAACTTGGGCAAACTCTGGGAGATGGTGTGGGACAGGGAGGCCTGGCCTGCTGCAGTTCATGGGGTGGCAAAGAGTCGGACAGAACTGGGCAACTGAACAACAGCAAAAACAGAGCCCTTAGACCCCAGGGCTGGGTCTCCTCAGGCCAAACAACTAACAAGGAGGGAGCACAACTCCACCCATAAGCAGATAATTGGATAAAAGATTTACCAGCAAGGTCCTACCCACCAGAGCAAGACAGAAGAAGTAAGAAGAACCACAGTTCATGAGAGCTAGAACAAAAACCATATTAAAGAAAGCTAATCAGGATGAAAAAGCAGAAATTTATGTCCCAGAGGAAGGGACAAGATAAAACCCCCCCAAAAACAACTAAATGAAGGAGATAGGCAACCTCCCAGAAAAAGAATTCAAGACTCTCACTTAGATTTGATGGAGAAATCAAGCTTTCCAGACAAGTAAAGTTAAGAGAATTCAGCACCACCAAACCAGCTTTACCATAAATGTTAAAGGAACTTTCTAGGCAGTAAACAGAAGAGAAGGAAAAGACCTACAGAAAATAAACCCAAAACAATTAAGAAAATGGTAATAGGATCATATATATCAATAATTATCTTAAAGGTAAATGGATTAAATGTATCAAACAAAAGACATACACTGGCTGGGTCAATGAAAACATGTGCATGTATGCACTTTCACTTACCACATCACTCTGCTTGACACCCCCAAACTGTATGTAATTATTCTATTGTTAGATTAATCATGTTTCCATTATGGTTTGCAATTGTAATTATCTTTTATTTTTTGTCTGGCTATTGACTGTGAAGACTGATCAAAATATTTTACAGGTGTGATTATGTAACTATTACTCACTTAATACTGTTGTATCATGATTGGTCAACAGAAAATATAATAGAATTCTGTATCACCAAAGCTACCATTTAATAGAAAAACCTGTAAAAAGATGTGGTACATATATATATACACATAATAGAATACTACTCATCCATAAAAAAAGAACAAGACAGGGCTTCCCTGGTTGTCCAGTGGTTAAGAATCTGCCTTGCAATGCAAGGGACACTGGCTTGACCTCTGGTACTGAAGGGTCCCATATGCTGTGGAGCTGCCGAGCCCGTGTGGAACAATAATGAGCCAGCACTCTGGAGCCTGCAAGCTGCAACATGCTACAACTACTGAAGCCTGAGCACTGGACCTGTGCTCTGTAACAAGAGAAGCCACCTCAATGAGAAGGCTGCACACTACAATGCAAAGTAGCCCCTGCTCAGAACAACTGAAGAAAGCCTGCATGCAGCAATGAAGATCCACCACAGTCAAAAGATTAAATAACCTTTGGGAAAAAAAAAGAATGAAATAATGCTACTTGCAGCAACATGAATGGAACTAGAGATTATCACACTACGTAAAGTCAGAAAGATAAATACTATATGCTATCATTCATATGTGGATTCTAAAATATGATACAAACTGATCTATGAAACTGAAACAGAATCATGGACATACAGAACAAACTGGTGGTTGCCACAGGGGAGGCGGTTGGGGGAGAGATGGAGATTGGAGTTAGCAGATGTATGCTTTTATACATACAATGAATAAACAACTAGGCTCTACTTTATAGCACAAGGAACTATACTCAATATCCTTTGATAAACTTTAATGGAATAGACAAAAAAGAAATGTGTATGTATGTATAATTGAATCACTGCTACACAGCAGAAATTAACACACTGTAAATCAACCATATGTCAATAAAAATACTGACTGCAGTAAATTAAAAAATCTATAATTTTTTAAGCAAATCAAAGTTTCCACACATTATTTTTCTCTACACAGAAGTAAACATTTAGAAAGAAACTATAAAGAAGAAGCAACTTACTTTATTTCGATCTTGGACGACCAGTATTTTTCCAGTATTTTCATCAAATACAGCTCCTGTTGGGGGAAAAAGATAATCGAGAAATATGAATTTCCTTCACCTCAGATTACTCCCACACTATTACCTGTGGTCATCTGAAGGCCTAGTTCAAATAACCACCTCATCCATGAAGAGTTAACTTCAGTAAGAAACCAATTGCTCAGTCATCTTGGGTCTTTTAATGGCTGAAAGTAACAACGATGGTTCTAGCATATGCTATCTTACAGAATAATCATTTGTATCTCCTTCTCTAGATCATCTATTCCTGATGATACAGTTAAAATATTCTTTCTATTAAGCATTTAGTGTCCAATTTTAAGTGCTTAAAAATATCCATTGAATCAATGGATTGATTTTTCCATTCTGATATTTATTCCTTGAATCACTATGTATAAACATGATCCAAATCTCAAATATCTCAACATTCAGTTCAAGACTCTTCCTTAAAGTCACTTAAATTCCCTTATCACATTATGTACACAACTTTATAACTTACCAATATGTTGCTACAGAATACTTTTTAATCAACAGTTTATATTTTTAAAGTTCTAGACCATTTCTTTGATTTATTCATTCAACATATACACTGCCCAGCACACTAGGCATTTTGCTAGATATTAGGGGCACAAAAATTAGTTTTTTCTGTCCTTGGGTAATGCTAGGTCAAAAATAAAAATGACAACTTTAATGATCCAGAGCTTCCCTGATAGCTCAGTTGGTAAAGAATCCACCTGCAATGCAGGAGGCCCGGGTTCGATTCCTGGGTCGGGAAGATCTGCTGGAGTAGGGATAGACTACCCACTCCAGTATTCTTAGGCTTCCCTTGTGGCTCAGCTGGTAAAGAATCTGCCTGCAATATGGGAGACCTGGGTTTGATCCCTAGGTTGGGAAGATACCCTGGAGAAGGGAAAGGCTACCCACTCCAGTATTCTGGCCTGGAGAATTCCAGACTGCAGTCCATGGGGTCACAGAGTCAGACACTACTGAACAACTTTCACGTAAAGATCTGCATTTTCTTTAAAGGCTATAATTTAAACATTATTTGTATTTATATAATGTAGGAAGATATTGTTAAAAATATATTTTCTATTCATTCATTCAATATTAATTGAGCTCCTATATATACTACATGTAGGTTCTATATTTATAGTACATGAATTGAGATCTTTTTTTGTGTCAGGCACTTTTCCAATTGCTAAGGATACAGTCTCAAAGAATCATACACAACCGAGCAACTGAACCACAAGGATACAGTGGTGAACAAAATGCCCTATCATTATGAGGCTCTTATTCTGAGGCTGGTACGAGAAGGTTACAAATGAAAAATAAATTATGTAGAACATGTGTGCAAGCTAAGCTGATTCAGTAGTGTCTGATTTTTTGCGACCCTATGGACTGTAGCCACCAGGTTCCTCTGCCCATGGGATTCTCCAGGCAAAAACACTGAAGTGGGTTGCCATTTCCTACTCCAGGGTATCTTTCCCACCCAGGGATAGAACCTCTGTTACTTCTCCTGCATTGGCAGGTGGATTATTTACCACTAGCGCCACCTGGTGATGGTAGTCACTTGGTCGTGTAGTACTCTGCAATCCCATGGACTGTGGCCCACCAGGCGCTTCTGTCCATGCAATTATCCAGGGAAGGATACTGGAGTCAGTTGCCATTTCCTACTCCAGAGGATCTTCCTGATCCAGGGATTGAACCCAAATCTCCTGTGTCTCCTGCCTGGCAGGTGAATTCTTTACCACTGCACCACCTGGGAAGCTCATATAGAACATGCTGCTGCTGCTGCTAAGTCACGTCAGTGAGTTGGTAATAAATATTACAGATACAATA
This sequence comes from Cervus elaphus, assembly GCF_910594005.1. Lineage (NCBI taxonomy): Eukaryota > Metazoa > Chordata > Mammalia > Artiodactyla > Cervidae > Cervus > Cervus elaphus. The sequence goes on from NC_057819.1 coordinate 36,746,739, forward strand.
CAGTAGGGGATAGATATATGCAACAAACGGAAGAATTTTCTCTGAAATTTAAACATCCCATTTTAGCACTTCAAAGTCAAGAAAGAAAACCACAAAGTGAGATAATTAACATTAATGTTGGCTTCTATTAGAAAATATAAACTATACTTGGTTGAGTGGGCCCTAGGAAGCATTACTACAAACAAAGCTAGTAGCAGTGATGGAATTCCAGATGAGCTATTTAAAATCCTAAGAGATGATGCTGTTAAAGTGCTGCACTCAACATGCCAGCATATTTGGAAAACAGCAGTGGCCACAGGACTAGAAAAGGTCAGTTTCACTCCAATTCCAAAGAAGAGCAATGCCAAAGAATGTTCAAACCACCATACAATTTCACTCATTTCACATCCTAGCAAGGTAATGCTCCAAATCTTTCAGGCTAAGCTTCAACAGTATGTGAACTGAAAACTTCTGTTATGTACAAGGTGGATTTAGAAAAGGCAGCAGAACCAGCCATCAAATTGCCAAAATCCACTGGATCATAGAAAAAGGGAATTCCAGAAAAACATCTACTTCTGCTTCACTGACTACGCTAAAACCCTTGACTGTGTGGATCACAACAAACTGTGGAAAATCCTTAAAGAGATGGGAATACCAGACCACCTAACCTGCCTCCTGAGAAATCTGTATGCAGGTCAAGAAACAACAGTTAGAACTGGACATGGAACAATGGACTGGTTCAAAATGGGGAAAGGAGTATGTTAAGGCTATATACTGTTACCCTGCTTATTTAACTTATATACAGTGTACATCATGTGAAATGCCAGGATGGATGAAGCACAAGCTGGAATCTAAGATTGAGGGTGAAATATCAACAACCTCAGATATGCAGATGATACCAGTTTAATGGCAGACAGTGAAGAGCTAAAGAGCCTCTTGAGGAGCATGCAAGAGGAGTGTGAAAAAGCTGGTTTAAAACTCAACATTTGAAAAACTAAGATCATGGCATCCCATCCCATAACTTCATGGCAAACAGCTGGGGAGAAAGTAGAAACAGTGGCAGATTTTATTTTCTTGGGCTTCAAAATCACTGTTGATGGCAACTATAGGCATGAAATTAAAAGATGCTTGCTCCTTGGAAGAAAGCTATACAAACCTAGAGAGCATATAAAAAGCAGAGACATCACTTTGCTGACAAAAGTCTGTATAGTCAAAGCTATGGTTTTTTCCAGTAGTCATGTACAGGTGTCAGCACTGGACCACAAAGAAGGCTCAACACCAAAGAATTGATGCTTTTGAACTGTAGTGCTGGAAAAGACCCTCACAGTCCCTTGGACTGCAAGGAGATCAAACCAGTCAATCCTAAAGGAAATCAACCCTGAATACTCATTGGACAGACTGATGCTGGAGCTCTAATATTCTGGCCAGCTGATACAAACAGCCAACTCATTGGAAAAGACCCTGGATGCTGGGAAAGATTGAGGGCAGGAGGAGAAGGGGGTGACAGAGGATGAGATGGCTGGATGACATCAATGACTCAATAAGACATGAGTTTGAGCAAACTGCAGGAGACAGTGAAGGACAGGGAAGCCTGAAGTGCTCTAGTCCATGGCGTCACAAAGAGTTGGAAATATCTTAGCAACTTAACAACAAATAATTTAACTGGACTTTACATGAGTTGAATGCCAAAGAAATACCAAGAAAATCTACTCTTAATTTTTGTTAATTTGTCATTACACAAATCAAACTTTTCCCTGCTGCTGCTGCTAAGTCGCTTCAGTCGTGTCTGACTCTGTGCGACCCCACAGACGGTAGCCCACCAGGTTACATCGTCCCTGGGATTCTCCAGGCAAGAATATTGGAGTGGGCTGCCATTTCCTACTCCAATGAATGAAAGTAAAAAGTGAAAGTGAAGTCGCTCAGCTAGCTGTGTCCGACTCTTCGAGACCCCATGGATTGCAGCCTACCAGGCTGGCTCCTCCATCCATGGGATTTTCCAGGCAAGAGTACTGGAGTGGGGTGCCATTGCCTTCTCGGGAACTCTTCCCTGGTTCACTATAAACATGAGGCGAAAACAGCACTGTTAAACACAATGTGAGCGACCTCTGCTGGTCACAACATAGAAGCTAAGTAAACCCAAAGAAACAGTGAAAACAGGGAAACAGTGGAAACAACAGACTATTTTGGGGGGCTCCAAAATCACTGCAGATAGTGACTGCAGCCATGAAATTAAAATACATTTGCTCCTTGGAAGAAAAGTTTGACCAACCTAGACAGCATATTAAGCAGAGACATTACTTTGCCAACAAAGGTCCATCTAGTCAAAGCTATGGTTTTTCCAGTGGTCATGTATGGATGTGAGAGTTGGACTATAAAGAAAGCTGAACACCGAAGAATTGATGCTTTTGAACTGTGGTGGTGGAGAAGACTCTTGAGAGTCCCTTGGACTGCAAGGAGATCCAACCAGTCCATCCTAAAGGAGATCAGTCCTGAATATTCATTGGAAGGACTGATGCTAAAGCTGAAAGTCCAATACTTTGGCCACTTGATGTGAAGAGCTGACTCATTTGAAAAGACCCTGATGCTGGGGAAAGATGGACGGTGGGAGGAAAAGGGGATGACAGAGGATGAGATGGTTGGATGCCATCACTAACTCAATGGACATGAGTTTGAGTAAACTCCGGGAGTTGGGGATGGACAGGCAGGCCTGGCATGCTGCAGTTCATGGGGTCATAGAGAGTCAGACATGACTGAGTGACTGACTGAAGTGAACTGAAACCCAAAGAGATTAGGGATTCAATTATCATATTATGATGACTAGACAGGTACTATACTATTTTTAATAAAAATCCTGTGTGTGGTATAGTTTTGAGTGCCCAACTTCTCAAAGCCTTAAAATGATGTCCTTTCTGGGTCACAAGCAGGTACTCTCGCTGTCCAATACTGTACCTTCACCACACAACTGCCTTTTCAGAAGGCTGACATTACCATTTGAAGATCTATCCAACCATTCATTCAAGAAATATTTATTGAGGACCTAGGTTATACCAGACACTGTATTTTTGCAAGCATGCTCAGCTGTATCCACCTCTTTGCAACTCCATGGATTGCAGCCTGCCAGGCTTCTCTGTGCATGGAATTCCCCAGGCAAGAATACTGGATTGGGTTGCCATTCCCTTCTCCAGGGTATCTTCCTGGCCCAGGAATCAAACTTGTGTCTTCTGTGTCTCCTGCATTGGCAGGCAAATTCTTTACCACTGTGCCACCCGGGAAGCTTGACACTGTGTTTAGTCTGAGGATTAAGAGGTAAACAAGACATAAAATATTTGCCTTCCTGGACTTCACATTATTGTTGGGACAATTAAGGACATGATAATTTCAAATTGTGATAAGTTCTACAAACAAAAAAAAGCTGGGAACTTCCCTGGTGGTCCAGTGGCTAAGACTCCATGCTCCCAATACAGAGGGCTTGGGTTTGATCCCTGGTGGGGGAACTAGATCCCACATGCCACAACTAAGGCTTCGCACGCTGCAACTAAGACCTGGCATGGCCAAATAAATAAATTAAAAAAAAAAAAAAAAACAGAGCTGGATAAAGGATGATGAGATTGGCAGGTGGGAGGACTATTTTATGCAGGAAGGTCAGAAACTTTTCTGAGGAGATATTTCAGCTCTAAAGAGCTCAATACACAAAGCCCTCTGGAAGAGCACTGCAGGAAGAGAAGCCAGTAGGTTTAAAAGCTCAGAGACAGATAGAAGCTTGCTGTTTGAAGACAGTAGGAAAGCCATAGCTCACTCCATTGCAATGTAGAGGAGGAAAGATTTTTTTCCCTTTACTTACTTCAGCTCTGTGTCTGAGACCTGAGCTGAATTGACATATGACAGATTAATGGATAAGAAATATGTACATTTCATTTGGTGTTAATATTACCATGTGGCCTGGGTGGAGGTCTCCACAGAAATGAAAACCTCCTCAAAGTGTTTAGACCCAGGGGCTTATATACCATTCTAGGAAAGAGGGAAAAATTGTGCAGAAATGACAAAAGAAAGAGGGCTTTGTTCTAGGGGCGGTAAACGGTAAAAAAAAAAAAAAAAAAAAGTGCCAAGGAATTAACTATATGGGGAAACTAGCAGAATATAATGGTTGTTTTCATAAGGTTTGTACTGATGGTAAAGAATCTGTCCGTACTGCGGGAGACACCAGTTCGATCCCTGGGTTGGAAAGATCCCTTAGAGAAGGAAATGGCAACCTACCCCAGTATTCAGGCCTGGAGGATTCCATGGACAGAGGAACCTGGAGGGCTACAGTCCACGGGGTTGCAAAGAGTCAGACATGACTGAGTGATTAACACCTTTTTTACCTGTTATCTCATAAGGTTTGTACAGATTTATCTCAATGTCAACTTCCCATCTCTGGTGATAATGTTCTCCTCTTTATGATAGAAAAAATTTATGCCCTGCTTTTAGGTAGAAAGGGTCAGGCAGAGAGCCCTTCCTGCTATCTCTCAATTGTCTTCACTTTGGCATATTTGAGGGTGGTATGTTCTGACTTCCTTAACCAGCTACATCTTGTAGCTTTTAACAAAAAAATGTCAACTATGTTCTCTTCATCTAAAAAAAACTGTATCTTTCTAGAAAAATGTCTTACAGTATCTTCTGACCCCTATGGCCACTTCAAATCCTGGTTATTCTTCAAAACTCTGGTCAAGTTCCAGATCTCTCATCCCCTAAACTCCTATGGCATATCTTAACCATAATATATAGTACTTATTTATAAACAAGTTCTTCATAGGTGATTCTATATGCATGTATTACCAGTTCTCTAGTACTAACTGGAAACTCTAATTTGAAAGTCTGTACCAATGAGCTGATAATTATGTCTTTCTTAAGCAGTGTAAGACTGTCATCAAATTTTCAAGGGGTCTTTTGAAGCAGAGATGAATGGAAAGCTGAATTGCCTCTATTTGCTACAGGGTAGTGAGACCGTGGACAGAGAAAACACTAGAAATCCTTGAACAACTCCTTAGAAGACTCTGAAGATGAGAACTACCTTTCAAAACTTACTAATTATATGAAGGCAAATGATGCTATTATTAATAAATTACAATACACATTACTGCCTTGTAATAAATTAGAAGGATTCTTTCCTATTTTCATTTTTCTGAAAACCTGAGAGTTTTCTTAACCCTTGTTCTCAAAGGGTCATCCTAGAGAACCAGCATCAATACCAGCAGCTGCAGCTGCAGAGAATTTATTTGAATGGCAATTTTCGGGCCCTACCTCAGATCAAATGAATTAAAAACTCCTGAGGCTGGGGCCCAGCAATCTGCTTCAACAACCCCTCCAGGTGATTCTGATGTACTCTATAGTCTTACCTGGAAAATTCCGTGGACAGAAGAGCCTGGCGGACTACAGTCCATGGAGTCAGAGAGTCAGATACGAGTGTGTAAGCATGTGCACACACAATTTGAGAATTCCTGTCTTAACTCAAAGCACTCAAGCTAACCACTGACTTCAAAATTCTTTATTTAAATTATACTATTTTCACAACTGTTTGGCACAATGACTTCCTTAAGTCAAATATCTTTAAGAAGTAATGGCCAACCAACATAATACTGCAATTTTCCTTACTAACACATATATATGGAATCTAAAAAGTAAATAAATTTTTTAAAAAAGTCATGTTCAAATCACTGAGAAACTGGTTTGCTTTACCTTAAATTCAACTTTACAGTTTTATTAAATCACACAATTCATACTAACATGCTGTACCATAATGAAATGATCTATTCCTGGATCCCAATTAACTATTCCTCCTTCAGCAGTGAAGTTCAAATGTCTGTGTAAAACATGTTCAAACATATCCTTTGGAAAACTAAACTTGCTTGTTCTCTGTGCTGCCCTCTGCTGATTCATAAGGCAAACTTCATCTCTTTAAAGCACTAGCGCTCCAGTTGGAAGGAAGATAATCATTTAATCAAATTATTCATTCCACATGAATAAAGTGTGGCTCAGATGGTAAAGAGCCTGCCTGCAATGTGGGAGACCCGGGTTCAATTCCTGGGTAGGGAAGAGTCCCCTGGTGAAGGGAATGGCAACCCACTCCAGTGTTCTTGCCTTGAAAATCCTATGGACGGAGGAGCCTGGCGGGCTATAGGCCATGGGGTCGCAAAGAGTCGGACACGACCGAGCAACTTCACTTTCAGCTGGAAGAAGAAATGAGGTAGCCCTCTAACAGTTGATTCTGATTATCTTCAGTTTGAGACTGACCTGCAACTCCCACTTGATGTGTAGCGTATCCTGGTAACCTGCTGGGCCCATCTCCCAGCCACAGAGACAGCACAGATGAATTCAATTCCGCGTGGTGAAAGCAGAAGCCCAGGGAAGCGGCAGGGGCAATAAATCGACTCTGGAGGATGGGAATGTGCAGCCACACTGCTACCTTACCTTCTGATCTCCATTTCTGTACTGCAGCTGAAACGCAGAAAACAGACATCTATAAATATTTTCCAGAGAGAAAACTGGAATAAATTAAAACTCATCTCTGGGTGTCACTTCCTCCAGTAAGTCATATTTAAGCTCCACTTGGTGGGTGGTGGTGGAGGGGGTGAGGGGGGATCCCATAAATGTCCTGTTAACATACCTCAGCAGCATAATTTCCCCACCATTTCTTAAAAATGAAGTCAATATAGCGATGATCTTTATACATCATCTGACAATACCTGACATACAATTGGTGCTCAATAATTGTAGAACGCACAAACCTATTTAAATTACTGTTCCAATGCTGTTCTTTTTAACAATGAGTTTTAGTCTTTATAAATGATTACCAAGAGCTTTTATTTACTGTCTCAAATATGTATGTGGTTTTTTTGGTTTATACATTTTGAGGTGGTTAAAAATTAACTTTGCTTTTAAATAATGTATGGTAGTTCTAGAAAAATTTGAAAATAAAAATAAATCAAAACTTCACATTAGCATACAGAGAAATTTAAAATTTTGACACTTTTTCCATGAATATAATTTTGGAATTGACATACCACATATAATTTACATGTTTCTTTTTTTCTTTTACAATAGATTATAGACATTTTGTTACCATTAAAATTCTTTAACAAGCATTTTTAATGACTGCATAATTTTCCTCATACATTTAGGTGTACCACAAATTACTTAACTAACCTAATTTTGGACATGTAGGTTGTTTGTAATCTTACCTTATATTATTAATTATACCATGACAAACATTAAAATATATTTTTGGTCTTTGACTTTAAATTCTCTTACTTTGATACTTAAGATTGAGTTGGGGGAAAAAGATGCTAACATTTATCTGGCCCTTACTAAAATCCAGACATTTTAGATACAGTATTTTAAGTTCTCACAACACAAAAGGCAAGTATGGTCACCGCTAACTTTATAGGTAAAGAAATGAATACTTAACAATTTTAGAAAAACTTTTCAGATCCCTTTCTCTATCCACCATCTCGGTCTTTACATTAATCCTACAAAATGTGTGTGGAGAGAGCGGAAAAGACTGTATCATTTATTTAATGGTTAGATTCCATTCCCTCCTCTTCCACAGCCTCTGAGGTAAGCATCTCCCTGTTAAGGACCATTGTTTCTCTACTCTTGCAAAGTCAGTGTGACTAACACAGTGACAAACAACTTGGGGCCCTAATAGACTTCTTGATTTGGGGCTATGGGGTCCTGTCACATCCTTCTCATATCGAACTTTCTCTGGTATCTTCTTAAAAACTGACATAGTTACATAAAGTGAAATGCATAAATCCTAAGCGAACATTTGAGTTTTGACCTATGCATTCACTTGTGTAGTCCACATTCCAGTCAGGATTACAGAAGATTTTGATCACCACAGGAAGTTCCCAAGTCTTCCTTTCCAATCACTCCAGTCAAGGGAAAAAGCTGAAGCTCTGAAAGTTCATGAAAAAAAAGTTCTGAAAAAGCTGAAGCCACTTGTTTACTATTTTTTATCTTCACACTCTGACTTGGAGAATCTGTCCACTCCCACTGCTTCAGCTAACTATATAATGCTGCTTGCCCAGTCCTGATCTCACTGAACACTGAATTTTGCTGCTCTCCAGCTGCTTTCATATTCTGAAAGCTGCTGCTTCAAACTTCATACCTGTATTCAAAACTGACTCCTATAGCCATCCTCAAGTAGTTTTTATTTACCGGTATACTTCTGGCTCCAATGCTTAAAGTCTAAGAATCATTTAAAAAAAATTTTTCCCCCTCTTTTTTTTTGCTAATAAACTTTAATTTTTCCTCCTGTCCCTCATTACTTAGCTCAAATATATCCTTCAAAGTGAGTTCACATACCACCTCTTTTGACAATAAGCTTTCCCTAAATGCTTTCCAAATGTGAACTTAACTCCTCTAATAGATTTACTAGAACTTACTACACAATGCCTAATGACATCTTTTGTCATTTATTTTTCTAATCCTAATATTCTGTGGGCAGAGGAGCCTGGCAGGCTACAGTCCATGGGGTTGCAAAGAGTTGGACATGACTGAGCATGCACACACACAATATTTTGTGCATCTGCAATCCTCCAGGTTAACATGATTTTATGCTTGGGCTCAATTCACATTTATTAAATGACTGGCTGTGTAAAGTCACAAAGCTAGTGAGTGGCATAGCAAAGATCAGAATCAGCGTTATTTCCCCACTCACACAGATATTTGTGAAGCTTAACAACACAAATATGTCTTCACCTAAATTTAGTTTATAACAGGAACAGTAAAAAGAATAGACCTCACGTCCAAAGGTGCAAAACAACTATTGCTAATACATTATATACAATCAGTTCTATTTGCTTGAAAAGAACAGATTTAGACTTCCTATCAGGCTTTCTTCTCAGATTATTTATTTGTTTCTTTTTACAGGCAACATCATTCAGTTTTGTTTGACTCAATAACAAAAAACCAGCAATGGTTCTTATAGTGCAGCAAGAACAACTTCTAGAGCCAGGAGAAGTTAATCTGTCAGTACCATCATCTTTGAAATGTGGATAATAATAGTACCTACCTCATAGGTTATAAGGACTAAATGAGTTAATAATTTTGAAGTCCTTAAAACAGTATCCAGCACTTAGTGAGTGTACTAGGATTTTATTAAAAAGTATGTAATGTAAGACTTCAGAGTTTATAAATTAGTCTCATGTAATTTATCTTTGATCACCACACCTATCCAGTAAAGTAACTAGAGCTGGCATTATTCACATAAGCAACCTAAGGGGCAGATATTTTCAGTGGTGGTTATCCTAATGCCTGGTTAAGCATGTGGCAGAACATGGGACTTGAAACCTGGTCAAAGAGAGAGCCACTCAGTCGTGTCCGACTCTTTGCAACCCCATGGACCATATAGTCCATGGAATTCTCCAGGCCAGAATACTGGAGTGGCTAGCCATTCCCTTCTCCAGGGGATCTTCCCAACCCGGGGATCGAACCCAGGTCTCCCAAGTTGCAGGTGGGTTCTTTACCAGCTGAGCCACCAGGGAAGACTGAAACCTGGATGTGACACCAAATCCAACCCACTTTCTGCTTTGCCTTCCTGATTGAGGTAGAGCTTTAATCACTAACAAGTAACAAATGTGTACAATAAACACCTGTGTCTAACCACACATATTACACAGATTTGATTCTCCTACCGTTAACCCTGTTGGCAGTTAACAATTGTTCCTGAGGAGGAGAGAAAATAAGGTGAAGGGGTAAATAGTTTCGAAATGAAGATAGTTAAAGATTAAAACAACTAGTTCAATTACATTTCCACAGATGCTCACTCGCCATATTGCTTCACAGGATAAAGATTCTGAAGTTTCCTTCTTAATGAGAGAAGAAGAATTTTCATGCCTCGCTTTCAATTTGATTGTAAGGACCCTTGGGCAGCTTGAAAAACCGGCTGCTCCACCAAATAACGGGCTCTCAAAGTGAGGTCTCCTCTATCCTAGTTATCTTTCCTATCAGTGGACTCAAGGTTCAAAAGTGATGAGTTTTCCTACCAAAGACTGAAACCACTCTATCAGTCTCCCCGGTTAATTACAAAAAGCAACCAGCTTTTTGTAAAACAGACGCAAACTAGTTCACAGTCTCCACAGCTCCTGACCCAACCTGTGTACAAAGACGACCACTCAAACCTCTCCAGCCAATTCACTGGCCACCACCTATACTAGGATGCGACAGTTTTGTCCTGGTCAAAGTGCCCGGCAGAACCAAGGGTCGGTAAATGTCAGTAAACAATAACAACTTAACATTTAATAAGCGGTAAGTATGTGGCGGAAACTGTGCGAGGCACTTGATACGCGTTATCCATTTCATCCCTCAGCAATTCCACCAGTTCCTATTACCTGGTTTTACGGATGAGAAAATGGTGGTTTACACAACTTGGCTCGAGGTTACACACTAGAAAGAAGACCTGAAACAACGGCTGCAGATGCCAGAGTCTGAACTCGTTACTGTTTCACCCAACCGCCTCAGAGACCTCCCCGCCAAGGCCACAACAACGACAGGCAGAAAACAGGTGCCGGTCACGCCTGCCCTCTCGTTCCCTCGAGCGCGACTCAGGGGTGGGGACCGCGGTTACTTCATGAGAAAGACTGAGAAGCCCGGGGAGCCTCGCACTAGGCGCACTTGCCCTGCAAGGCCCTCTGGAAGGCGATCGGGTCCAGGCGGTCCAGAGCGTCCAGCCTCCCCAGGCGCACGGAGACGCCTCCAAATCTGTCCAGCTCTCCCCGCAGCTCCTCAGCTCCGAAAGGGGGGTCCCGAGCGCAACCCGAACCGCCCGCGGACCAGCGGGGCCCTGCGCCGAGCACCGCGCGGCGGGCCAGAGCCAGCACCACACGCTGATAGCTCCCCCTGAGGAGTGGCGGCATTTTGGCGCCGATCCCCGTTCCCCACGCGGACGCTCCTTATCACTCAACCCGCGTGATCTGGCAAAGAGGGAGTTACCGTAACTTTTAGAAGAGTGCCGCCCAGCCAGTCTCAGAGTTGAGCAGGCGTTACCTCTTCGCAGAGGAGATGGCCAAGTCCAGTCGACCGGCTCCTTTCAAGAATCTGCCCAGCTCCAGGAAAGCGGGAGAAACTTTCCCACCACTGCCCTCCCACTCCAACCCACCTCAGCACCCCCCCCCCCCCAGTTTAATTTAACAGAGATTTGTTCAGGATTAGGGAAGGCGGCGGATATACGAAAAAGTCCTGTTTTTAAGGAATTTACAATCGAAAAGAGCGTTCCGTTCACCTAATCTGTTTTCCTTGGCCATTCAGGAACTCTTCAAAGACAGCGGATTCTGAAGAAGCTCGGTTCTTCTGCTCTTACTGCGCTGCACTCAGGGGATTACGGCTCGGGACGGAGCCCTGCTGGCTTCTGCCCCGGAAGTTTTTCTGTCAGAGAAGCGCGCACGTTGAGCCGGCTTTACTGCTGCTTCTCTCAGGCTGTCTACGGATCATGTCGTCCAAGAAGAACAGAAAACGGCTAAACCAAAGCGCCGAGAATGGTTCTTCCTCGGCATCTGCTGCTTCCTTTCCTGCAGGGGCCACAGCTTCTGCCGTGGCGGCCGGGACTCTGGTGGTGATTAACTTCTTAGAAAAGGGTAAAGAGTTCTGAGTGGGAGACCCGAGGCCGAGGGGGCGCCGTCTGAGAGGACCGAAAACCTAGCGATTCTGCCTTGAGGTGCAAAGGTTTTTAAAAATTGAGCGAGGCAGAAGTATGAGAGCGCAAAGTAGTCTGTAAAATACCCGAAGTCGCCTTTGCACTGGAGAAGTTAGGCAGAAATGACTTATCAGTGTCTTAGTTAAGCTTTTTTTGAAAATTGCCCTGAATTTGCACTTGAAGCAGCTTTGCGTTAAGATTAACGTCATCTCTAACTGCAAAATCGTATCTAGCGAGGATAGTATATGAAAACTCTGAAATCCATTTGTGTAACAGTGTGGATTCGTCCTCTCTAAGAGACGTTAAGGTGCCTTTAAAACCGAAAGGTGGCTTTTTTTCCCTTACCACACAGGTTCTGGTATTTCATAAATAGCTGTTAATTGTGCGCGGGCGTTAGCAGTAGGTTGGGTATTTCAGGTATATATCTTATTTACTCTTCTCAGAGTTTTGGGAGATGAGTACTATATTATTATGCTCATTTTACAGAGAAAGAAAAATTAACGCGATTCGCCCCCAGGTTACACAGGTACTAACTAAATGGCAGAGACTTTTTAGAGTCCACATGTATTTAACTCTAAAGCCATTGAGCTACAGCCCAACAACCTTGACTTGAAAGAACGTATTTAATTGGTATAGCTTTTAGCAGGCTTGACCTCGTGGCAAAAATTTATTTATGTCTGTTGCAGACCCTAAGGACAGTCTTTCAGTTGACATAGTGTTTTCAGTCTCTCTTAGGATCAGAGGACAACTTGCTCTGTCCTGCATATTCAATCCGTTTTTCGACTGGATTTTTCCCATTGGCATTTAAACCTGCTGATACTCCCTTTCATCTTAAAAGCTCCACACCCTCCATTCCCAGACTTCTTAAATGGAGCCATCTCTGCCTCCTCAGCTCTCATTTGTTCCTTAGGCCATTCCTATTTGACATCCATCCCAGGATTCCATGGAAACTGCCCTCTCCCTGATCTCTGATTATCCCCGGGTTGGTAAATCCAGTGGATGGTTTTCATTGCTTATTTACCTCAGCAGCTTTTGGTATTGCCAGCCGTTTCTGTTTTCTTGAAATACTTTATTTTTTTGACTTAAATATCATCAGACCCTCCTAGTTTTTCTCCCTCTTTTGGTTGGCACTTCATCAGTTTCCTTTGCAGGCTGCCTTCTTTCACCTAACCATCAAATATAGAAGTTCCTTTATTCTTAGCCTTAAACTCTCTTTCTCTCTATAAAAATTTTTTTTTCTTTGGCAAGTTAATCCAGTGCCCAGAGTTTTCCATTTACACACTTATGTTTAGATTTATATTTGTAATTTGTTTCTGAGTCTTGATTCAATGGTCTTCTAGACCAGTGCTTCTCATACTCTGTAGGGAAGGTTTAAAAATTCCCGACATGTCACAGATCAGCACTTTTGTAAAATACAATAAAAGTAAATTACTGGAAAAATAAGATTAAAAAAATAAATTTTTATTAGATTCAACAGATGTAAAATTACTCTGTCAAATTACAATAAAAACTACTAAATGCTATTTTCTGAGGTAAGTACCTCATCATGAACAAAGAGTTCGTGGACCACGATTTTTTTTTAACTGAAATACAGTTGATTAACAATATTAGTTTCAGTCGTATTCACTTTTAAATACATTGGGAAACGATCACCATGATGAAGTCTAGTAACCATCTGTCACTATCCAAAGTTAATATAGTATTATTGACTATATTCCTCATGCTGTGCGTTAATTCTCTGTAACTTATTTATTCAATACTTTATAACTGGAAATTTGTACTTCTTATTCCCCTTCTTGCTCAGCCACCCCCACCTTTCTCCCATTTCAGAAACACACTTCTTTGTATCTATGAATTGGTTCCTGTTTATGTTTTTGTTCTTTAGATTCCATGTGTAAGTGAAATCATATGATACTGGTCTCTCTCTGACTTATTTCACTTGGCATAATATCCTCTAGATCCATCCATGTTGTTGCAAATGGCAAGATTTCATTCTTTTTTTAAATTGCTGAGTAATATTTCAATATATATGTATAAATGTTCTTTATATATTTTGGATATTAATTCCATATCAAGTTGTCATTTGCAGATATCTTCTTTCATTCAGTAGGCAGTCTTTTTGTTTTGTTTGATGGTTTCTTTCATTGTGCAAAAGCTTTTTAGTTAGATATAATCTCATTTATTTTTGCTTTTGTTGCCTTTGCCTCAGGAGACAGATCCAAAACATATTACTAAGACTAACTTCAAGGAGTTTATTGCATTTGTTTTTTTCTAGTAGTTTTATAGTTTTGGGTCTTACATTTAAGTCTTTAATCCATCTTGAATTTTTTTTTTTTAAGAAAGTGATTCAGTTCATTTCTTTTGCGTGTAGCTGTCTAGTTTTCCCAACACCAATGACTGAGGAGTTTGTCTTTTCCGCATTATATATTCTTGCCTCCTTTGTCATTGATTTCTTGCCTATATATGTGTGGGTTCATTTCTGGGCTTTATATTCTGTTCCACTGATCTATGTATCCATTGTTGTACCACTGTCATACTGTTTCGATTACTATAATTTGAAATCAGAGAGTGTTCTACCTCCAGCTTTGTTCTTTCTCAAAATTGCATTGGCTATTCTAGTTCCATTCAAATTTACGATTATTAGTTCTACTTATGTGAAAAATGCCACTGGTATTTTGATAGGGATTGCATTGAATCTGTAGGTTGCTTTGGGTAGTATAGACATTTTAACAGCATTAATTCTTCCCCCAATTCATGAGCACAGTGTATCTTTCCATTTATTTGTGTCCTCAATTTCTTTCATCAGAATCTTATAGTTTTCAGATTATGAAGTCTGAACCTCCTTATGAAGGTGAACCTCCTTGGTTAAATTTATTCCTAGATATTTTATTATATTTGATGCAGTGATAAATGGGATTCCTTTTTTTTTTCTTCTAAATTCGTGGTCCCCACTTTGAATATAGCACTGTGCTATACCTCTTCTTTTAAATTTTTCAAAGATTTGTCAGGACTGACCTTGTGAACTGGTACTTAGTCCAACAAAACAAATGAGCTCTGTTCAGTCTTTCTCACTGTAAAATTCAGAAATCTCAGATTCACCCATGACACCTCCCTCTTAAATCTCACATTATCCAGTCCACCATCAAGTCCAGTTTACTAGCTTAAATTTTTCCCATGTTAGACTTCTGCATTCCCTTCCCACTGCTTCCACGTTAATCTCAGACACCATCCTCTTTCACCTGGACTACTACACTGATTGCTCTTTTCCAATTCCTTTTCCACTCTGCAGATAGAATGGTATTATGAAAATCCTGTCACAACTCTGCTTTTCTCTACTAACTGGCCTCCAATTACTGTCAGATTAAAGACCAGGAACTTGATACAGCCCACTGCCCTAGGTGGTGTTGACCTTCATTATGTGGCTCTCTTTTGTCTCCCACCACTCTGTCTACACTTTTCCCCACAGATGCACAGTGCTGTCTTCTGTCAAGGATCTCTGTACATGCTGTTCTCTTTAGTGAGAATTGTTTTTTTTTTTCCCCTCTTCATTTAGTTAATTTTACTCTTCCTTCAGACGGATTTAAACATTATTCCTTGAAAAAAAACATTCTTTGATTCCTCTAAGTTAGGTCTGATCCCACATTATAGGCTATCTTAGCACTCTTAGTTGTTATTTCATTGCATTAATCTTGGTTTATAATTACACAGTTATTTAGTGATTGTTTAATAGTTTGCGTTCTATTAAATTATATGTTCCATGACAAAGACTGTGTCTGCTTTTGTCCACCTTGTATCCCCAGTGCCTATTGTAGTATTTGCCTTAGAGTGGGCACGTGCTATTTGCTGAATGAACACATGAAGGGTAGATGGTTGTTTGAAATTACCTTTACTATCTCATTAGTTAATCTGCACATAAGGTGCTCAATAAATTAGTAGGGAAGTGGATGTGTGGATGTAGAGATATAAAGAACTGGAGGAATGAGGACTGGTGAAGGGAATTGTGCGGTTAACAGTTTGTAAGCAGGAAATACGATGGAAATGTATTAGAAAATAAGGCCAGTGGATGGAAATTTGAATCCATTGGTGGTGGGGAGAAATGGAAGTATTTGAGAAGTGTGTGATTTATCAAATCTTGGTTCAGGGTAGGATGGAGGGAAGAGAGAAAGAAAACTTAAAATCTTGTCAGGGACTGAGTACTTCTGCAAGGTAATTATGAAGAGGGAAGGGTAATTCATTGAGGTTTCCTTCGTAAGGAAGAGAGAATTGGCAGAAACTGAATATTACGAGGTTATCAAACAGGACACTTTGCTGTTATTGATGCGTAAACTGTGTAAGAGACCTGGTGCTCATAAGAAAGTTGAATTTCTTTTCAGTCTCTCATTATAAAAAACGTTTAGTTTATGGTCAGTCCTGTTAATCTTAGCCCTGGGAGTTGCTTTGTTTTTCTATATTTGTTCATCTAATGACAGAGGGAAAATAAAAGTGTTGGAAAGTTACTTTGCAGTGGCAAAAAATGATGTAAATCAGACCTCATGGTTTTGCTTTTGTTGACTTAGTTTCTTTTTAATTACAAAAAATCTGTTTTTCTGATTATGAAGGAACACGAATACTAGTCAGAGCTCTCTGATTATGATATGTGACTATAATAAGTTTTATAATAAAGTTTGTGATAGGCATCATAAGTGCTAGCATGGATTTTGTGCTGAAAAGAAAAATACCGTATACTTGTCTACTGCATCCATTCTTATCATGGATATTTATTATGCAGACAAACTCTGTATTTAATGAACTTCTAGGCAGTGGAGTTTACAAAGATGAGTATGACCCAGTTCCTGCCCCCAAAGCAGTATATAATTTAAAGGAAAGTCGAATTGTGAAATAAATGAATGTTATGATGATAAGTGCTAGTAACAGACAATATAAGGTGCTGGGAGATGAGAGGAGGGGCAGCTAACCAGATGTGCAGCCTGAGGGAGTGGGTGGGCAGAGGTGGAGATGTTAGCACATCATTTTCAGAGGTTTTGTAACTGGACTGAATTGCAGGCCCTTCTCTGGCCAAAAGTTGAAAGCACTAATGGTCATTTGAGCCAGCGTGTCTTCGCCTAAGGAACAAGACCTGTGTTGTTATTATCCGTGTGTTCTTGGGAATAGAAAGGAAAATGTCTGATTGCTGTCCTGTGGGTCAGAAGTGGAAACATAACTTAATCCTCTAGAGCCAGATTATGTGCCATTTCCCCAGTTCAAGCCTTTCAGTACTAGTAGCCAAATCAACTTAGAATCTGTAATAGGAGAAGTTCAAAATGCAAGTATGAAAAGCCCTATTGCAAGTATGTTCAGTTAGTAATGAAATTAGAGATTTAAAAAAAAATAATGAAAACTAATACCTGCCCATAAAATATCCTTTTTTAGTTAGCATTCATATTGTCAGTGGAACCTCACAAAGGCTTGGTTTTAAGTCTGCTAAAATAAAGAGGGTTCGAAAAATAGTTTCTCCAGGGTATGATAAGTGCATTCATGTGGTAATATAGATTAAGGATTTTTATTTAGTCCAAAAGAAATCTTGCTTTAACTTCAGTTACAGAATACTGTGAAAATAATTTTCTTCTTCTTGGTAGATGACAAAGTTCCTAAAGCATTCCAGAATTCTCTTGTTCAACTTGGACTCAATACCATGAAGTCTGCAAATATTTGTATCGGTCGACCAGTGTTGCTTACCAGTTTGGATGGAAAGCAGGAGGTAAGAGTCCTTTTCATTTCCTTACTTGAGAAATATTTGAGATGTTTTTTATTTTCAACACAAGCAGTGATAATTGAAAAGCTATATTTTACAAGACCCTCACATCTGTATAAACTTCTCGTTCCTGTGATACCCTGGGAGTTGTAGCTCCTAAGTGTCATGATGTGGAGAAGCCTTTCCCCCAGCAATAGTGACGCACTAACAGCCCTATATTTTGCTGTCTATGAGTTGTATTTCCTCACAGAAATGTTATTTTGGGTCATTTGTTTTGTATATAAATATTTGATCACCCTCCGTTTGTCCTTGCAGCCATTCATCATACCTGAGACTTTTAAGTCCAGGATCTTTCTTGAGTCATTTTTGGCAGCTTGGCTTTCTTCTTCTGCCTCTGACATGTCTTCTGCTGCTGCTTCATCTGTCAGTGTTCTCCCGACCGGTGGGGTCCCCTGGAAATATTTTGTAATCTCGTATCTGCTGATGGCATGTCTTCCATTCCTTTTGTTGTCCTGGACTTTTACTGTAAAAAATCCTTTAGTGTGTTTTGTGGAAGAGAAGACTATAAATGCATAAGCTCAGCCCACTAATCTGGCGCTAGAAACCTTCTCCCTTAGAACATAAGTCTGATGAGATCCAGGTTCCCATGGAGCTCTTGTGCTGGTCCATCCCTGTCTCCTAGATGTAGTTTATGCTCCAGATTGAATTACCTTACAGTTAGCTTGCCTTCAGTATTTTTTCTTATTTTCCTCTTATCACCTGTTAAGGTCTTATCTCTTTTCCTAAAACCAACTCTCAGTTCTTCCACCATTTTCCCTGTGGGATTACCCCTAATCTTCACAAAAAAAGGTGTAATATTTATCAGTTCAGTTCAGTCGTACAGTCATGTCTGACTCTTTGTGACCCAA
The DNA here is from genome assembly GCF_910594005.1 of Cervus elaphus. Classification (NCBI taxonomy): domain Eukaryota; kingdom Metazoa; phylum Chordata; class Mammalia; order Artiodactyla; family Cervidae; genus Cervus; species Cervus elaphus. The sequence goes on from NC_057819.1 coordinate 36,765,028, forward strand.
TGGATTACAGGATGCCAGGCTTCCCTGTCCTTACCAACTCCCAGAGCTTGCTCAAATTCAATAGTTCTTTGTAGTTTGTATCTCATAGTATCTCCTTTGGGGCAAAGACTTGTGTTTTGCAGAGCCATGTACTTGACTGTGCTTAGTTTTCTTTCTTATAAATTAATGATATTCTACAAATAAGTATTTTCTTATTTTTTTGTTTCCTCTGTTGTGGGCAGGTCTATACGGCCTGGCCTGTGGCAGGATTTCCTGGAGGCAAGGTTGGCCTGAGTGAAGTGGCACAGAAGAACGTGGGTGTGAGGGTTGGTGATGCCATCCATGTCCAGCCTGTTTTGGGTGCTGTGCTGCAGGCTGAGGAAATGGACGTGGCTCTCAGGTTTGGCTGTTGTTCGTGGTGACTGTCTGGATTAGTGCTGCCCAGTAGAAATAAGATGAGTCACAAATGTGAACCACATGTGTAATTCTGCATTTTCTAGTAGCCACATTTAAAAAGTCAAGAGAAAGAGAAAGTAATTGTATATTTTATTTAGTTAATATATTAAATTTTATTTGAACTTATAATTAAGTACAAAAATTATTAACAAGATTTTTCATTCTGTTTTTCAAACTGAGCCTTCAAAATCCACTGTGTCATGTTACCTTTGTAGCACATCTCAGTTTGGGCTAGCCGCGTTCTTAGCACTTGATGGCCATAAGTGTTGCGTGGCTAGTGACCTACTGTATCAGACAGCACAGACTAGATGGGTGTTATGTCATTTATGGACTACAGGCTCTCTAATGTCCTGTGATTACAGTATGCTCTGACATTTTAGGTAAGAGGAATTATTATTGATGGATAGTTAATGGTGTTTTTTTTCTCATGGTTTGTGGTATAATCAGGGCTTCCTGTCTTACAATTGTAAAGACAATAGTAGATTACTATGAATAGGCAAGAAACAAGTTTTAATTAAGACTGCTCAAGCAAAGTATGTGATTGTGTGTTTTAACTCACTGGTTATTCAAACCAATAAAATAGTTATATCTATCATATTTTTAAATAGTCCCCTATGAAAGACTATCGATATGGTTAAAGTATATCACCCACCCTCTTGAATGTTCTGTACCTAATAGGGTTTTTACTCAGTTTGCATATACAAGTCTTATCAAAATTTGTTTTTAAAAAATCTTTTGATACTTTGATAGCATGTTTATAAAAATTTGGAGGATTTTATGTGCTGGAATCACAAAACATTTTTCAATCATTAGCTTGATTTTGAAATGTTTTCTTCACTTTTGCTACTTTTATAGATTCCAAGCTTAAGCCTTGGCCTATTTTTCTTTTTAAAAACAGGAAAATATCTTCAGTGCATTTTATAACAGTTTAGTGAGCAACAAAGTAAAAGGCAGAAAGGAAATGAGAACACAACATATGTTGAGCACCAACCATGTGCTAGGACACAAGTGCATACACTTCTCCCATTTTTCTTCCCTCATTTAATCCTCTAAACATATTGCAAGGTGTCCATGTTTATCCATTTTTACAGGTGAGAGAATGGGCTCAGTGAGAAGTAACTTGCTCATTATTTTATGGTAATTTTTTAATTAACTCAGGTTAAATAGGATTAATCTTTAGACTGTTCTAAAACAGTCCTTTAGGCAGTTATCAGTTGACTGGATCAGTTACTAACAAGTGTGACCTCTTGAGGGCGCAGCAGTCTTAGGTGATAATGAGTACCTATTATAAAGGGACTTCATATGTATTAAATGGAAGCTTTTTTATTTTTTTAAAGAATCTTCTGTTTTAAATGTGGCAGCAGAACTTAAACAAGAAACTTAATTTTCAATAAGAAAAATCAGTAATTTTAGTCTGCTGCTTAAATCCTTCAGGTGTTAGCTGAAAAATTTTATTACTAATGTTAGAGCTCCTTCTAGTGGAAATGATTTTATCTGCACACATTCTTTTTTTTAAAAGCAAAACTGTTTATTTTTACGTATTTCACATATTTGCAAATATTTTCTATTCAAAGTTTAATAAGTAAAAGCAGTCTAAGTAGTTTCAGAGTTCTATAAACAAGTAAATTTAAGTATTTAAGGAAATACAGTTTCCTCTTTATACACACATTTGATTCATGAAATTTTCTCCTTGTTTTTCTCTTTTATTTGAATAAATAAAATAATCAAATCATCATTTGTGGTAGTTATGTTACATGAAGTTGCCGCAAATACTGAACTGTTGCTTGGAGGACGGGGGTGTGTGTGTGTGTGTGTGTGTGTTTATTTAACATATATAAATATATGAAAATACATGTCTTACATAGATTATAACTTATAATCTTATAACTCCCTGAATAACTCATTCTGGTAAATTCTATTTTAGAAAAGACAAGTGGCTTAGAAGTATTAAGTGACTTGCCTGAGGTCACTCCATTAAGAGGTGCCAGAGTTAGGATTCAAACACCCCTCTACCTGGTCCTGGAGCTGCAGCTTTTTGCTGTATATTGTATTGCTCCCTTCCCTCTTCACCTTCTGTCCTCTGGTCACCTCTGAATGAGAGTTGACATAGAGGCTTTTTTTAACCTCAGCTGGGCAAGTGTTGGGTTACTCACATTTTTGCCTGTTCTGTTCTCTTCTACAAATGTCTGGGAAAGCCCCACTAGTATTGATTTTGGGGTTACAAACATATTTTAGCAAGTAGATGAATTTGCATATGGAATCCTCAAATAAGTTTGTATCAGTTTTGTTACTGATAATGTTATTGAGAACATGGCTTAGATTTGGACCACATGGGCTTGCTAATATACCTTTTCCTGAGCTAAACCATTCTCCCTCTGTGATCTCTGTCAAATTCAATAGCCATAGGCTTCTTCTCCTGATACCAACTGCTTACACATGGAGGAGGAAAAATGCACTGAGATGCATGTTCTGAAAGCTCTCCAAGGATGTGTGTCTTTACAAGTGTAATGATTTTTAGCCATACTTCTGTAATCAAACAAGCAGTCTTCCTGGAAAACACTGTAATTGGTCAGAAGATGGCTTTTACATTTTTTTAGGCATGCCCTTTCTCTTGAAGATAAACTTCCATTGTACCATTACCTTGCTTTTTTCTTAGCTCTTCAGATAATGTACTCTATAGGATTTAAATTTCCTTAAAGGTAATTTATGAATGATTGAAAGAGAATAAAGTAAGCTATTGATAAAAGCCTTTATCCAAGCTGGGCAAGTTCAGAGAGAAAATGATTAATTGAGACTAGTGGTTTTTTTAAAAATGTTTTTGGCTATGATACACAATAAAAAACACGTTTTTTTGTTTTAATTTATTATACATATACTACATGCAGAGATGTAGTGCATAAATGTACACCACGTTTGTACGTGTATGCACCTCAGTATATCCGGGGGGGAGGTGTGTGTATGAGTGATATGTAAGATAGTAAAGAACATTGATTTGGGCTTCTAGGAAACCACATTACAAATGATTTCATGGCTGTAAGATGTATCTGCAAAGTATAAATCATTCTAAAATTGTATAAATTTTTTCTAGGTTGTAAACTAATGATTTTCTTGATTAGGTCTGCATTATCACTGTGTGCGTGTCATTTTATATTACATTTTAGTTTCTGGTGTACTTAATGCTGATTTTTATTTCTCCCACCCTTCACAGTGACAAAAATGCAGATATTAATGAAGAACAACTGGCTGGTTGTATTTTGAGAAAACTAGGTGAGATGTATTTTTAATAGTTTTCTATGGAGAAGGAAATGGCAACCCACTCCAGTACTCTTGCCTGGAAAATCCCAAGGTTGGAGGAGCCTGATAGGCTACAGTCCATGGGGTTGCAAAGAGTCGGACACGACTGAGAAACTTCATTTTCAATAAAAAGGAATGCATTTGAGTCGGTGCTAATGAGGTGGATGAAACTGGAGCCTGTTATACAGAGTGAACTAAGTCAGAAAGAGAAACACAAATACTGTATATTAACACATATATATGGAATTTAGAAAGATGATGACGGTGATCCAATATGCAAGGCAGCAAAAGAGACACAGATGTAAAGAACAGACTTTTGAACTCTGTGGGAGAAGGCGAGGGTGGGATGATTTGAGAGAATAGCATTGAAACATATATATTAGCATATGTGAAATAAATGACTAGTGCAAGTTTGATGCATGAAGCAGGTCACACAAAGCTGGTGCTCTGGGACAGCCCAGAGGGACGGGGTGTGGAGGGAGGTGGGAGGGGGGTTCAGCATGGGGGGACATATGTACAGCAGTGGCTGATTCATGTTGATGTATGACAAAACCCCCACAATATTGTAAAGTAATTATCCTCCAATTAAAATAATATAAAAAAGATACAAAAAAAATAGTTTTCTAAATTTTGAAAAGCAAGGCAGCAGCAAATAAACTAATGTGTCTTCGAGGTCTTGTGTGCATAATACTTTTCTTTGAAATAGTGTAGAGATTATTCTTTCCAATGAATTAATGTCCCTTTAAGATAGGGATGTAGTCTCTCTCTCCTTCTCCTGCCCGCCCCCCAGTATTAACCTCAACTGCTGTGTAATTGACTGATAGTTGAGCCCTGCAGAGAATGTATGACTTAACCTGTGAACAGTTGGTGGTAGAACTGAAACTTTTAACCCTTGAGCTCTGTTGTTTTCAGTGAGAAATGTTGGAGTGTTGATTTAGATTTGCCATTTTAGGTTGGTTCATTGTTGAACATGGAATGTCTGGCCATATGGGGATATAGTTGATAGAATCATACATGTATTGAGTGTAGAGGATTTCAGAGAATCATCTTTTCCTTCTTAGGTCTCCAAATACTGCTGTATCTTAGGGGAGGAATTTTAGGTCCTCTGTTTTTTGTAACAATTATTTTATGTTCCATCTTTGATTTAGTCTTTTCAAGCATAATTATGTTAATAGATTAAATTGCTATTCAAACTTTAAATGAGTGAAAAATTGTGCTGACATATATATTTAATAAATTGTTTTCCAGATGGCAAGGTGGTTTTACCAGGCAACTTTCTGTATTGTACATTCTATGGACGACCATGCAAGCTGCAAGTGTTGCGAGTGAAAGGAGCAGATGGCACAATGTTGAGAAGGGCTCAGAATGACTCTGACACTGCTGCCCGGGGAATGGCCTCTGAGCTGTCCAGCCGAGATCCCAGCACCCTGGATATATCCTTACAGCTAAGCCAGTTAGATCTGGAAGTGCCCCGACGGCCGGCATCAAGTAGTACTCCTTACAGACCAGTAGATAACAGAATGATGGATAAAGCTGGTGGCATTTTGTCAGATGGTACACAGAGTCCTGGGAATGGCAGTGGACTTGGATTAGAGGAAGTCACAGGGCTTGCATGTAGTTTTGAGTCTGCCAGGGAAGGAAGTGAGCAACCTGTTGATGAAGAGAGATTACTGAAGTCACCCAGCGTGGGAGCACAGAGCAACACTGATAACTTTTATTTTATTTCTTCAAAAACAAGAGTCAATTTTACAAAGAACCGTACAAATTCAAAAGATCAAGCCAACCAATTAAAAGTAACTTATGACATGATAGGTGGCTTAAATAGTCAGCTGAAAGAAATTAGAGAAATTATTGAATTACCTCTCAAACAGCCTGAGCTTTTCAAGAGTTATGGTATGATTTTTTCAGTGTATTATACCCAGAAATGTTAAACTAGAAAGCAGTTGGCTCATTGCACTTAACTAATAATTGTTCACCTTCTCTTCCAGTTTTTCTTTCCTGGGTGGGAGGTGTGGTAGGAGTTGTGAGTTGCTTTGGGAAATGCCTTTTAACTGAGCCTTTTTCTATGCTCAAGGTCTACTGCCTAATGCTCTGATGTGGAGCTGATGTAATAATCATAGAAATAAAGTGCACGATAAATGTAACTTGAATCATCCCTAAACCATTCCAATCTTACCCCCCACCCCTGCACCCCTAGTCAGTGGAGAAATTATTTTCCATAAAACTAGTCCCTGGTTCCAAAAAGGTTGGGGTCTGCTGCTTTAGGGTATGTGAGTCAGTCGTAGTCTTGTCTGTTTTAACTGCATACTTCCACAGTTGTTTGTATTGGATCTGGAACAAGTACCATGCTAGATTAGCTGTAATGACTAAAAAAATAAACCAAACATTAAATAGTTTGGATAAAACTTCTTTGTTGGGCAGTGTAGCTGAATGCAGATCTCTTTGTATTAAAACAAGTGCAGGGAGTGACTTGACTTTTAGAAAACTCAGGGCTTCTGAAAGGTTACTGCCCAGATCCTCTGCATATATGTGGTGCATACCATGTCTTACTCCGCTTTTTTGCTTTTTCCTTTTTCATGAATCTTTATATGTATCAAATGAAACCTTGAATTGACATTTTGCTGGTAATGCTTATATTCTCTGAGATGAAATTGGATGAAATTTGGGATTGAATGTTGGATGAAACTAGTTGGAAGAAAACTGGGATTGGTGGCTTCTTTTGGATGTCCTTGTTTGGGTTTTGTTTTCTGATCATTGGACAATGCTGTGTGGATTGGGGCATGACAATAGTGTGGGTATCCAACCAGTTTTTTACTAACCAGCCTGGTCTGGTTGGGTCTAGACAGAGAGAAAAAGTCAGAGTTGGCATGTCTGGGGGGAAAAAGTTCTGACTCTTACTTTAGTTTTGATGCAAGTAAATTTGTTTTATAACTTGTGTTTGAAGTCATGTGACAATGCTTACCATAAACCTACTAATGCTGAATCCAGTGTTCTCTACTTCTTCTTCTAGGAATTCCTCCCCCTAGAGGAGTGTTACTCTATGGTCCTCCGGGTACTGGAAAGACAATGATTGCCAGGGCTGTTGCTAATGAAGTTGGCGCCTATGTTTCTGTAATTAATGGCCCTGAAATTATAAGCAAGTAGGTGCATAATTTAATAGAATAAACAATATTATTAGATATGCTTCTTAAATGTAGTTTTTAAAAAATGGCTCTATAATATTCTGTCTGGATGTTTCACACACTGAATTGTTAAATTTGCTTTTAATGTGTATAAAATTTAAATTAGAAAATAATTTTTGAAAGTAGTTTTAAGTATTCTGAAAATATTTGAAGTCAGATGAACTTTTATAGGCAGAATTTTAAAAATGATAAGAGTTGGTCCTTAAATGTAATTTATTTCTTACAGATTCTACGGGGAGACGGAAGCAAGATTACGTCAGATATTTGCTGAAGCCACTCTGCGGTATTCTTTATTTTTGGATGTTTGGAATTTTTTTGGATATAGTCAAGGCTGTATTAATGAAAGTAGAGATAGTAGCAGTTTATATGAAATGTGAAAGAATAGAACAAAAATATAACATTGGAAGTAGATTGTAAATTTAATGAGTTTGTTCTAATTCTGTTTTAGAAACAAACTTTAGAAATACTGTTTTAGATAAATAAGTTATTAAATTACATAATAGCAAAAGGTACAAACTTTCAGTTATAAATCATGGAGATGTAATCTATAGCATGGTGACTATAGTTAATAATAAAGAACTTTTAAACAAAGAACAAATAATAAAGAACATTTCTTGCTTTCTATTCCTTGGACTTTAAACCAGCTCCAAGGAATAGCTTCAGTGGCCTCAGTTTCTGAATTGATCAAGAGATAGCAATTTAGGGGGTCTTAGTGGGCAAGGTCTATCTGAGCATTCACTCTCATCTCATGAGCCATATAGGTTCTCAGTATTCTGCTTTTTATTGAGGGCAGATCTACTAGCATGTCATATTGGTGACTTAATAATTGAGGCTAGAATTATTCTAAGATTTTTTAGCTTCACATTTCTATTGCTTTTGTCTTTGATACTAATTAAATTCTAAATTTGCTGCATTGTGTTTCAATCAAAAAAAAATCAATTTTTAATTGAAATGCAACATATCAAATTTAAAAGCTAACTGTGTACTAGAGAATTCTTTACTTGTTTATTTTTAGGCACCCATCAATTATTTTTATTGATGAGCTGGATGCACTTTGCCCTAAAAGAGAAGGGGCTCAGAATGAAGTGGAAAAAAGAGTTGTAGCTTCACTCTTAACACTGATGGATGGTATTGGTTCAGTAAGTATAGCACCAGTATTGATTTCTTTAGTAGGGGATATTTTCTTAATAATATGTATGTAGTAGCAAAAACTATCAAGTATGTCTGAATTTTTTGGGATCTCTAGGGTAAAGGAAAAAATATTAGCTCTAAGAACTAGAGGACCAAGACCCATAAAATAATTTTCTCCAGTGATTTCTTAGTAACAGCAAGGACAGTATAACCTGGCAGTGTTTTTCTAGCATATAAAATTATTTACATTGATAAATATCTTTTTCTAATAAATGGTATTAACCTAAAAACCTGAAGTAAAAATCAGTAAGGAAAATTTAGCAGTTAAGGGGAATTTACTAAGAAATTTCATAAGTAAGTCTCATATAACTCTTGTAAAAATTAGTTTGGTGGGAGAGCTTTAAGTTTTGGAAGTGAAAGGACCAAGTGAGAATCATGGGAAATGTGTTGTACAACATTTAAAAAAAAGTTTACTCATGTTACCAAATTCTTTGTATATAGTGCATGCAATCTTATATTAATAAGAACTATGTGCTGATTATGAAAGGAAGACCAGTAGAACTAATAGGGAAGAGGAATGAAGACTCCTGGCAGGCATTTATCAGAAGAATACACTTCTTACACAAGATTGTAAATAACTCAGTTTTTAGAATCTTAATATGTTAGAGCCTAAAGAAATTTTAGAAATTATGGAGTCCTATGTCTTTCTTTTGCACATTAAAAAGCTAGAGAGTTGGAGCCTTTTGGTTTTACTGCCTATTGGTAGAAACTGAACATATGAAAATAACAAACTTTTGGTTATTATTTCTGTTATTTGCTTACCTGTGCTACAATTTCAAGAGTAACCTAAGAGAAGGGTTGTTGCCTACAGCAGTCTGGACAACCACCTGGTTCTCAGTCTTAGGGAAATATCTGGGTGTGATTATAATGTCCCAGGTTTGGACCTCAGCTTACAGAGCTTGGGAGGCTTCCCCAATGGCTCAGTAGGTAATGAATCTGCTTGCAAAGCAAGAGACACAGAAGAAAAGTCCTGTGGACAGAGGAGCCTGGCAGGCTGCAGCTGAGCGCACAGCACACGCACGCTACAGAGCTGGAGGAGTCAGTGTTAGTTTACTGGAGAGTTTATTAGTGAGGCTATGAGGATAGGTCCATAATAACAATACTCTCAAGAGATTGATACAGAAAGTGGGACACCAGTTTGTCCATTTATAATAAGTACAGTTGTTAAGCTGACCAAATGCTTTGTTTATAAGCAACTTTCTTTTCATCCTTAAAAATACATGTATTATAATTAGTAGATTTTGGTGAGTAGAAATCTGATAGAAGGCTCTGTGTTGGAGGATCTTAATTACTATGTTACTGCTGTCTCTTTCTCTGCCACTGGGATAGATCTGCTGTGAACTGATGTTCTTGCCTTTGGGCAGGACTGGGAGCAAGCATGTGACACTAATGTTTTGGCCTGAAAATGTTTAAGGGCCTGTATTTTTGTCTTCTAAAGTCATAATTCATAGATTCATTGTAGTCCATGCATTTTCTGTTGGCACATCCAGTTTAATTAATTAGGTTTAAGTTTTCTTACTTCAAATTGCATTTCAGTTAAGCTTGTCTCTGTGAGATCGCACTTAGGTCATCTGAGTAGAATGTTGGACGATTTCTGCGGATGGCTTATTGTGATCACATTGTTCCAAATTTTATCCTTCGGGGTAAAAATCCATATGTATTCAAGGGTATCTGATACTTGGGTGTTGGTTATATTGTGTGTGTTTCAGGAATTTGAAGATTTATCAAAACAAAAAAGAAACAATCCATATGTATGAAGATTTCTTATTCAACTGTGTAATAGAGCCTTGTTCTTTTTGAAGCACATGTAGGTCATAATTTTAATGACTGTGAGTCATAATCTTATTTTCAAGTGGGGGAAAAGAACAACTTAAAACAGTTCAATAAAACTATATGGTATAGGGTATAACCTATAGATTGTTAGTCATGAGAATTGTGTGGTTAAGATGCCAGAAGTGGGAGAGATGTCACTTACAATAGATGGAGAGTTAAGTATTGGAAACTTTCTAAGGGGTATTTAGACTGAGCTTTGGGAAATGTGGGATGAATGATGAAATTTGAGAAAAAAGGGATAGGACTTAGCAGTGTGAACAGTTAGATCTATCCTTGTCTATATACCAAGTGCATTTTTTTTTAATTTCACAAGAATATGTAATATATTTTTATTTTACTTTGTTAGGAAGGAAGTGAAGGACAGGTGTTGGTTCTTGGGGCCACAAATCGCCCTCATGCATTGGATGCTGCACTCCGAAGACCCGGACGGTTTGATAAAGAGATTGAGATTGGAGTTCCAAATGCTCAAGACAGGCTGGATATCCTCCAGAAACTGCTTCGAAGGGTACCTCATTTACTCACAGAATCTGAACTGCTACACCTGGCAAATAGTGCTCATGGATATGTTGGAGCAGACTTGAAAGCCTTGTGTAATGAAGCAGGTGAGAGTGATTGCTATAGTGAGTCTGTACTGATGGATTTAATAACTCTGGTTTATTTACAAGCTGATAATTTATATCATTGATTTCCTACTGGAAGCAGCTAATTTTTTCTAATCATAAAAATATATATGTTTTAAAAAATTCAGTTAATTCAGAAAACTGTAAAAAAAAAATCACTCTTAATCCTTCTTCCTAAAAATAAACACTGTTACAGTGTGTATCTTTCTTCCTAAGTACACAGATACACACAGACACACACATGCGTAACTCGATGCATTAATGGCAGTATTGATGGTGAACGTGTATACTGATATTGTCCTGTTAGAAAATAGGGAGAAGTCCTTGCTGGAGAATGAAAATTTTTCTTACAGGGCAGCTTTGTATTTGTTGAAGTGCTAAACAAGTACTTAATGAAACCTAAGAATTCTGTGCCTCCAAATAATGTGACAGTGACGTTTCAGTTTGAAAATGTATAAAGGCTGTTATTAATCGGTTGACTCTGACTTTAACCACGGTATAACTGTAGTTGCTTTGGAAGCTCTTAAGACCTTTTTTCCCAGGGTAATTTTAGCCATGGAAAATGTAATCAGATCAGAGCAGTTTTTATAGCCTATTAAAGTATTTGATCAGGCAGGTAAGACTTTATTGAAAAATGTCGAATAATCTGTTGTTGTTGTTCTGAGAGTATTTATTTCTAGAAAAGACATCTTTCCTAGAAAAGATATCTTTCTTCTAAGACTGGGCGTATACCTCATAGCATTTCTAGTTTGCCAGTAATCTTAGGTTCCTTAAATTTCTTTTTTCCTCTAGTATGGGCATATGTTTCTAAGTCCTTTTATATTTTGGAGGAATCTTTTTTCATTTGTGGCATTCTGTTCCAGTTTGTGACCTATCCAGTGTCTTTATAAGGTGCTTTAAATAAAGTTTAACCCTTGTAGGTTATGAAAGAAATTGAATTCTTGAATTGGGAATTTAGTTTAGTTTTTTTTTTTTTTTTTTTACAGCTTTAGTACAGAAATATGGTAACTTTTTATTTGCAAAGCTTTGATTCATAGTTAATCAAATTTACTAGGTTATTAGTCATTTTATCTTTCTAATCTGACGTAGGTGTGCAGGGAAACAGTTTTGAGAAGGAAGAAAAGATAATTGGAAGAGATAATTTGGATATCTTATTTTTTGTAGAAAAAACAAGTTTTAATTCATTCTATTTGGTCATTTTCACAATTTCCATTTTAGAGGACACACAACTAGGGAAGACTATAGGTTATGCAGATGACAAGGCAAATATGAACATTCTTCTGATACTTTATGGTCTAGGATGGAGTCCCTTTCTGCCTTGTTTCTTGTTCTTCATAACATTGATGAGTTTGATCATGGAAATGAATTCCCTGCTGATCAAGAAGAAATATCAGTGGTTTACTTTGCTTCCTTCATTCCATTAGGTGACAATGAAGAGTCTGGATTACTCTTTAGGCATTACTTTGTACCTGCTTATTCTAGGCAATGATTCATTCTTCAGCATACCTTTTCAACTTTCTAACAGATTTCATGCATTCTAGAAGGTTCTGGGATTCATGCTGTCTAGAAACATACAATCTGATGAAGGAAAAAGATCTGTAAAGAACTGTACAGTGAGATAGAGCTTCCCTGATGGCTCAGCGGTAAAGAATCCTTCTGCCAATGCTAGAGATGTGGGTTGGATCCCTGGGTCTAGTAGATCCCCTGGAGAGGGAGATGGCAACCCACTCCCCTATTCTTGCCATGGACAGAGGAGCCTGGTGGGTTGCAGTCCAGGGGGTTGCAGAGTCAGACACAACTTATTGACTAAACAACAACAACAATACAGTGAGGTACATACTCAAAGCTAGAGAAAATGTAGTGACTTCTCCAATTGAGAAAGGAGATTCTTTGGTTATATAGAAAAAGTGCCAGCATCTAAGAATAACCTAAAAGAAAAAGTAAAAGTTGTATAGTCAGAATGAGGGTATGGGAAAGTAGGAAAGGGAAGATTCTTTCATCAGATTGTCACAGCAACCCTGAGATATAAGTATCAGAGAGACTCAAAAAGAGATCTCACTGCTAGTATGTGGCAGAACTAGAATTTAAACTCAGTGTCATCTTACTCCCAATCTGTGCTCTTAATCAAAGTTAAATCATAAAACAGATAATTGTCAAAGTGATATAATGTTTTTTGATTTAATTTTAGTCTGTGAAACTAAGAGTAGGATCAACTTATGAAATAGAAGATAGCCCCCATATTTTTTCACAGGTAAATATAGTCTAGAAGTTAAGTTGTATCCTTAGACTTTCAGGGGAAAAGTGATATTGTCAATCACATACCAGATATAAATAGGATCATCTACTTTCCACTCACATATATAAATAGAACCCCTCTGCCACCAAGAACTTTAGGAAGATGGCAGGAAAACTTAATTTCTACTTCTGTGTTACATTTAATTGAAAAAGTGTGAAAGAGTCAGAAGGTAGGGTAGAGAGAAAATGCTTATTTGAAGATATGTACACATAAAAAGGATGTATGTACGTGGTATATACAAGCAGTAAATAAATATTAACTGTTGTTCAGTTCAGTCGCTCAGTCGTGTCCGACTCTTTGCGACCCCATGAATTGCAGCACGCCAGGCCTCCCTGTCCATCACCAACTCCTGGAGTTTACTCAAACGCATATCCATTGAGTCAGTGATGCCATCCAGCCACCTCATCCTCTGTCGTCCCCTTCTCCTTCTGCCTCCAATCCCTCCCAGCATCAGGGTCTTTTCCAGTGAGTCAACTCTTTGCATGAGGTGGCCAAAGTATTGGAGTTTCAGCTTCAGCATCAGTCCTTCCGGTGAACACCCAAGACTGATCTCCTTTAGGATGGACTTGTTGGATCTCCTTGGAGTCCAAGAGACTCTCAAGAGTCTTCTTCAACACCACAGTTCAAAAGCGTCAATTCTTCGGTGCTCAGCTTTCTTCACGGTCCAACTCTCACATCCATACATGACCACTGGAAAAATCATAGCCTTGACTAGACGGACCTTTTTCAGCAAAGTAATGTCTCTGTTTTTTAATATGCTGTCTAGGTTGATCATAACTTTCTTTCCAAGGAGTAAGCATCTTTTAATTTCATGGCTGCAGTCACCATCTGCAGTGATTTGGAGCCCAAAAAAATAGTCTGTCAGTGTTTCCACTGTTTCCTCATCTATTTGCCATGAAGTGATGGGACCAGATGCCATGATCTTAGTTTTCTGAATGTTGAGCTTTAAGCCAGTTTTTTCACTCTCCTTTTTCACTTTCATCAAGAGGCTTTTTAGTTCCTCTTCACGTTCTGCCATAAGGATGGTGTCATCTGCATATCTAAGGTTATTGATATTTCTCCCGGCAATCTTGATTCCAGCTTGTGCTTCTTCCAGCCCAGCATTTCTCATGATGTACTCTGCATGTAAGTTAAATAAGCAGGGTGACAGTATACAGCCTTGACAATATTTAAACTTATCTTCTGTTTACCCTAATCTAGCAATGAATCAGATTTTGAGAAGGTAATTTTAAAAATGATTTAGTCTCATAGCTGAAGTGTCCAGTAGGGAAAATAATGTGGTTTTCTGTATACTGTCTTAAATACTAGCCTGTGTTGTATTACATAGTGTTGTTCTTTAATTTTATGTAGAGAATAAAGCTTAAGAAGAGTGTGCTAGAAGTTTTTGCGAGGGATATTCCTAAAGAGGTGGCAGGGTGGGGAGTTATAGTAGAAAATGGATTTTTAGTAGAAAATACCTTTAAGATCAGACTTGTGGTCTTGGGCAGGTTCTTTACCTTATCTGAACCTTAGTTTTTTCCATTTGTAAATTAATGTGGTTATGGTAGATGATATCTATGTACCCTTTTAAATATGATATTCCCCGGATAAAAGGGAGAACAAGAAAGAAATGGAAAAAAAGAGAGGGAGGGAGGAAAGATAGGAAGGGTAGAATAAACTTAAATAAGTTTGGGTAATAAATGGGTAATAACATGGAAATACCCAAGTTACACACTAAACCTGGCCTGACCTCATTAGCTGCTTGCATATACCTGGCCTTTCCACGCTTCATTGTCGTCTCTTTTATACTTGTTTGCCTGAATTAAACTTAGGTGGTTAGTCATGAATTTCTCCTACATTGTCCTTAGAAATAATGCTACAAAGCAGACTAATACAGCTTGTGAAGTGCATTTTCTCATTGAAACAGTTTTATAGTTTCTAACTAAGGATTTGAGTAAATTATACATTTGGTTAATAATGTGACTCAGAAGGAAAGATAAAACAACTCAAACTCTGTATGCATTAAAAATAGTAGAATTATGCTCCAAATGCTATAGAATGGGCATATCTAACTTATTGAACTTGCAAGGGCATCCCTAATATGTGCATTGAGCATAGGAAGAAAAAACAGCCATAAAGTAAATTTGATTATGTATTCTCCTGGTTCTAAGTAAAAAGAATTGAGTATTTAATATTTCCTCTTAAGTAAATACAAATTTAGAGAAGTTATTAGGGTAAAAATTGAATGGCTTAGTCTTTTTAAATGACTGCCTAGAAAAGTTTGAATTGGTGGCCTTCTCTTTTTTTTTTAATGTAGTAAGTGTCCTTGGACAGGTAGAAGCAGTCACAATTACTACATTGAGCTTAGAATTACAAAGTTAGAATCATAATTTTTTACGAAAAGAATCATGGTAAAATCTTAATATTTAGAGGCAATATTAATGATTTCTACTACAAAATAGATGCTAAATAAGTATTTGAGAAATGTATGTGAAAACCAAGAGACATAATGAGCATGGTTACCACTCTACACCTCTTGTGGAAGTTGCTCAGTCATGTCTGACTCTTTGCGACCCCATGGACTATACAGTCTGAAATTCTCCAGGCCAGAATACTGGAGTGGGTAGCTGTTCCCTTCTCCAGGGGATCTTCCCAACCCAGGGATGGAATCTAGGTCTCCCGCATTGAAGGCACAGTCTTTGCCAGCTGAGCCACTAGGGAAGCCCATGGATACTGGAGTGTGGGTAACCTATCCCTTCTCCAGGGGATCTTTCCAACCCAGGAATCAAATTGAGGTCTCCTGCATTGCAGGCAGATTCTTTACCAGCTGAGCTATGAGGGAAGCCCCTACTCCTCTTGGTAGAGTAATAAAAACATTTATTAATCTCAGAATTGAATTCAGTTTTGTCTTTAAACTCCTGGTGAGTTTCATCTCTTCTTGACCTCTGGTGCCTTCAAAAATCCCTGCTCTGTGCTAAAGGAACATCTCCAGCTGATTATTGCTACCATCGTAGGTAACAGGAGACAGACAAGGTAGTGTCCTGTGGTGCCTTAAATGTGTACTCAGTTGTGTCTGACTCTTGCAGCCCTGTGGACTGTGGTTCTTCAGGCTCCTCTCTCTGTCCATGGGATTTTCCAGGCAAGGATACTGGAATGGGTTGCCATTTCCTCCTCCAGGGGATCTTCCCGACCCAGGGATCGAACCCGTGTCTCTGGTGTCTCCTGAATTGGCAGATGGATTCTTTACCATTGCGCCGCCAGGGAAGCCCCCTTAAATAGCTATTTTTTGTACAGTTCCAGTCAATTTGGGGTTTCCCACTGACAAGATTTCTCAGGTATAGTTCTGACTGTGGATTTAACTACATCTTGGTTAAAACCAGTGCTTTTTAGGAGGCATTTTCATTGTTCACCAGTTGGGTTGTGTTTAAGTGGACAGCTTGGGAATTCCCACTGGCATGTGTAGGAAGTAAAATACCTTAACGTCCTAATTCGTGAGGACAGAAAATCCAGCTCCAGGAGACGTATTCATCAGTAAACAAGTTAATTCTTTCTGTATTATGTATTCTCTTTTGCAGAATCCAGATTCATTTCACACGTTCTCAATTCCAGACAGATCACTTGGAGTTGAGGTTTCAAACTTTATCATGCGTCAGAATCACTTGGAGAACTTAGTAAACTGGCTGGCTGTGCACTTTTCCCAGAGTTTCAGTTTCAGCAGGTCTGGGCTGGTGCCTGTGAATTCCTAACGTGTTTCAGCTGATGCTGTTGGGCTGGGGACCACACTTGGAGGGCCACTGACACAGGCCGTTGTTGATGAGAGCTCTTCAGGCCTCAGGCTGACATCCGTGCCCCCTTTCCGTACGTGAGTGAATGCAGTGGGGAACTGGAGTCCGTGTGTGTCATGTTTCCCAAGTGATTTGAAGTGGCCAGTCTTGTACTTGCTTGTGAACAAGAATTTGTGTTACTAACTTAGGCCAGTGATTCTCCTGTGTTAAACTTGTATATGAGAATTAGTTGTAGAGCTTATTAGGACACAAACATGGGCCGCATCCTACTGGTTTAATAGGTCCAGGTCAGGTACAAGAATTTGCATTTCTCTTGGGTTATAGCTGATACCAGTGCTGCTCTCCCAAGGGCTATACTTTGAGAACCACTGATCAAGGCCACCCATCTCTCTGATTTTTGGAGTCCCTCTGTAACTGATTTAAATAACTGCATTATGTTTAGGTTATATAATTCTGACTCTTTCTCTGATAGTGTTGAGTTTCTTCCTAGAGGTTTTTTGTGATGGTGATCTACTGTCCTGAACCTCTATGTCATTTCTTCTAGAAGATGAGTGTCCAGGTCTGTCTTGCAGGTGTGTATAATGGTTCTGAATAAAACTTCAAAGTGAAAAATAATTCTATTCATAGATTTTTTGATGATGGCCACTCTGACCGGTGTGAGGTAATACGTCATTGTAGTTTTGATTTGCATTTCTCTAATAGTTAGTGGTGTTGAGCCGTCTGTGTCTTTGGAGAAATCTCTGTTTAGGTCTTTGACCCATTTTTTTATTGGGTGTTTGGTTTTTTGATACTGAACTGCATGAGCTATTCATATATTTTGGACATTAATCTTCTGTCAGTTGCTTCATTTGCAAATATTTTCTCATTTGAGAGTTATTTTTGTCTTGTTTATGGTTTCCTTTGCTTTTAATTAGGTTCTGTTTATTTTTGTTTTTATTTATTTTTTTACTCTAGGAGGTGAGTCAAAGAGATCTTGCTGCTATTTATGTCACAGGGTGTTCTGCCTATGTTTTCCTCTAAGAATTTTGTAGTGCCTGGCCTTACATTTAGGTTTTAATCTGTTTTGACTTTATTTTTGTGTATGGTGTTTGAGAGTGTTCTAATTTCATTCTTTTACATGTAGCTGTTCAACTTTTCCAGCACCACTTGTAGAGGAGACTCTCTTTTTCTTCATTGTGTATTCTTGCCTTCTTTATCACAGATTAGGTGACCGTAGGTGTGTCTGTTTATCTCTGGGCTTTCTATCCTCTTCCATTGATCTATATTCCTGGGTATTTACCCAGAGAAAGCCATAATTCAAAAGATACTTGCATCCTAATGTTCATTGCAGCACAATTTACAATAGCCAGGACATGGAAACAGCCAGAAGTCCATCAAAAGGGAATGGATAAAAAGATACAGTACATATATATGATGGAATATTACTCAGCCGTAAAGGGAATGAAACTGTGCCTTTTGCAGAGACGTGGATGGACCTAGAAACTGTCATGTAGAATGTCATATAGAATGTCATATAGAATGAAGTCAGTCAGAAAGAGAAAGACAAATATCCTGTAATCACTTACATGTGGAGCCTAGAACAGTGATACAAATGAACTTATCTGCAAAGCAGAAATGGAGACACAGATGTAGAGAAACAAATGTGTGGATAACAAGAGGGGAGGGGGGTGGAATGAACTGGAAAATTGAGATTGACATATATAGACTACTATGTGTAAAGCAGATAACTAATGAGAACCTACTGTATAGCACAGGGAACTCTACTGAATTCTCTTCAGTGATCTCAATGGGAAGGAAATAACAGAAAAGAGGGGATATATGTATACATACAGCTGATTCACGTTGTTCTACAGCAGAAACTAAAACAACATTGCAAAGCGGCTATACTCCAATACAAATTAATTTAAAGTAATAGGTAAAATGAAAATAATTCTGGAAAAAAAAAAAAAGAAAAGAAAATAATTCTGAAAGCTAGAAAGCCACAATTAAGGAAATGATTGAGGATTAACAATGAAGACTACAAAGAAGAATATAGATGTGTTTTTCCTAGAACATCTGCTTGTTTATGCCTTGTGGACATATATGTTCTTTGAGCCTTTTGTGTGTTGGCTGCCGATGGTTTTCCTTTTTTCTGAACCGGCCTCTTAGTTGGGGGAACTCTGCCCGTTTTAACAAGTGGTGCATGGGTATCTAGTCATTGCATACATTGAAGTGATTCAGAATTTAATAAAACTGAAATGAACTGTGTTCCTGATTGCTTTGGTAATCATAAGGTTATTATTTGTGGTTTATTAATACAAAAGGTCAAAATCCTTGTAGTATATATGTTTGTGCATGGTTTTCCAGAGGACAGGTTTGCAGTCTGTTCCAGAGTTTGTGAGAGTGATACTGCATCTTTTGCAGTGTGTATACTCTAAGCTTTTCTGCTCTTCTCTTCTAGTGTTACTGAATATTATCCATATTTTTTAACTTGGTCTCTGTAATGAATAAGAAAATTGGAAATACTACTGTAGTGTTGCTTTCAACACCTGTATCTTGTTTTACCTGAGCAGATACAATGTTTGATGTTGAATGCTGGGTGTGAAACTGATTTTCAAATGTTGTATTTTCCTTATAATTAATTTTTGAGCTAGAGTGTGGTTTGATAAGTCATGACTCGTCCAAAAGCCTAATGTTTTGTAGTTCACCTTTTTAAGCAAAGAGCAGCTGCATTTTGAAATGTTTTATCTCAAGCAGACAAGCTGTTTTAAAAGCTCAACTCTGACACATCCTGACATTTAATGTCTATGTTTGTATCTGTCCTGGGATTAGGCTGCCTTTCTAATTAATTAGTTGCATAGCCTTTTATTAATTCCCTCAAAATTTATAATATTTTAAATTAACAGCAGAGATAAGCATACCATGCTTTTTTAGAAAACATGAGATGTTAATTATGCAGCAGAGACATGAATTATATAAACTCTGCTGAATGTTAGAGGATGCTTAGCAACAGTGTTTTCCAAATGCAGGGATTTATTATAAACTTATCCTTCTAAGGCTGCCTGTGCCATTTCAGGAGAGTGAATATAAATAGAGCTTGATTTCTTCAAGAAATGGACTCAGTCATTTTGTTTACAGTGGAAGGAAGCATTCGCTTCACATCTCTAAGAATTTATCTTTAGCATCCTTGTTGATTACACATCATTTCAACATATTCATACCAAATGCTTGGGCCTTGATAAGATACCATCACAGAACAGGAAGAACTAAAACTGTTATTTAAACAATGGTTTTGTCATTATTACACTTATGTAGGTCTAGTAAAAATACTGAATCTAATTACTATAACATAACTTTTTTTGAAATGGAAAATTTTATCTGTCTTGTAGTGGAGTTCTGAGATATTTATAGCTGTTAGTCCTCCCACCCTTCACTAGCTTATTTTAATAGGAATTTATGGAGGATCTACTCCATGCAGTCCAGCTCTTAAGAAAGTTTCTTTTTCTAACATTTTCCACCATTTTTTTGAATTCTGCCAATGTAATTTTCTAAGTTAGAATTAAAATATTGATGCTGTAAAAATTCTGTATTTTTAAATAAATCGCAGGGAAATAGTGGGGCTTCAAGGAAAGCCATGGTAAGCTCTAGTTTCAAATACTAACACTACCTCCTATCAGCTGAGTCATTGGGCAAGCCATTAACCTCTTGAACTGTTTCCTCACCTGCTAAATAGGGATAGCATTTTTCTAAAGAGTTCTTACAAGGTTTAGAAGTGTACCCTGACAGCAGTGTTCATGGTTTATAGAGGCTCTGGGTAAGTGTCACTTTCTCTCTGTTTTTGGAAAAAAATTGTTTTATGTGTATTTATGCACTTCTCTGGTAGATGTTTGTTTGAATTTTGACAATATTCTTTATTTTATGAAGTATTTGTTACTCTAGTACAAGAGATCTCAGGGAAATATAGCAGATTCCATTCTCTTCTAGAGGACTGATTTTTACTGAATCTGGATCAGTTAAAGTCTTGCCCATCAATAGAAATATGCAGACTAGACTCAGATATGACTTTTGGGGGCGGGGAGGGGTGCCTCCCTGACAGATGTTCTTGCTGAATGTGAGAGCTCTCCTGTCATACACAATCAGAGTCACAGTTTCTTTCCTCCCTTCCCCACTTCGTCTCACAAGTGAGTCCACTGTAGGCTTGCGGTAGAGCAACAAAATAAAATTGATGTATGAATCACGATTGTCACTCTAATTAAAGCATTTTATAAGGGAGCCTATCTTTACTCATTACTGTAGCTGGATAAATAAGCAGTAATTATGCAGAATAATATTTCATATTGCAATGAATTTTCCCCTCTGGTTTATAATTCTGAAATATAGTGGTAGTTATATTTGTGATGTTGGGATTTCTCCTATGGCATAAGTATTATGGATATTATATAAGAAGTGGAATTTTTTTTGGTCAGTGACTTGGGTATCTTAGTATTATGTTTGCTGTTCATTTGAAATGACTGCAGTTGAATGGTTTGTTTTAGGAAAACAGGTGGTAGTTCAAATTCTGGTTAAGCTCTAAGTGATATATACCATTTACTTCACTAATGGAAAATTTTCTGAGTTGCCTTGCCAAGGCTATAAAAGTAGAAAACTTGAGGAAAGGTTTTCTTTCTAATTAAAACAATCGCAAAAATAAAATCAGTCTTTCTAAATGGAAGTTACTTCTAAGAGTTATTCTTGACTGCTTTTTTTTGTTACTCTTTATCAAATCCTGTCAGCTCTTTTTCAAGATTTATTCAGAGTTTCAACTTTAAAAGATTTTTTTAAACATCATAACTATTTTGATTACTCTTGTCTGGACTGTAGAGATTTTTCTTCCTGCCCACTCTGTCCTCCACCTTCTATCACTTTTTATTCTTCACATTGTCTTAGCTTCAGGACTTTGAATTGCAGGTTTTAGAGATGAGAGTTTTGGTTGGATACGTGGGTCAGCGAGTTCTTAGCAGTTAGATAATGACTGAAGCCATTGAAATGAATGAAATCACTTAGGATGAGCAGAGTTTATTCATTCATTCATTTCTTGAGCCAGGCACTGCACTGGGTGCTGAGGCTACCTCAGCGAGTAAGAGAGAGTTAGACTCTCCTCATTGAGCTTACCGGAGAAGGCAATGGCACCCCACTCCAGTACTCTTGCCTGGAAAATCCCATGGACGGAGGAGCCTGGTAGGCTGCAGTCCATGGGGTCGCTAAGAGTTGGACACGACTGAGCGACTTCACTTTCACTTTTCCCTTTCATGAATTGGAGAAGGAAATGGCAACCCACTCCAGTGTTCTTGCCTGGAGAATCCCAGGGACGGAGGAGCCTGCTGGGCTGCTGTCTGTGGGGCCGTGCAGAGTTAGACACGACTGAAGCGACTTAGCAACAGAGCAGCATAGAGCTCAGGGTGCACAGGGACGTGCAGCAGTGTGAGAGGTAAGATTATCATACATTTGTGTTGTATTTGTGAATGATCAGGGAGGTTTTAACATGCTAATGAGGAAAGAAGGGATCCTGGGGACACACTACCATTCAGAGGTTGAATTGTTGGGGAAACTGGTAGGAGACTGAAGAATGGCAAGAGAGAGGGGAAGAGAACCCAAAAAAGTGTGACTAAAATGAGGGAAGATTCCAGGGAGAAAGTAATTAGGAATAATATATTATTAGTTAACACCAGTTGAGTATTTACTGTGTCAGCCATTGTTTGAAGCGCCTTAACACATGTTAATAATTTCTTACAGCATCCTTTATATGGTTATCTTCACTGTATAGGTGAAGAAACTTAGTTCAGAAACTTAATTATGGAACTTCACCAAGATTACACAGGAAGTAAATAGTAAAGCCAGAAGCAACAGTATAGAGACCATATCAAGTGCTTAGCACCTGGAAGGTAATGAGGTCCTTAGAAGAGAGTGGGGTCCTGTGGCTCACTACTAGATTGCAATAAATTGAGGGGTGATTGAAAGTTGAGGGAACAGAGACAGTGATTGTGAATTTTTTTTCAGTTTTAATGGTGTGTTATTTAGAGTTTTTGTACCTTCCAAAAAAGAGATAAATATAGGTGGGTTACCCGCCCTTCCTGCCCCCTTTCCTCGAGTCAAAGTCAGATCTGGCTCTATCCCTTCATTCTTTCTCTAGTTCCTTTCTTCCATGGGCCTTGTGCTAGTCCACCAAGCCATAGATCTTCAACCTTTGTTGGCATAAAAATTGTGCTCTAATCAATTGTCCTTTTTTTTAAAAACTACATTTTAATAGGGTTGGTAAGCCAGGTGAGTAAATAATTTGGCATCGAGAATTTGAAACTAAAAGCTGTATTTTGGGGAAAGTTTGTTAAAACCTGGGACTGGTGAAGTGAGTTAATTCTGATGCTTTATATAAAATTAGAAGACTTTACCCAGAATCATTTAGTACAATCAATTAGTACATTCCCTAATTTCACAGATGAGGACAGACTATGTGACCAGTCCAAGCTCAAGCAGTTAGTGAAGTCTTGGCCCATAATTTGGGTCTTGAGACCGGGGTGCTTTCCATAGTGCCGTTATTTTAAGAGCAACTTTTAAAAGTGATAGGGGATTCAGAATAGACTTGGCTTCTGCAATCAGTTTAAGTTATATCAATCATTTGTAATATAAATAACACAAGAACCACGGTACCCTCTTTGAGAGTATTCTGTTTAACTTCTTTTCTATGAATAAGAAGTGAGAAATGGAACTCTCCCAGTGATATATCGAGTGATACTTACCACCTTGTCTATACTTAATACTGAGTTGAGGGAGAATAAATACTCCAGATAAAACGTTTACTATAGCTCTACTATTTTGAGGAAAGTTTGTTTTAAAAAAAGAGACTTAAGATTTTGTTACAGTTGCTCTCAGACTTCATATGCCTGAGTATACTACTCAAAAATTTTACGCATGACTTTTAAAATTCAAATCTGAGATCCAGATGCCTGTGTTTCATGTTGCTTCTTTATATAATTGTCTGTAGGGTAGACAGTAATTCTAAAAAACATTATTATTCCTGTGATCAATTTAGTATTTAAGAAGGAACTTAATTGCAGTCTCAAAAAATAACATTATTATTTAGCAAGCATAAATTGTAAAATTGTAGGATGCCATATGCTTGGGACAAGATGTTTGTTGATTGAATATGGAGCATATGGTTTTGAAGAGCATGAATTTAGAGTAATTACTCTTGTCCAGAACTGATTATATCTGGAGAGTGATGTGGGTCTTAAGGAGAACATGTCATATACTGGAAAGAATGTGTTGGCATTGGCTTGCTTGGGGCATTTTGCCTTTTTTCCTCTTCCTTGCATCTTGTTTTCTATTTCAAAACTTTTGAGATCATTAGAACATAAAATAATGAAAACAAAATGACACATATAATTAGCTACACCTGTTTTTTGTTTCAAAGTTGTGTTTCTTAAGAACATAGAAGTATTGCTTCTGTTTTTGTTTATATTTTTAAAATCAGCTTTAAACTTAGTAAGGAAAGGAAATGTCATAGATTGCTTGCCCTAAGCTATGTTCCTTGATGATGTACATGTGTCCATTTGCTCCTGTAGTTAATTATTTACTTCCAGTTTATAAAAATATATGTATTTTTCAAATTTTAATTACTTGGCATAGATTCGAGTATGGCTTCCTTAGGAATGGTGATGTCCAATAATTTAAGCTTAGCATCATAGAATTCTAAATATAAAAAAATAATTTGGAGAAAATATATTTTATTCTTTCCATGTAATAAATGAGATAACTGATGGCCAGAGGAACTAAGTTTTATATGTAACGTGACATCTGAGCTGGTGGCAGATCTAGGAAGAATGATTGCATTAATATGATAGCTTCAGAAATTTTTAATTTTTCAAGCTATCATATACACTTAACATTTAACTCATATAAATTTTGTTTCAACTTTATGTTGTTTTCAAGCATAGCATTTGTATAAAATACAGTACCTTTATATAGAGTCTAGAAACATTGAACTAAATATTGAGAAAGAATCTGAAGGCCTATGGCTGGAATTTCCAGTATCACCTGTTAGGTTTTGTAAATCTGTAATCCATCTTTCAATTTTCCCTTTCTGACAGTCTGCCGTTCTTCATTTTCTCGCATATCTGCAAATGAACAGAGGTGGATTTAGTTTTATTTAGAACATGTTTTTTCTTCTTTCTAAGAATGAGCTCTATAAGGACAGAGATTTTGTGTTTCCTTGTTCTTCAGGGCCATGTAACCTCTAAAGCGTTAATGCTCATTCTTGTCCCTCGGCCGTTACATACGCTCTCATCTGAGTACTCCACTGCCTCTTTGGCCTCAAGTCCCATATTATCAGTTTTTCATCAGTTTGTTTTTCAGGTCTAACTACTTGAGCTTGTGCACATGTTTTAGTCTCTCTTCATTTGTGAAATTAAAGAATATACTGAATGATTTCTGTGAGAGTTACCTAGCTCTAAACTGTCACTAATCCTGCTATACTGAGTTAGATGTCCCTGGCATGTTTTTGTGTCAGTTTGTTCTTTCCATGTCATTGTTGTTGGCATGGAATATAATAATAACAGTGTCTTTTAATATGTCTTCTCTATTAGACTATTAGCACTGTGAAAGGTTTATCTGCCTTCTTGCGCTTTTGTATTGTAGCATGAAAGAGCTAAGTACATTGCTGGGTAAGTTAAATATGTCTAGGAGTTTCTCAGTGAATATTTTGAATATGTAAGTAGGGTTAATATTGAAAAAGAACACCTGTGAAAGAATAACTTGTAGTCAATGGCCATATCTTCTCAGTGGCTTCATGATATAATATTTTAGAATTTGCTTTGCTTTAATATGAATAGTACTGAGTTGGCAAGTAAGTAATACAGGTACAGAATAGTGATTCTCTCATTGAGAACTGTTCTTTAAAAATATTTGCAGGTTAATTAACATAGGGAATGCTCTTGTCTCTCTCAAGTCCAGTTCTTTTCTCCCTTTTTGTAGTGTCTTTTTATAATTTTCTCCCTTTAACTTCACTTTTTTTATGTTTTCTACATTTTAATAAACTTCTTCCTGAAATATATATAGAAAAATGAATAAACAATAAGATCTATGCATTTTCCAAAGTGAATGCATTTATATAATCACATGAGTGTATTTATATAGGTAACTGGATATAAAGCATTATTAGTACCCTAGAACTTAACATCAAATTCTCTCCCATTCACTATTCCTCACTTCAACCCAAAAGGCTTCTAACACCATAGATTAGTTCAGCATGATTTGTGCTATCTTCTTGCACTCATATTATGGTATGAGAGTTTTGTCATTCTATTCTGTGTATCATTAGTTCATTTTTATTGCTATGTTTTAATTGTATAAGTATTATGAATAATTATGCCATCAATATTCATACACATGGTTTTTTGGTGCACAAATGTACAGATTTCTAGTTACATCTAGGGTGAAATTATTGGGATATGGAATATATGTATGTTCTTGTTAGTAAATGCTGTCAAAATTTTTCTGTAGTGATTGCATCAATTTACTCTTCCACTAGTAATGTATGAAAATTCTAGTTTCTTCTCATTCTTGTCAGCATTTGGTGGTTTTTTTAAACAGAACTTCATTGTGGTTTCATTTCTTTGGTGCTGTGTTGAACACTTCTTTATATATGTATTGTCCATTAGATATCCTCTCTGTGATGTGCCTACCGCTGTGCTGTGCTTGTCGCTCAGTCGTATCTGACTCTGACCCCACTGACTGTGGCCCTCCAGGCTCCTCTGTCCATGGGATTCTCCAGGCTAGAATACTGGAGTGGCTTGCCATGCCCTCTTCCAGGGGATCTTCCCAAGCCAGGGATCAAACCCAGGCCTCCCACATTGCAGGCAAATTCTTTACCGACTGAGCCACCAGGGAAGCCCAAGAATACTGGAGTGGGTAGTGTATCCCTTCTACAGGGGATCTTCTTGACCCAGGAATCAAACTGGGGTCTTCGGTATTGCAGGCGGATTCTTTACCAGCTGAGCTACCAGGGAAGCCTGTGACATGACTGTCAAATATCTATTCAATTTTTCTATTGTGTTGCTTTTAAAGAAATAATTCCTCTGTTTATAGTGTCTTTGAGGAATAGAAGTTTGTAACTACATACATTTATTTTGGGTATTATCATTTATTGTATTCTTTACCTCTGTTCTCTTCATTATATTTTATCTCTGTTAAAATTTTCACTGTTTCTCCATTCTGTTCTTGAGTTCATTGAGCATCTATATGATTATTACCTAACTCCCTATAGAGTAGATTGCTTATCTCCCCTTTGTTTAGTCCTGTTTCTGAGGTTTGGTCTTATTCCTTTGTTTGGAACATACTCCTCTGTTTCCTCATTTTCTATATTTTCCTGTTTTTTGTTTTGTTTTGTTTTTCCTGTGTATCCGTACAGTTGACAATACAGGTCAATTGTATTGACTGATTTTGGAGAAGTGGCCTTTTGTGGGTGACGCTCTGTGGGGCCCAGCAGCACACTCCCCTCTAGTCACTGGAGCTATTAATACATGCTTTAGGGTGTGACCCCTGTGTGGGCTGCACAGGTCCCCCTGTTTCGGTGAGGCCAACTGCTGCTGGTGCACTAGGAGGCAGAGCTGTCCCCAGACCAGTTGCTAGCCAGTCCCTCTCTCATGAGTAGCTGCTGGCCTGCTGGTATGTGCAGTTGGGTTCTAAGCTGGCTAGCTATGAAGCTCAGGGTATTCTGGGACTGGAGATGGTCTGCTCACAGGCAGGGCAGGATCCTGGTATGACTGGGCATCCCAGGGGGATAGGGTCTGGTTCTGGCCCACTAGTGGGTGCTAAGCCCCTGGCACTAATATGCTAGAGGAAGGACTCCACAGTAGTGCTGGCAAGCAGCACTGTCCTCATGATAAAATGAGCTCCTAAAAAATGACTGCTGCCAGCATCTGTGTTTCCAGCAGAAATTCCATTTGCCTCCCACCTTTCTAGAAAGTTCTCCAAGATTAGCAAGTAGATCTGCCTCAGGCTTATTTGAAATTACTGCCTCTGTACTGGACCCATAGTGTGTGAAATTTCTCCTGACCCTTTTAAGGGCAGAGTCTCTCTTTTGTACAGCCCTCCAGCTCTACTGTAGGGAAGCCCTGCTGGCCGGATGCTCTGGGGGCTTGTCTTCCCTTCTCAGTTAGTGCCGGCTCCCCAGGCTGGGGGGCCTGGTGTGGGGCTTGGGCACCTCACTCCTTGGGGAGAATTTTGTAATTGTGATTATTCTTCTGTTTATGGGTCACCCTCCTAGGTGTATGGGTATTAACTATGTTGCATCTCTGTCCCTCCTACTGTCTCATAGTTCCTTCTTTTTTTTTTTTCTTTTTCTTTTTAAAAATATGGAACGCTTCACGAATTTGCGTGTCATCCTTGCGCAGGGGCCATGCTAATCTTCTCTGTATCGTTCCAATTTTAGTATATGTGCTGCCGAAGCGAGCACTCATAGTTCCTTCTTTTTATCTTTAGTTGTAGAAATCTTTTCTGTTAGTCCTCAGGTTGTCCTCATAGATAGTTGCTCTGTAAATACGTGTAATTTGGGTATCCTTGTGAGAGGAGATGAGGTCAAAGTCCCCCTATTCTGCCATCCTTGTGACACCCTCCTTGAGCTCTAGGCTGCTTTATTCTTTTGCCTTTTCTGTCTCCTCTGGGAATTACTGCTATTCCCTTGCTATCGTAGACGTGAAGTTTTTGCCCAGCTGTATGTTCTGTAGTTTGTGTTTGAATTTGTAGAGGTTTTGTTGTTTTAGAAGTATACATTTATATTATAATACTATGTATTCTTTTAAAAACCATATGTTGCTTTGTAATTTGGTGTAGTCACTGTGGAAAACAGTATAGAAGTTCCTCAGAAAACTAAAAATAGCTTTATCATATGATCCAGCAATCTTTAACTATATCCAGACAGAGCTATAATTCAACAATACCCATGTACCGCTATGTTCAAAGCAGCAGTATTCACAATTGCCAAGACATGGAAACAGCTTAAATGTCCAACAGATGAATGGATAAAGAAGGCGTGGTACATATGTAGAGTGGAATACTACTTAGCCATACAAAAGAATGAAATAGTGCCATTTTCAACAACATGGATGCAACCAGAGATTATTATATTAAGTCAGAAAGAGAAAGACAGATTCCATATAATATCACTTATATGTGGAATCTAAAATGTGACACAGGGGAACCTATCTATGAAACAGAAACAGAATCATGGACATGGAGAACAGATTGGTGGTTGCCAAAGAGGAGGGAGTTAGGGGAGGAAAGGAGTGGGGGGTTGGGGTTAGCAGATGTAGGCTTTTATATATGGAATTGATAAGCAGCAAGGTCCTACTGTATGGCACGTAGAACTGCGTTCGGTATCCTATGATAAACCATGATGGAAAAGAATATTTAAAAAAAGAACATTTATATGCATAACTGAATCACTTTGTTGTATAGCAGAAATTAACACAACATTGTAAAGCAACTATATTTCAATTAAAAATCCCATATACTTCCTGTCTTTTCCAAATCCCTTTCTCAAATTTTAATTTTGATTTTTTTTATTGTCAAACTTTTTGGCTCATGCCATAAATTTTGGAAAATTATTAGGTTACTTCCTTTGATTCAGTTTTTAGTATATCAGTAAGGTATCTGATCTAAATTAGAAATGTTGACAAGTATTACCAGATAGCCATTTGAAACACGAAGAAGTGTTAAATTCTTTTGGTCTTTTGATCACTTTCATTCATGTAAGATTTTTTTTTTTTTTTTTTTAGCAGTGCTTACGTTCTTTCAGGTCACCAAGGTGCCTTACAACCAGTGCATTATTACTGAAGTTTTACTTATTTAATTATCCTATTACACTGTTTAACTAAAAGGTTTGTTGGGCAGTGAAACAACCTAGTTTATTTATTTATTTATTTTTTAATGAAACAAC
This sequence comes from Cervus elaphus, assembly GCF_910594005.1. NCBI lineage: Eukaryota > Metazoa > Chordata > Mammalia > Artiodactyla > Cervidae > Cervus > Cervus elaphus. The sequence goes on from NC_057819.1 coordinate 36,794,592, forward strand.
CTAGTTTAAAGTAAACTTTTATTTTCATGTCGAGAGCTGTGAAGGGTTTGAGATTTTATCCTACTTGTAAGCTAACAAGAATCATAAGTTCTTGCAGAAGACATAGTATTCCTGGGTCAGAGTCAAAGGATAGACAGTTACTTATAGCAACAGAAATAGCCAGAGCAGCAGAATTTGCACCAGCTCCTGGAGCCTCACTTTTCCCAGAGAGACACAAAGAAGACTGGGTGACATCTGAGTCTGTATGAGGTGGTGTTACAGGAAGAGAACCCTAAGTTTAGGGTTTTGTAATGGGCAGTAAGTATATCTGCCTTTTGCTTTGCAGGGAGGCATTCTATCTTCCTGTATATAAACATCCTTGAAAAGATAGTCTATAAGAGAGGCAGTTAATGCTGGAAAGATAAGTAGAAATTTGAGAGACATAAAGAAGAATTATCTTTCAGGGACTTCCCTTGTGGTCCAGTGGCTAAGACTCTGCACTCCCAATACAGGAGACCTAAGTTCAGTCCCTGATCAGGGAGTTAGATCCCACATGCTACAACTGAAGATACTGCATGCTGCAACTAAGACTGATGCGGGCAAATAAATTAATTTTTTAAAAAATAAATTACCTTTCAGTGTTTTTGGAAGGCAGAAAACCAAATGGGTATTTATAATATAGACTTAAATAAGTGACTTACAGACTTTAGATTTCAGAGAATGGCCTGAGAAAATTTCCCTAGAAAATAGTGATCTTTTTACATAATATCCTTGATTTCCTCTTTTGTAGCTTTTTTTCTAGTTAGCTATTATCTCAAAGACCTCCATGAACATTAGGCTCACAATGATAGTTTCCTTGGGATAGATTATTATGGATCTGTTTTCTGAGTGGTGTCCTAGTAGTCACTGTTTTTCTTTAGTAAAAAGGAAAGATACCCAAACTTTTGTTCGGGGCGATTTATGTTTGCCTTCCTTTCACCATTGCTTCTGTTTTCAAAGTTAAAATAAATGAAAGCAAATAAAATGACTATTATGGTATCATTTTAATTTGGCAAAATTTACTGAGGCATAACGATTTAGGCAAAAGACATTAAAAATGATAGAGCTAGCTAGTGTCCCAGGGAAAGTTCAGTTGTTCAGACTGGATTTCCAAGAGGTCTCTGAGACTTAAATTCTTCAGAGTGGAACTTCATTTGTACTATAACATAAATATAGCACTTCATTACAAAAGACCCTAAAGCAGAGAGCACAGGGGGACTTTGCTGCCCTCTAGCTTAGAGGTTCTTGTCACCGATCAAAAGGCTTTAAATCTGGCAACTTAGATTTGGGGGGGATGAGTTCTGTCTGTTTAAACTCCAAGCAAATAACAAAAACAAAGAACATAATATATTTAACTTTTTAGGTCAGCATGATCTTTTTAAAATTGTTTTGCATCTCTCTGACTCTGACTTGGTTGATCATTTTTTAGCTTTGTGGCATTTTGCTATCTATCTCTATCTATTCTCTCTCTTGTCTTACACCATCATTTCTTTCTATGCTCCTCAAATGATCAACTTTCCTAAGATTGAAACTTAAGCCACCATTCTTCCATCCTGATCCCTCTCTAGTATCCCTTTTATAGGTCTCTTCTCCTCCTATAATATCAGATTTCATATATATACATATAACTCTGAAGTTTGATTCTCTCTTGAATTCCAAAACCACATTTCCAACTGTCAGCTGAACATTTCCTTCACGATGTTCTGCCAATACCTTAGAAGATCTGTAACTCTGATTTGTATGTATTAGCAAAAAGGGCAGGGCAAAAAGTATGTTACTGTTTTAATATTTTACTCTCTTCAAAGAAATTCTCCAAACAAATTATTTTGACACACTTTATGTTCTTTTTTATGGATGGTGTTTTATAAATTTTACTTTAAGTATGTAAAACATCAAGATCAGTTTGTCATATTTTCACTGCCAAAACTAAGCAGTTAGATTTTTGCCTTCATCCCCCATGTTATTCCACCTCCCTCTCCACCCTCCCACCGCTATACGTAAGCACACAAAATTTAAATGCTATAATATGCATGAGGTTTGGGTTTTTCTTTGTTGCTGCTGTTTCTGTTGGTAGTGGTTCAGTATATATTTATGAGGTAGAAGATAAAGCTTGTGTTACTTTCCTCTTTGCAGGTCTTCATGCCTTGCGGAGAGTCTTGAGGAAACAGCCTAACCTCCCTGACAGCAAGATGGCTGGATTGGTGAAGATTACTCTGAAAGATTTCTTGCAAGGGATGAATGACATCAGACCCAGTGCCATGAGGGAGGTAGCAGTCGATGTCCCAAATGTAAGTCATTTGACCCTCATGCTAGCCACACTGTTTGACTTAACTGTGAAAGAAACTAAGACCCCAAGGAAACTACCTTCCTAAGCTAACCATTAAAAAAAATTTTTAATCAAAATTTTTATGGAGATAACTGTAGATTCAGTATAGTTCTAAGAACTACTTTAGGGAACTCCTGTGGAGCCTTTACCCAATTTCCCTCAATGGTAGCATTTTGCAAACTATAGTACAATATCATAAGCAGGATATTAATAGAATCATGGATCTTTTTCAGATTTGCTCAGTGTTTCTTCTACTCACTTATGTGTATGTGTGTGTTTAGTTCTGTGCAGTTTTATTACATGTGAAGGTTTGTGTGTTTATCTCTAGAATCAAGATACTGGGGAGTTCTGTCACCACAAGAATCCCTTGCTTTGCCTTTTCATAATCATACCCACCTTGTTCCTGCATCCATTTCTAAAATTCTGTCATTTCACAAATGTTATATAAATGGAATTATACAGTATGCAACTGTTTGGGATCAGTTTTTTTCACTTAGTATAATTCCCTGGAGATTCATTCAAGTTGTTATGTATCAATAGTTTGTTCATTTTTTGTGCTGAGTAGTATTGCATGATAATGTGTACAGTACTTTGTTTAACCATTCACCAGTTGAAGTACATCTGCGTTGTTTCCAGTTTGGGGCTATATGAATAAAGCTGCTGTGAACATTTTTCTGCAGGTATTGTGTAAATATAAGTTTTCATTCTTCTGGAACAAATCCCCAACAGTACAGTTACTGGGTTGTATACTAATTCCATGTTCACTTTTATAAGAAAATGTCAACTAGGCTAATTTTAGAACAACAAAAAACATATTCTAGTTATGATACTTTCTACTAATGATGCTTGATGTTTCCTTGGGTTTCTTTACATATGCTTCAGCATTGACCATTTCTGCAAACTTTCAGTCAGATCACCACGAAGGCAGTAGAAGTTACCTCTTATTGCATGAACCACCTGTTATGTTATCCATGACACACATGGGCCTGATATTTGAGGGGGAAATGGCCTTATAGTTTTCTTTGAATGTACTAATATTTTAAGAAAATACTGAAACAAGCATTGGCAATGTCTTCTGTATTATGTCAATGTGTATTTGGTTTGAAGTATCAAAAGAAGGCTATGATTTAAACTTATTTCACCATGGATCATGTGGAGCAGAGACTTTCTGCATTTTGCAATGTAGATTGCAAAAAATGACCGCAAATTCTTCCCATCACTGTGTTTGCCCATTTTTACTGCACCCTGAAGTTTCTGCTATAAAGACAAGGGAGTCAAGTTTTCTGTCCTTGAATCTGCACTTGGCAGTGTAACTTGCTTTGGCCAGTAGACTATTAGCAGCCATAATACAAGCAGGCTTGGAAGTACATAGGGCTTGTCTTCACTTGCTGGTCTTTGACCTTGCATTAACTTTCTTAAATCTGTAGTAACTTCCCAGAGGATGAGAGACTGTGTGGAGCAGAGATGAAATATCCTCATTCCAGCTGAGATCCCCTCATTCTAGTCATCACCAGTTATCAGACATGTGATGCCATGCTAGACTATTGTACCCAATGGAAGTTTGCCCCAACCAGAAGAAACCACCCATTTAACACTCAGAATTGTCAAAAATAATTGTTTTGAGCCACTAAATTTTATGGTAGTTAGCAAAGGCTAAGTGAAGCAGGCACTTGTTCGATTTTTATAGAACACATTTGTTTTGTAAATTCAGGCTGGGAAATGGTACCTTGGAGATAAGAACATTCCCACAAACTAGCTGCTATCAGGTTGATGCAAAAGTAATTGCGGTTTTTGTATTGGTGAACTTTGCTGTTTGATATTGGAATACATTCTTTAAATGTGGTTATGTTATAGATCATTTTAATGCACATTTCTTGCTTAATTTTTTTTGCTAATGAGTTATTACTTGCTGTTTATTTCATATTTATTTTAGACTATGGAAATGATGTTAGACAGAAAGCAAATTCCAGCAATTCTCTTATTCGAGTTCAACATGTGTCGTAACATAGCAGAAGCAACTCGCACCGTCAGCAGTGCATTTGGCCCAGGAATTGCTAATGACCGTACAGTGCAGCAGTGGTTCAAGAAAATTTGCAAAGGAGACAGGAGCCTTGAAAATGAGGAGCATAGTGGTCAGCCATCAGGAATCACAATGACAAGTGAGAAACATTGTCAAAGCTGATCCTCTTACAGCTATGTAGGAAGTTGCAAAATAACTCAACATCATCCATCCTACAGTTGTTTGGCATTTCAGGCAAATTGGAAAGGTGAAAAGTTTGATAAGTGGGTGCCTCATGAGCTGACTGAAAGTCAAAAAGATTGTTGTTTTGAAGTGTCATCTACTTTTATCCTATGCAGCAACAACAGTGAGCCATTTCTCAATTGCATTGTGACGTGCAATGGAAGGTAGATTTTATATGATAGCCAGCAACAACCAGCTCAGTGGTTGGACCAAGAAGAAGCTCCAGCGCCAAACTTGCACCTAAAAAAGGTCATGGTAACTGTTTGGTGGTCTGCTGCCCGTTTGATCGACTACAGCTTTCGGAACCCTGGTGAAACCATTACACTTGAGAAGTATTCTCACCAAATGGATGATATACGCCAAAAGCTGCAATGCCTGCAGCCGGTATGGGTCTACAGAAAGGGTGCAGTTCTTCTCCACTACAACGCCTGACAGCATGTCAGAGAACCAGTGCTTCAAAAGTTGAATGAATTGCCCTACAAAGTTTTGCCTACTCCACCATATATTCACCTGCTCTCTTGCCAGCTGACTAAGCATCTCTGCAACTTTTTGCAGGGAAATATTTTCCAAGAGTTCATTGAATCTCAAAGCATGGAGTTTTACACTACAGAAATAAACAAACTTAATAATATATTTCTCATTGGCAAAAATGTGTTGATGGTAATGGTTCCTATTTTGATTAATGGAGATGTGTTTGAGCCTAGTTATAAATGATTTTAATATTCATGGTCTGAAACCGCAATTACATTTGCACCAACTAATAGTTTAGGTTGCCTAATGTGATTGTGAATTCTTTTTGAAACATTTTCAGATTTATTACTGAAAGCTCATCTTTGGGTTTTTTTTCAGAAGCTTCATACTAATTGAGTATGAATAATTTGACAAATGGAGTTATAGAATAAAGAATAATTGATGTTGAGTTAGTAGAAGCATTTCATTTCTTTGGAACTTATTGTCTAAAGTTTGGGGACATCGATTGATATGAATGCTTTTGTTTGCAATATTTATATTTTTTTGGTTCCCATTGCATAATATGTCAGGTAGATATGCCTAATCATCAAACACCACATGTGAAAATTTCAGGAGATAGGGTTATAACCAACTATACCATCCCAAGACATTTTAGTGATTAAAAAAGTTTAGAAACTAAAGAAACATGTAGTAGGCTTTTAAACTTAGTTACTGCCAGTGGAGAATGTTTAAACAATGGCTGTCCACTCTTAGAATTGCTGAACTGATTAATTCATCACAGGAACTAGTACTACAACTGCATTTTTAATTGCTCCAATGTAAGAATTTTTTCCTTTTATTTTCTTTTGATACAGTATTTACAGTCCATGGATTTGTGCCATTTTCCATTTGGCATTTTATTATTTGGCCTAGAGCCATGGTGTACTATGATGTTACTCATGCGCTCCAGAGTGATTAGCCTTGGTCAGGGTAGTTTGTTACATTGTTTTTCATGCTCACTTCAGATTGTAAAAGTTTCCTGAGAAGTCAACATTTCTATAACTGGATTCCTAAATTTGACTCTTCTGATTTCTGACTATTACACCAACAAAAATGTCTACAAGTTATTTCTGCAGAAAGTTTAATACTTATTTTGCTATAGAAAACCTGTTTTTGTTATTTTTTTTTAGAAAACCTGTTTTAAGTAGCTCATTAACTGCAACTTTTTTTAAATAGTAAATTGAGCATTCAGCATCTTTTGAGAAAAGATTTTAGTTTGTGAAATCAAACCTTCTAAATCGTACTTGCTAAAGTTTGAAAGAAATGTCTTAAGGTGGGAATGTTGCCAGTTATAATGCATTATTAATTTCAGGAGAGCACAAGTGTTAGCCACTTACTTTAATGTTTTCTTTTTTTGGATATTCTGAATTGGTGACTATAGCAATTGATGTATTAAAAGTCAAATGTATTTTACATTTAATTGATGATAAATGTCAAGTATATTTCTTTACTGTAGGGATTCTTAGAATCTTTGAATATTGCTAATATGCATTGTGAGATTTCAGTTTTTCACACAGAGATAGCTGTTAATACTGTATTATAGTAGATTTTTTAGAAATTTATAGATACTTTTCTGTACATAGATTCTTTACCATCTGAGCCACCAGGGAAGAAGCCCTCTAACATAGTTAATATAAAATATAATATTTATATTCTGCTTTTTTCACCTAAAGTTATATGATAAACATTTTACTCTAAACTTCTTGACAAACATCTTTTTTGTTGACAGCTTAATAAACTATTATATTGATAAACTGTAATTGTTTTTTCTTTTATTCTCAAATATTAAGGATTTTTTCTGTTTTTTTTTTCTCTTATGTTTTATAAGCATATTTGACCATTTTTTGATTCCCAGAAGTAGAATTACCAGATTTAAATATGTGATTTTTAAAGTTTGTGACAAATATCATTAAGTTCTTTTTTTCCCAGACTGTTCTGATTTTTAATTATGTAATACATATGTAAAATTATGAAGCGCTTAAGGAAAATCTCATTTTCACTTTAGTTCTTTTCTTTTTTTACTTTCCAGTAGTGTGTTTTTTGACTGAAAAGTTCTTTTGCAAGGAATAGCACTGGATAAGTTTTAGATGAATAGAGATTTTAAAAAGAGTGAAAAATACCTGTCAGTTGTATATCTTCTCCTTCCTATAAAACCATTAAAAAGTTTTAGATACAGGGTATACGTGGATGGTTTTTTAATGGATTTTAAGTTCCATAAGAGCAGAGGGTCTTACTTTTTATTTTTATCCTTAGTATTAATATTTAGCATCGGACTAGCGCATAATGGTGGAGAAGGCAATGGCAACCCACTCCAGTACTCTTGCCTGAAAAATCCCATGGACGGAGGAGCCTGGTAGGCTGTAGTCCGTGGGGTCACTAAGAGTTGGACATGACTGAGCGACTTCACTTTCACTTTCATGCATTGGAGAAGGAAATGGCAACCCACTCCAGTGTTCTTGCCTGGAGAATCCCGGGGCGGGAGAGCCTGGTGGGCTGCCGTCTGTGGGGTCACACAGAGTTGGACACGACTGAAGCGACTTAGCAGCAGCAGCAGCAGCAGCAGCACATAATGGATGTCCAGTCAGTATTTGTTGAATAAATGAGTGAATAATTACAGTTTTCATGAAAAAAATATTACATGGTCAATTTCAGATATTTGAAGAATGTTTGCAAAAGAGTAATCCTTCTTCTGTACCAAAGTGTAATATAGGCCATTATTACCCTCATATATCATTCTTCAGATTTTTCATGTTTTATAAAGCAGCTGATTTCTTTAGTGAATTATAGCCATATTGTTAGTGAATTTAACACTTTTGGAATACAGATGCCTATAATAGTGCTAAGCCTGTCCACTCTGGAAGGATACACAGTAATCCTTTATATTTAATGTAGAACATGTTGCTTTCTTGATCTGTCATTAAAAATTCTTACTTTATTAAGGTAAACAAAATAGTGCTTTTAAAGAGTATTTATACTAATACATTATTATTGCAGTAAGTCATTATATATACATCATAGCAATCATCACTGAAAAGTGATATTCTTAATGAAATATATGCAGATTAGTTCTATCATTTTTGTAATTCATATGTGTATCTTAACACCCTCCCCTTCCCCCTGTTTTATCTTATGTAGTTTAGGTTATCCCTTATTATTTATGAATAATCTATCTGTATGCTTCTGATATTATCTTTGGATTGCAGTTTTCAGAATTTGGACCTTTGGTTTAGAATAAGCCAAAAACCAGTTAAAAACAGAACTCTACTCTGGTGTGAACCCACTTTTGTAAAGTGAACTGCAACAGAGCATCGATACTAACTGTATAGCCCCAAACCCATTTGCAGTCTTTAATCCAGGTTAAATATAGAGGTAGTTGGTGGTCAAATTGAATGTCTGCCAAATGTCATTAGTTAAATAAACATTGCTCAGTTATGGACTTCCCTGATAGCTCAGTTGGTGAAGAATCTGGCTGCAATGCAGGCGACCCCGGTTCAATTCCTGAGTTGGGAAGATCCACCTGGAGAAGGGATAGGCTATCCACTCCACTATTCTTGGGCTCCCCTGTTGGCTCAGCTGGTAAAGAATCCATCCTCAAAGCAGGAGCCCTGGGTTGGGAAGATCCCCTGGAGAAGGGAAAGGCTACCCACTCCAGTATTCTGGCCTGGAGAATCCCATAGACTATTTAGTCCATGGGGTCACAAAGAGTCGGACACAACTGAGTGACTTTCACAGTTACCCGTGTTTTAAAAACTAGCAGACTTCTTTATTATATGAATAATCAAAAGGTTGTTTACTAATTACATATTCAAATGTTGCTGCTGTATTTTTCATTTGATGCTTTTTTCAAGATGAGACTAGAACATCAGAATATGACAAGTGAATTGATTTCCTAGGATGAGCTCATGAGCATTATTCTTCTGTTGCAGAGATTGAATTAAATAGTTTAATTGACCATACTTACATTTCATTCTTCTTATATCCTCAGGATAATTAGGAATTTGATTTTCTGCTTTTTAAAACAGTACTGTATTCTATATTTTTTATTTCTTACAAACACAAAGGATTGAGTGTTTCTATGATGCTTTACTAAATAGCACATTGCTTTCTTTTGGAATAGATAGTACAACCTGTGGACACTGTATTAACTCCATGTTGGTTCTTGGCAGGGCTTTGGGATTTGTTTTCTTTTGATTTTGCTTCTTCTTGTCTAGACAGAAGAGGGTCTTCTATCACTTCCAAGATCCTAGTCTTCCCTGCCAACTTCTCTTGTGCATTTTTATAGTTTTAAGTAATAACAATTGAATGGGAAAACACGTTTAAGAGAGTCGATTACTTTTAACTAGGAAATACTCTGTGCCAAAATCACAATTGTAGTTTTAACATTATTAGCTATTGTAGAAGTTCAGCTCTTTCATTCCACTTTTCTTTTTCTACTGTACTTTTCTCAGGGTTCTATAGGGGGAGAAATGAGTGGAAGGATCACTAATTTCCATTCTCAGCTCTGATCCCAGTTAACGTTGATGAAATTGAACATTTTTCGTTCAGTTTGTAGAGGACTCTTAATTTGCAGTTTCTGATAGGTGTCTCCTTATAAATAATGTTCAGGTTGTCCTAGAAGGATATGCCAAACTTGTATATATAGTTGATCAGTACTCAGTATAATAAGCACAGCTCATTTTGTTGTGTTTCACTTTATGCGATTCACGCATAAATTTTTCAAATTGAAGGTTTGTGGCAACTGTGACCAACAAGTCTACTGGAGCCATATTTCTAACAGCATTTTCTCACTTTATGTCTTACTTTATGTCTCTATTACATTTTGGTACTTACTGCTGTATTTCAGACTTTTTCATCATTATTATATTTTTAGGGTGAGCTTTGATCAGTGACATTTGATGCTACTATTGTATCAAATAATTATTTTAGGGTCCAAAAAATGCCCCCATATAAGATGGTGAACTTAGCTGATAATTGCTGTGTGTGTTCTGACTACTTTAATGGACTAGCTGTTACCCTGTCTTGCTTCCCCTCTTTGGCTTCTTTATTCTCTGAGACACAACAATATTGAATTTATGCCAATTAATAACCTACAGTGGCCTCTGAGTGTTCAAGTGAAAGGAAGAGTCACATCTCTCACTTTCAGTCAAAAGCTAGAAATGATTAAGCTTAGAGAGGAAGGCATGTCAAAACCCAAGATAAGCCACTAAAAACGCTAGGGTCCATTTGCTGTATGATACAGGGAGCTCAACCCAGTGCTCTGTGACAACCTATGGGGTGGGATGGGGTGGGAGGTGGGAAGGAGGCTCAAGAGGTAGGGGACTTGTATACCTGTGGCTGACTTGTGTACATGTATGGCAGAAACCAACACAACATTGTAAAGCAATTATCCTCCAATTAAAAATAATTTTGATTTTAAAGCTAAAGCTCTTGTGCTAGACAGTTAGCCAAATTGTGAATGCAAAGGAAAAGTTCTTGGGGAGGGGGGCGGTTAAGTGCTACTCCAGTGAACACATGAATGATACAGAAAGTTTGCGTGGTCTGGATAGACGAACAAACCAGCTACAGGATTCCCTTAAGCCAAAGCTTAATCCAGAGCAAGGCCCTAACTCTCTTCAGTTCTGTTAAGGGTGGGATAGGTGAGGATGCTGCAGAAGAAAAGTTTGAAGCTAGCAGTTGTTGATTCATGATGTTTAAGGGAAGAAACCGTCTCAATATCATACAAGTATAAGATGAAACAGCAAGTGCTGAGGTAGATGGTGCAACAAGTTATCCAGAAGATCTCGCTAAGAAAATTTAATGAAGGTGGCTACAGTAAACAATGAAACAGGTTTTTCTTTGTAGACAAAACAGCCTTATATTGGAAGAAGATGTCATTTAAGACTCTAATAGCTGTAGAGGAATTGTCAGTGCCTGGCTTTAAAGTTTTAATGGACAGGCTGACTCTCTTGTTAGTGGCTAATGCAGTTAGTGACTTTAAGTTGAAACCAGTGCTCATTTACCATTCCAAAAATCCTAGGACCCTTAACAATGATGCTAAATCTACTCTGCCTGTGCTCTATAAATGAACAACAAAGCCCAGATGACAATACATCTGTTTACAACATGGATTTCTGAATATTTTAAGCCCGCTATTGAGACCTAAAACTCAGGGGAAAAAAAAAGATTCCTTTCAAAATGTTACTGCTCATTGACAATGCACCTGTTCATTGAAGAGGTGTGATGGAGATAAATAACAAGATCTATATTGTTTTCATGCCTGCTAACAACATCCATTCTGCAACCCATGATTCAAGGTGTTATTTTGACTTTCAAGTGTTATTATTTAAGAAATTCATTTTGTAAGGATATAGCTGTTATAGATAGTGATTCCTTTGATGAATCTGGGCAAAGTTAATTGAAAATCATATATAAAGGATTCACCATTCTAGATGTGGGTATGCCATTAAAAACATTCATGATTCACAGAAAGAGGTCAAAATACCACCATTCCCATCATCAAAATACCACAGGAGTTTGGAAGAAGTTGATTCCAACCCTTGTGGATGACTTTGAGCTATTTAAGACTTCAGTGGAGGAAGTAACTGCAGATATGGCAGAAATAGCAAGAGAACTGGAATTCAAAGTGGAGCCTTAAGATGTGACTAAATGCTGCAATCTCATGATAAACCTTGAATGAGGAATTGCTGAGGAATTGCTTCTTACAGATGAGCAAAAAAAATGGTTTCTTAAGATGGAATCAACCCCTAGTGAAGATGCTATGAAGATTATTGAAATGACAACAAAGAATTTAGAACATTACCTAAACTTAGTTGATAAAGCAGTGGCAGGGTTTGAGAAGATTGACTCCAGTTTTGAATTCTACTGTAGTTAAAATGTAAACAAACATTGCATACTACAGAGAATTTGTTTGTGAAAGGAAGAGTCGGTTGATGCGATACACTTCACTGTTGTCTTAAGAAATTGCCATAGCAACTCCAGCCTTCAGCAGCCACCACCCTGGTCAGTCAGCAGTTGTCAGCATCAAGGCAGGATTGTCCTAACAGCAAAAGATTATGACTCATGGAGTGCTCAGATGATGATTAACCTTTTTTAGCGATAAAGTATTTTTTAGTTAAGGTATGTACATTTTTTTTAGGCATAATACTATTGCACTCTCAATGGACTACAGTATAATGTACACATAACTTTCATACGCACTGGGAAACAAATCTGTGTAACTCTGTTGCTATATTCACTTTATTGAGGTGGTCTTGAACGAAACCTACATTATCTCTGAGGACTGCCTATAAATACTTGATGTGTTGTGCTTAGTCGCTCAGTTGTGGCCGACTCTTTGCAACCCCATGGACTGTAGCCCACCAGGCTCCTCTGTCTATAGCAATTCTCCAGGCAATAATACTGGAGTGGGTTGCCATGCCTCCTCCAGGTGAAGTGAAGTGAAAGTTGCTCAGTTGTGTCCGACTTAACAACCCCATGGACTGAAATTCTCCAGGCCAGAATATTGGAGCCGGTAGCCTTTCTCTTCTCCGAGGGATATTCCCAACTCAGGAATCAAACCCAGGTTTCCTGCATTGTGGACTGATTCTTTACCAGCTGAACCACCAGGGAAGCCCAAGAATACTGGAGTGGGTAGCCTATCTCTTCTCTAGAGAATCTTCCCATCCCAGGAACTGAACAGGGGATCTTCCCAATCCACGGATCAAACCTAGGTCTCCCTATTGCATGTGGATTCTTTACCAGCTGAGCCACCAGGGAAGACCAAATACTTGATGAGTATTTGCTAAAAACAGTTTTTCATTTACTGTAAAGGAAATCATTGGTAGGGTTTATGTGGTTCTTTTGTGGTACCACTTTTTCACTTCACCTTATGTAGATATAGAGCAATTACACACTCATCTGATCTTGCCCTTTTAGTTCATTGGTCCCAACTGTCTTAAAAGCCATCAGCATAACTACCTAATGATAATCTCTAAAATGAAGTTTAAGCTCTTTAGCTTATTCGTAACCTGACTCATGCCTTCTTCACCTTCATCTTACGTTGTTCTCTTCAACCATTTTGTATTTTTGCACATTGTCCTTTGCCTGAAAAATTTCTGACCTCTGGTACTAAAGATCTTGTAATTTGATTCCAAATACACACATGCAAATCTTACACATATATGCCTTGTGGTTCTTTTGTCTTATTCATCTTTATATCCCCTCTGTTTGGCAAATAGTACCAACTAAATTTTGTTAAATAACTGAATATTTTGTGAAGCATTTTGGCTTATAGTGTTTCTTATTTTTCAGAAATATTTATTTTGCCTTTTTGTATAAAAATACATGTAAATATATTTGGTAACAGCTTTATTGGGATATATTTCATGTATGAATCATTCACTTATTTAAAGGGTACAGTTAGTGTGGTGTGTGCAGAGCAGGGGCCTGAAGAAATGGCTCACTGTTTACAACACACCCAACAGGAATTTGGGTTCATTGTGACAGAGGACACAAAATGTGTGGCCTTTCCATGAACAAGTATCCAGCACATGTCCCCCTGCACCTCCATGTGGCTTCTGGGCAGGAACAGTGGGACAGGGCTCAATATTGGAAGAAAAAGTACAGTATTTAATGGGGAAGGAAGCTTGCTACCTAGAGCTTGTCCAGTCCACACGTGGGTGGGCCATGATTAGTCTTATAAAGGCTTTGAGCCTCTCTTTTCAAGGAGAAATAAAAAAAGAAAAAGAGGTTCCAATTATATGCCTTTCTGGAAAAGGCGAAGCTGTGGAGACAATAAAAAGATCAGTGGTTGTCAAGAGTTTGTGGAGAGATGAATATGCAGGGTACAGAAGTTTTTATGAGCAGTGAAAATACTTTGAATGACATTATAGCGATGGATACATGTCATTATGTGTGTGTGCTAAATTGCTTCAGTTGTCCAACTCTCTGTGACCCCATGGACTATAGCCCACCAGGCTCCTCTGTCCATGGGATTCTTCAGGTGGAATACTGGAGTGGGTTGCCATGCCCTTCTCCAGGGGGTATTTCTGACCCAGGGATCAAACCCATGTCTCTTGAGTCTCCTGCCTTGGCAGCTGGGTCCTTTACCACTAGCACATACTGGGAAGGCCATATGTCATTATACTTTTGTCTAAATACATAGAACGTGCAATGCTATTCTCCTCATAAAAGTGAACTCTGAGTGAACTGAGGACCTTGGTGATTATGAAATGTCAATGCAGTTCATCCTTGGTTTAAAAAAAAAAAAAAGTACCATTTTTGATAATGGTTATGCCTGTGAACTAAAATGTACTGGAATGGGTGAATTTAACTCAGATGACCATTATATCTACTTCTGTGGGCAAGAATCCTTTAGAAGAAATGGAGTAGCCATCATAGTCAACAAGACAGTCCAAAATGCAGTACTTGGATGCTATCTCAAAAACGACAGAATGATCTCTGTTCGTCTCCAAGGCAAACCATTCAATATCAATCCAAGCCTATGCCCCAAACAGTAACGCTGAAGAAGCTGAAGTTGAATGGTTCTATGAAGACCTACAAGACCTTTTAGAACTAACACCCCCCCAAAATGTCATTTTCATTATAGGGGACTGGAATGCAAAAGTAGGAAGTCAAGAAACACCTGGAGTAACAGGCAAATTTGGCCTTGGAGTACAGAATGAAGCAGGGCAAAGGCTAATAGAGTTTTGCCAAGAGAACGCACTGGTCATAGCAAAGACCCTCGTCCAACAAAATAAGAGAAGACTCTACACATGGACATCACCAGATGGTCAACACCAAAATCAGATTGATTATATTCTTTGCAGCCAAAGATGGAGAAGCTCCATACTGTCAGCAAAAACAAGACCGGGAGCTGACTGTGGCTCAAATCATGAACTCCTTATTGCCAAATTCAGGCTTAAACTGAAGAAAGTAGGGATAACCAGTGGACCATTCAGGTATGACCTAAATCAAATCCCTTATGACTATACAGTGGAAGTGAGAAATAGATTTAAGGGACTAGATCTGATAGACAGACAGTCTGATGAACTATGGATGGAGATTCGTGACATTGTACAGGAGACGGGGATCAAGATCATCCCCATGGAAAAGAAATGCAAAAAGGCAAAATGGTTGTCAGAGGAGGCCTTACAAATATTAGCTGTGAAATGAACAGAAGTGAAAAGCAAAGGAGAAAAGGAAAGATATTCCCATTTGAATGCAGAGTTCCGAAGAATACCCAGGAGAGATAAGAAAGCCTTCCTCAGTGATCAGTGCAAAGAAATAGAGGAAAACAACAGAATGGGAAAGACTAGAGATCTCTTCAAGAAAATTAGAGATACCAAGGGAACATTTCATGCAAAAATGGGCTCAATAAAGGACAGAAATGGTATGGACCTAACAGAAGCAGAAGATATTAAGAAGAGGTGGCAAGAATACACAGAAGAACTGTACAAAAAAGATCTTCATGACCCAGATAATCACCCAGATAAACTCACCTAGAGCCAGACATCCCGGAATGTGAAGTCAAGTGGGCCTTAGAAAGCATCACTACAAACAAAGCTTGTGGATGTGATGGAATTCCAGTTGAGCTATTTCAAATCCTAAAAGATGATGCTGTGAAAGTGCTGCACTCAGTATGCCAGCAAATTTGGAAAACTCAGCAGTGGCCACAGGACTGGAAAAGGTCGGTTTTCATCCCAATCCCAAAGAAAGGAAATGCCAAAGAATGCTCAGACTATTGCACAATTGCACTCATCTCACACGCTAGTAGAGTAATGCTCAAAATTCTCCAAGCCAGGCTTCAGCAATGTGTGAACCGTGAACTTCCAGATGCTCAAGCTGGTTTTAGAAAAGGCAGAGGAACCAGAGATCAAATTGCCAATATCCGCTGGATCATCAAAAGAGCAAGGGAGTTCCAAAAAAATATCTATTTCTGCTTTATTGACTACGCCAAAGCCTTCGACTGTGTGGATCACAATAAACTGTGGAAAATTCTGAAAGAGATGGGAATACCAGACCAACTGACATGCCTCTTGAGAAACCTGTATGCAGGTCAGGAAGCAACAGTTAGAACTGGACATGGACCAACAGACTGGTTCCAAATAGGAAAAGGAGTATGTCAAGGCTGTATATTGTCACCCTGCTTATTTAACTTATATGCAGAGTACATCATGAGAAACGCTGGGCTGGAAGAAGCACAAACTGGAATCAAGATTGCTGGGAGAGATATCAATAACCTCAGGTATGCAGATGACACCACCCTTAATGGCAGAAAGTGAAGAGGAACTAAAAAGTCCCTTGATGAAAGTGAAATAGGAGAGTGAAAAAGTTGGCTTAAAGCTTAACATTCAGAAAACTAAGATCATGGCATCTGGTCCCATCACCTCATGGGAAATAGATGGGGAGACAGTGGAAACAGGGTCAGATTTTATTTTTTGGGGCTCCAAAATCACTGCAGATGGTGATTGCAGCCATGAAATTAAAAGATGCTTACTCCTTGGAAGGAAAGTTATGACCAACCTAGATAGCGTATTAAAAAGCAGAGACACAGATGTATAGAACAGACTTTTGGACTCTGTGGGAGAAGGCGAGGGTGAGATGATCTGAAAGAATAGCATCAAAACATGTATATTATCAAGTGTGAAACAGATTGCCAGTTCAGGTTGGATGCATGAGACAAGTGCTCGGGCCTGGTGCACTGGGATGACTTAGAGGGATGGGATGGGGAGGGAAGAGGGAGGGGGGTTCAGGATGAGGAACACATGTAAATCTGTGGCTGATTCATGTCAATGTATGGCAAAAACCACTACAGTATTGTAAAGTAATTAGCCTCCAACTAATAAAGAAAATGGAAAAAAAGAGACGTTACTTTGCCAACAAAGGTCTGTCTGGTCAAGGCTATGGTTTTTCCAGTGGTCATGTATGGATGTGAGAATTGGACTGTGAAGAAAGCTGAGTGCCGAAAAATGGATGCTTTTGAACTATGGTGTTGGAGAAGACTCTTGAGAGTCCCTTGGACTGCAAGGAGATCCAACCAATCCATCCTAAAGGAGATCAGTCCTGGGTGTTCACTGGAAGGACTGATGCTGAAGCTGAAACTCCAATACTTTGGCCCCCTCATGCAAAGAGTTGACTCATTGGAAAAGACCCTGATGCTGGGAGGGATTGGGGGCAGGAGGAGAAGGGGACGACAGAGGATGAGATAGCTGGATGGCATCACCGACTTGATGGGCGTGAGTTTGAGTAGACTCTGGAAGTTTGTGATGGACAGGGAGGCCTGGCGTGCTGCGATTCATGGGGTCGCAAAGAGTCGGACACGACTAAGCGACTGAACTGAACTGAGCTGAACTGATTTCTGTGAGGGGAGGGGTATTTGGGGAATTTCTGTACCTTGTCAGTTTTGTTGCAAACCTAAAACTGCTTAAGAAAAAATGTGCCCCCCACCCAAATTACACTCACGGTAGACATTTTTGGCAGAACTTTCATTTCACTTTAATATATGTATACATATTATATGTGTGTGTGTGTTTGTTGGATTGTGATGTAAAATGTATATTTTAGATCCAAAAAGTTTTCAGGCCACTATAGTTGTTTATTTTGGCAAATAAAAATAAATTAACATCAAAAAAAAGGGTCTAGTATATGCAAAGAGTTGTACAGCCATAATTACATCAATTTTAGAATATTTTCACCACCCCCAAAGGAAACCCTGTACACTTTTCCCATCATCTCCCAACCTGTCCATTTCCTCAGCCTTAGGCAAGCACTTAACGAATTTTATGTCTCTAGATTTGCTGTTTCTAGACATTTCATATAAATTATATCATAAAATATGTGGTTCTTTGTGGCTAACTTTTATTTAACATAAAATTTTCAAGGTTCATCCGTATTGTGTCATGTATCACTACTTCATTCTTTCTTACTGCCGAATAACATTCTATTGCATGGATATTAACACATTTGATTTATCCATTCCTTAGTTGATAGACATTTGGATTGTGTCTACATTTTGGCTCTCATGAATAAAGCTGCTAAGAACATTCAAACATTCATGTACAAATTTTTGTTTGAATACCTGTTCCCTTTTTTTTTTTTTACTTAATTTTATTGGTGGATAATTACTTTATAATGTCATGTGTTTTTGCCATACATCAACGTGTATGGCCACAGGTATATATGTGTCCTCCTATCCTGAATCCCCCACCCACCTCCTTCCCCACCCTATCCCTCTGGGTTGTCCCAGAGCACTAGCTTTGGGT
The DNA here is from genome assembly GCF_910594005.1 of Cervus elaphus. Lineage (NCBI taxonomy): Eukaryota > Metazoa > Chordata > Mammalia > Artiodactyla > Cervidae > Cervus > Cervus elaphus. The sequence goes on from NC_057819.1 coordinate 36,812,929, forward strand.
GCCTTGCTTCATGCACTGAACTCTCACTGGTCATCTGTTTTACATATTGTAGTGTACATGTTTTTCTCAATGCTGTTCTCTCAAATCACCCCACCCTCGCCTTCTCCCGCTGAGTCCAAAAGTCTGTTCTTTAACATTTGTGTCTCTTTTGCTGCCCTGCATGTTAAGATCATTGCTACCATCTTTATAAATTCCATATTTGTGTGTTAATATACAGTATTTATATTTCTCTGTCTGACTTACTTCACTCTGAATATTAGGCTCCAGGTTCATCACCTCATTAGAACAGACTCAAATGTGTTCCTTTTCATAGCTGAGTAATATTTCATTGTTTATATATGTCACAACTTCCTTATCCATTCATCTACTGATGGACGTCTAGGTTGCTTCCCTGTCCTAGCTATTGTAAATAGTGCTACAGTTAATATTGGGGTACATTTGTCTCTTTCAATTCTGGTTTCCTTGGGGTGAATCCCCAGCAGTGGGATTGCTGGATCATGGTTTCAGTTCTTTGGGGTATATATCAAGTAGTGTTGTTGCTAGGTCCTTGGTAACCACTTGTTTAACCTTTTGAAGAGCTGCCAAGCAGTTTTCTGAAGTGGCTGCACCACTTTTTTTACATCCTCAGCAGCAGTGTATGTTCCTACGTTTGTATCTTTTTGAGTGTAGCTATCCTAGTGGGTGTGAAATGGTATCTTATTGTGGTTTTTGATTTATATTTTCTTTGTGGCTAATGATGTTGCAAAGCTTTTCATTTGCATATTGACCATTTGTACGTGTTCTCTTTAGCAAAATGTCTATTCAGGTTTTTTTGCCCTTTTTAAAATGTTTTTATTATTGATTTTATTAATATATGCAATTGATTTTATTGATTTTGATATTGATCAATTGATATTGATTTTATTAATATATTCAATTGAGTTGTATATATACTAGATACAAGCCCTTTATTAGATATCTGCTGTCAGGTGGCACAGTGGTAAAGAATCCACCTGCCAATGCAGGTGATACAAGTTTGATCCCTGGTCCAGAAGATCCAGAAGAAATGGCAGCCCATTTCTGTCTTCTTGACTGAAAAACTCCATGGACAAAGGAGCCTGGTGGGCTACAGTTCATAGGGTCTCAGAGAGTCAGATACGAGTGAGCACTCACACGTCAGGTATATGTGATGTGCAAATATTTTCTCCCATTCAGTGAGATACCTCTTTTCTTGATAATGTTCTTTGCAGCATAAAAGTCTTTAATTTTGAGAAAATCCAGTCTCTCTCTTTTTTCTTTTGTTGTGTGTAGTTTTGATACCACATTTGAGGAAGTATTGCCAAATTGAAGGTCAGGAGGATTTACCATATAGTCTATTTTGAGAGCTTATACTTTTAGCATGCACATTTAGGTCTTTGGTTAATTTTTTTTTCCTGCTGAGTATGGTTAACTCTGCTCCTTTACATGAAACCATAGGACTATAGAAACTCCAACTATAGCTTGGAGTTATAACCATATGTGGAAAAAGATTTGTTGTGTTTTTTTTCAACAGTGGTAAAACGTGCATAACATGAATTTTAGCATTTTAACCAGTCTAAAGTGTATAAGTTTGTGGCATTAAGTATATTCCCATTGCTGTGCACCCATCACCACCATTTGTCTTTAGAACTCTTCCTCTTCCTGCAGAGAAGCTCTGTACCCATTAGAGAGTAACTTTTTGTTTCCGCCCTCACTATTAAGTATGATGTTAGCCTTTTTTTTTTTCTTTTAAAGATGTCCTTTACTAAATCCTTTTCTATTCCTACTTTGCTGAGAGCTTTTTTTTTTAAATTCATGAATGGATGTTGAATTCTCTTGAATGCTTTTTCTGCTTCTGTTGAAATGCTCATATGGTATTTCTTAGTCTGTCAATATAACAAATTACATTGAGTTTTTTTTCACATTGAATTGTTCTTATATTCCTGGATGAACTCCACTGTGCTGTGATATAGTATCCTTTTTATATATTACTGGATTCTATTTGCTAACATTTTGTTGAGAATTTTTGCATATATGTTCATGGGAGATATTGGTGTGTAATTTTCTGATAATGTTTTTGTCTGGTTTTGGTATTACGATAATGCTGGCATTACAGTGAGTTGGAAATGTTCTCTACTCACTTATTTGTTGGAAGAAATTATGTAGAATTAGTATTGTTTCTCCCTCAAATGGTCTCTATTGAAACCATTTGGTCCTATTATTTTCTTTGGAAGGATTAAGTTATATTTAATTTTTTAGTAAACCTAAGATTATTCAGGTTATCTGTTCTTTATCTTGAATGAGTTTTGATAGTTTGTATCTTTTAAAAATTGTCTGATTTTGCCTTAATTTTCTGATTTATGGACATATAGTTGTCTATAGTCTTCCTTATGATCTTTTAACTGTGGCATCAGTAGTGATATTTTGTCTTTCATTTTTGATACTGGTAATTTATGTCTTCTCTTTTTTTCACAATCAGTCTGCCTGGAGGTCTAGCAATTTTATTGATTTTTTTCCCCCAATTACCAGCTTTTTGTTTTATTTTTCTGATTTTGATTTATTTCTGTACTCATCTTTATTATTTTCTTTTCCATCTGCATTAGGCTTAATTTGCTCTTCTTCCTTTAGTTTAAGGTGGGAGCTGTGGTTAATGAACTTATTTCTGTCTCTTCTAGGTCACTGTTCAGTGTTTTAGCTGCATCCCTGATATTTGATATGTTGTACTTTCATTTCCATTAGTTCAAAGTATTTTTTATTTCCCTTGAAATGTCTTTAACTTAATATGGGTCTACTTTTAAGTGGAAATATATCACATGTATAGTGCAAGAATCTTATAACAGTCTACTTCTATTGCTCCCCTCCTGGCCTTTGTGCTATTGTCATATATTTTACTTTGAGTTCAGTTCAGTTGCTCAGTCAAGTCTGACTCCTGCAACCTCATGGACTGCGGCATGCCAGGCCTCTGCCTGTCCATAACCAATTCCTGGAGTTTACTCAAACTCATATCCGTTGAGTCAGTGATGCCATCCAACCATCTCATCCTCTGTCGTCTGCTTCTCCTCCCGCCTTCACTCTTTGCCAGCATCAGGGTCTTTTCAAATGAGTCAGTTCTTCACATCAGGTGGCCAAATTATTGTAGTTTCAGCTTCAGCATCAGTCCTTCCAGTGAATATTCAGAACTGATTTCCTTTAGGATGGACTGATTGGATCTCCTTCTCTTTTAGGGACTCTGAAGAGTCTTCTCCAAAACCACAGTTCAAAAGCATCAATTCTTAAGCGCTCAGCTTTCTTTATAGTCCAACTCTCACATCCATATATGACTACTGGAAAAACCATAGCCTTAACTAGACAGACTTTTGTTGGCAAAGTAATGTCTTTGCTTTTTAATATGCTGTCGAGGTTGGTCATAACTTTTCTTCCAAGTAGCAAGCGTCATTTAATTTCATTGCGGCAGTCACCACAAATTGCGGCAGTCATCCAAATCTGCAGTGATTTTGGAGCCCCAAAAAATAGTCTCTCACTCTTTCCCCATCTGTTTGCCATGAAGTGATAGGACCAGATGCCGTGATCTTAGTTTTCTGACTGTTGAGTTTTAAGCTAACTTTTTCACTCTCCTCTTTAGTTTTCATCAAGAGGCTCTTTAGTTCTTCACTTTCAGCCATAAGTGTGGTGTCATCTGTATATCTGAGGTTATTGATACAGCTTCTGGCAATCTTGGTTCCAGCTTGTGCTTCATCCAGTCCAGTGTTTCTCATGATGTACTCTGCATATAAGTTAAATAAGCAGGGTGACAATATACAGCCTTGACGTACTCCTTTTCCTATTTGGAACCAGTCTGTTGTTTCATGTCCAGTTCTAACTGTTGCTTCTTGAGCTGCATACAGTTTTCTTTAGAGGCAGGTCAGGTGGTCTGGTATTCCCATCTCTTTCAGAATTTTCCACAGTTTATTGTGATCCACACAGTCAAAGGCTTTGGCATAGTCAATAAAGCAGAAGTAGGTGTTTTTCTGGAACTCTTGTGCTTTTTCGATGATTCAACAGATGTTGGCAATTTGATCTCTGGTTTGTTTCTCTGCCTTTTCTAAAACCAGCTTGAACATCTAGAAGTTTACAGTTCACGTACTGTTGAAGCCTGGCTTGGAGAATTTTGAGCATTACTTTGCTAGTGTTTGAGATGAGTGCAATTGTGCGGTAGTTTGAGCATTCTTTGGGATTGCCTTTCTATGGGATTGGAATGGAAATTGACATTTTCCAGTCCTGTGGCCACTGCTGAGTTTTCCAAATTTGTTGGCATATTGAGTGCAGCACTTTCACAGCATCATCTTTTAGGATTTGAAATAGCTCAACTGGAATTCTATCACCTCCACTAGCTTTGTTCGTAGTGATGCTTCCTAAGGGCTACTTGACTTGGCATTCCAGGATGTTTGGCTCCAGGTGAGTGATCACACCATTGTGATCATCTGGGTTTTGAAGACCTTTTTTGTACAGTTCTTCTGTGTATTCTTGCCACCTCTTCTTAATCTCTTCTTCTGTTAGGTCCATAGCATTTCCTTGTGCTCAGCTGGTAAAGAATCTGCCTGCAATCAGGGAGACCTGTGTTTGATCCCTCGATTGGGAAGATCCCCTGGAGAAGGGAAAGGGTACCCACTCCAGTATTTTGGCCTGGAGAATTCCATTGACTCTATAGTCCATGGGGTCACAAAGATTCGGACATGACTGAGTGACTTTCACTTCGTTTTACTTTTACATGGTGTAAACATTACATTGTCATCATTTTTTTTTGCTATAAACAGAATATCCTTTTGAAGAGATTGAAAGAATAGTAATAAAAAATCTCTATGTTTTCCACAATGTAGTTACCACTTCAACTCTCTCTAGTCTTTTGTGTAGATTTAGGTTTCCATCTGGTAACATTTTCCTTCTTCCTGTAGAGCTTACTTTAATATTTCCTGTAATGTAGGTGTGCTGGTCAAGAATTCTTTCAGTTTTTGCATTCTCAAAAAAAATTTTTTTTTTTTTTTTGCTGTCCCAAAAAAGTCATTATTTTGTTTTTGTTTTAGAAAGATATTTTTATTGGACAGAGAAGTTAGATTGACATTGATACCCTTCCCCTACCCCACGTACCCCTAGTTCTTTACTGGTTTGCTCTGCTGTTCTGTTTCACATAATCTTTGAAAAGAAATCTTCTGTTTCTGTTTTCTTTTTCTGTGCATAGTCTTTTTTCCTCTGGTTGCTTTTTATGATTTTCTCTTTAACTCTGATTTTAAGCAATTTGATTATCTTGTGCCTTGTTAGTTTTCTTCATTTTTTTTTTGCTGATTCTTTGATCTTCTTGTGTATGTGGTATCTGCAGTTTTAATCAAATTTGAAAAAAATTTGGCCTTTATTTCTTTAAGGATTTAGTCTGTTTCTTTCCTCCTTCACAGGGAAATAAAAATACACATGTACATTTGTCTGCTTGAGATTCTCCCAAAACTCAGTGATGCTGTGTTCAGTTTTTATGTTCTGTTTTCTTTTACCCTTTGCTTTGTTTTAGTGAGTCTCTATTTCTGTGCCTGCCAGTTCACTAACCTTTTTCCCCATTGAAGTGTCTAATCAGCTATTAATTCCATCCAATTCATTTTTAAAACTATGAACACTAGTTTTCTTCTCTAAAAATTTGATTTTTGTCCTTTTTTATTTTTTATCTTCTCTTTTTAATGTTTTCAATGTTTTCGTCATTTGAACATATGCAGTAGACTTAAAATAATGTTATGATGTCCTTGTCTACTAATTCTATCTATGTTATTTCTGGATCAGCTTCAATTTGTTGATTTTTCTCCTTATTATAGGTTATATTTCCCTGCTTCTTTGCATGCATGATAAATTTTGGTTAGTTTCCAGAAATTCTGACTTTTGTTGGAAGCTGAATATTTTTAATATTCATGAACATTCTTGAGGTTTATTCTGGGGTGTCATGGTTATTTGGAAGCAGTTTCATCCTTTTGGGGTTTGCCTTTAAATTATCTTAGGTGAGACCAAAACCAGGCAGTGTTTTGTCTGGGGTTAATCTTTCCCTACTAGTGAGCTAAGATGCTTATCAATATCTTACTTGATGCTCTGTAAATTATGAGGGTCCACTCTGGCTCTTGGGAGTAATCAAACTTATGTCTGTTCTCGTTTTTTTTTTTCCCCTGGCTTCATTGTTTTTTCTCCCAGCATGTATTAATAATTGAATATTTATGGAGACCTTTAGATTTCAGGCATTTTCTTTTTATCTACCTCTTTTATCTCTAATACCCTGCTATACCTACTTCTTTGGCTTCCTCATACTCCTAGTTTCATCATTTCATCGCAGGGAGACTGTGGACTCTGCCTAGGTTTCTTCTGTACTGCTGCAATCTATGGGCTTTCTCCAGGCAATTAGTTGGGCACAATCACAGGGTTCACCTCATTGTTTCCCTTCTCTCAAGTATCATCTTCCTTCATTGCCTGGTGGCCAGTGTCTTAAGAGTTTGTCAGCTTTTTAAGTTTTTTTTCTTTTTTAGACAGAAAGCTGGATCTTATCTCTTCCTCTTTGGCCGGAAGCAAAGAGTCCTGATTTGGCAGTTTTCAAAAGTCCTAAGTTTAATAGTTTATATCTAATCAGGGTGGGGCATAGAATCACTATTTCAGAATCTCATGTCCTTTTTAGAAACACGCTTTGCAGTATTTTGTGTAAGTTTTTTTCTTTTCTCTTTTTAAGTGTGGTAAGAGTGAACTGGTTTTGACTCAATAGAAAGATCAAAGCTTTGAGGTGGAATGGAATATGATGCCAAAGGTGAAAAAGGTGGAAGATTGAGAAAATGTAACTGAAAATTAGCAGATGTCTGAGAACTCCAGTATAAACCTGAGATAAATTTAAAGATGAGTTTAATTGCCTGAGATAAAGTTTCCCTAATGTTCAGGCCTGTAGATGGGTAGTAGGGGAGTAGGTAGGAATGTGAGTTTTAGGGAATTTTAAGTTGTTTGTAATTTTATCATCTATCTGTCTTTGTGGGCATCCTCAAGACTATCCCAGGCTTGATGATTCACTGGAAGGACTCACTGAACTCAGAAGCTATTATAGATAGTTATGCCGTGTCTTACTAAGTTGCTTCAGTCATGTCCAATCCTGTGCTACCCTGTGGACTGTAGCCCACTGGGCTCCTCTGTCCGTGGGATTCTCCAAGCAAGAGTACTGAAGTGGGTTGCCATGTCCTCCTCCAGGGGGGTCTTTCCAACCCAGGGATAGAACCCATCTCTTAATGTCTCCTGCAGTGGCAAATATGTTCTTTACCAGTAGAGCCACCTGGGAAGCCCCATTATAATCATGGTGATGATTTATTACAGTGAAAAGATACAGATCAAAATGCTCAAGGGGAAAAGTCACTTGAGATGAATTCCAGGATCAATTAGACACAGGATTCTATGTGTACTTTCCCAATGGAATCAACTGGGAATACACTTAATTCTCCCAGAAACAGTGTGTGACAATGTGCATGGAGTGTTATTGACCAGAGAGGCTCACATGAACGTTAGCATCCAGGGTTTTATTGCAATTCAGTCATGTAGGTATACAGCACCTGCGTGTCTGACTTTCACTACTTAGATTCTAGCCCTTCCAGAACAAAAACAAGTGTTCATAAATCATATTGTCAGGGTAAACTTAGCCTAGTCAAACTGGTAGAGCATACCACAAGGCTTCAGGCATAAAAAACACTCTTAGAGGCAACATATTTAAAAAGCCCAGAGAATATCACCTACTGGACTGGCCTTTTTTTAAAATGGGCAGGAATTGAACACCCAGATTTTCTGAGTAAGCCTGTCTTGAATACTGTTTACTAAATTCCATACTTTGTTTGTATTTCATTAGTTTCTTGTAATGTCCTCTGTCTGTTTCAGGATCCCATCTAAATTACCTTATTGCATTTAGTTATTGTGTCTTTTTCAGCTTCTCTGGGCTACAACAGTGTTTCTGTTCTCTTCTTGACAGTTTTGAGGTATACTGCTTAGGTCTTTTGTAGAATGCCCCTCATTTTGAGTTTAACTGTTTTTTTCATTATGGTTAGGGTTTTGGCAGGAAGACCACAGAAGTGAAGTGCCATATTCACCACAAATTAACAAAAGTGTATTAGTTATCTAATATAAAACTCCTGTAGCCCCTCATGAGTACTTAACCAGAATTTAGGCTGATGGGCTGTCTACATAAAGAATTTATTCTCAATGACTCTTCTTACTAGTATACAACAATCCTCTTCCCAATAGTTCAAGTTCTCTAATGTGCACAAACTCAGATTTTTCCAGAGACAGCAGGGAAAAGAAGCCAGAAAGTATGACAGTAACTGGTCAAGTCATAAATGAGGGACTAAAATGGATCTGTTTTACTAGGTTGAGTCTGGTATGATAACCAGTCAAGTATCTCAGTATGACTCTGACATGCTTAAATGTTTCTTTTCCTTCTTCAAGATGAACTAAAAGCCAGTATTAGGGCCTACAAATGGTTCAGTGTCATTCATTCTCTTTAGTTGCTTGATTCCTATTCACCTTTCCTGCTTGTTTAAAGGTCAGCTCTTCTAGAAAGCTGTACTTGACACTCCTGGACCCTCCAGTACTATTATATGCTCTTTGTGGCATCCCATACAATTTTTTGTCTAGTTTTTATTTTTTCTTCTTTTTTTTTTTTAAAAAAAATATGGAACGCTTCACGAACTTGCGTGTCATCCTTGCGCAGGGGCCATGCTAATCTTCTCTGTATCGTTCCAATTTTAGTATATGCGCTGCCGAAGCGAGCACTTTTGTCTAGTTTTTAAATTAAATACCTCAGTTCAGTTCAGGCGCTCAGTCGTGTCCGACGCTTTGTGACTCCATGGACTGCAGCACGCCAGGCCTCCCTGTCCATCACCAACTCCCGGAGTTTACTCAAACTCATGTCCATTGATGCCATCCAGTCATCTCATCCTCTGTCATCCTCTTCTCCTCCCACCTTCAGTCTTTCCCAGCATCAAGGTCTTTTCAAATGAGTCAGTATAAATACTCATTAATTAAATACTTGTTTGTTTAATCTACTTCTCCTTTAAGCCTGTAAACTCCACCCTGGTGGCTCAGATGGTAGAGAATCTGCTTGCAATACAGGAGACCAGGTTCAGTCTCTGGGGTCGGGAAGATGCCCTGGAAAAGAGAATGGCTACCCACTCCAATACTCTTGTCTGGAGAATTCCATGGACAGAGCTGGGGAGCTACAGTCCATGGGGTCCTAAAGAGTCAAATACGACTGAGTGACTTTCACTTTCTTATTATGTCTGCTTCTCCTTTTAGCCTGTAAGCTGCACAGTCAGGGACCACATCAGTCTTGTTCATTTTTTTGTATCTCACTCTGTATACCATACCAGTATTCCTGGAGCCTGGCTAAGCACTCAAAACCTAACAGCCTTTTGCACCAAGATGAATATATCTGTATGAATAAGTGAATAAATGAGTAAAATAAATGAATATTTGATATTAAAATCTCAGCTAGTATATCTATAGAAGTCTGACTTCCTTGTTGACACTTGCAATACAGGAGAGCCCACCCTTACCAGAAGTTACAAAGATGGCACCATTGGACAACTTTTACTGTAGGATGGTTAATTTTTGCTCAACAATCTTCCACTTACGCTTGGTCAGTTCTCTGATACTTGTTTGATCTGTCTCAGTGAACTCAGTATATTCCTAGGATAAATGTCTTAATTTCTCTAGGCAGCTTCTTTCTCCAGGATTTTCTTGTGGCATCTTTCAGCTTGATTCTCAAGTTGATCCTGTCCCACTAATATTCATATCCCTGGCTATTACATGTAGCACATTTAGCAGCCAGGGACCAGCTTTGAGTATAAAGGTAAAATCTTTTATTCTTTTTCTAAATATTGCCCATTAAGACTGTGCTGTAAGGATTGTTCCCTAGGTATCTCTTTCACTCTTTATAGGGGCTTTCTCCTTACATCTGTTTTCCTTAAACGAAAACATTGGCAGCAATCCTGTTACATCATGGCTTTCTGGCCAGCATTGGTTATTCTCTGCCATGTGGGAACTTCTTTTCTGGTCTGTGTCTGAGGACATAGTTGGGACGACTTGGGAAGTTTTCTGACAAGAGTTTACTCAGCTTTCTGACAGAGAACGGCCTCTCCCCTTTGCCTTCTATTTAACAAAACTTTGAGCCTTCCTCAGTGATCAGTGCAAAGAAATAGAGGAAAGCAATAGAATGGGAAAGACTAGTGATCTCTTCAAGAAAATTAGAGATACCAAGGGAACATTTCACACAAAGATGGGCTCAATAAAGGACAGAAATGGTATGGGCATAACAGAAGCAGAAGATATTAAGAAGAGGTGGCAAGAATACACAGAAGAACTATTCCCAAAAGATCTTCATGACCTAGATAATCACAATGGTGTGATCACTCACCTAGAGCCAGACATCCTGGAATGTGAAGTCAAGTGGGCCTTAGGAAGCATCACTACGAACAAAGCTAGTGGATGTGATGGAATTCCAGTTGAACTATTTCAAATTCTAAAAGATGATGCTATGAAAGTACTTCACTCAATATGCCAGTGAATTTGGAAAACTCAGCAGTAGCCACAGGACTGGAAAATGTCAGTTTTCATTCCAATCCCAAAGAAAGGCAATCCCCAAAAATGCTCAAACTGCTGCACAATTGCACTCATCTCACACACTAGTAAAGTAATGCTCAAAATTCTCCAAGCCAGGCTTCAGCAATGTGTGAACCGTGAACTTCCAGATGTTCAAGCTGGCTTTAGAAAAGGCAGAGGAACCAGAGATCAAATTGCCAACATCCACTGGATCATCGAAAAAGCAAGAGACTTCCAGAAAAACATCTACTTCTGCTTTATTAACTATGCCAAAGCCTTTGTGTGGATCACAATAAACTGTGGAAAATTCTGAAAGAGATGGGAATACCAGACCAACTGACATGCCTCTTGAGAAACCTGTATGCAGGTCAGGAAGCAACAGTTAGAACTGGACATGGACCAACAGACTGGTTCCAAATAGGAAAAGGAGTATGTCAAGGCTGTATATTGTCACCCTGCTTATTTAACTTATATGCAGAGTACATCATGAGAAACACTGAACTGGATGATGCACAAGCTGGAATCAAGATTGCCAGGAAAAATATCCATAGCCTCAGATATGCAGATGACACCATCCTTATGGCAGAAAGTGAAGAAGAACTAAAGAACCTCTTGATGAAAGTGAAAGAGGAGAGTGAAAAAGTTGCTTAAAGCTCCACATTCAGAAAACTAAGATCATGGCATCTGGTCCCATCACTTCATGGGAAATAGATGGGGAAACATCTGGACTCCAAAATCACTGCAGATGGTGATTTAGCCATGAAATTAAAAGATGCTTACTCCTTGGAAGGAAAGTTATGACCAACCTAGACAGCATATTGAAAAGCAGAGACATCTACTTTGCCAACAGAGGTCTATCTACTCAAGGCTATGGATTTTCCAGTGGTCATGTATGGATGTAGAGTTGGACTATAAAGAAAGCTGAGCACTGAAGAATTGATGCTTTTGAACGGTGGTATTGGAGAAGACTCTTAAGAGTCTCTTGTACTGCAAGGAGATCGAACCAGTCCATCCTAAAGGAGATCAGTCCTGTGTGTTCATTGGAAGAACTGATGTTGAAGCTGAAGCTCCAGTACTTTGGCCACCTGATGTGAAGAGCTGACTCATTGGAAAAGATCCTGATGCTGGCAAAGATTGAGGGCAGGAGGAGAAGGGGACGACACAGGATGAGATGGTTAGATGGCATCACTGACTCAATGAACATGAGTTTGGGTAAACTCTGGGATTTGGTGGTGGACAGGGAGGCCTGGCGTGCTGCGGTTCATTGGGTTGCAAAGGGTCGGACACGACTGAACAACTGAACTGAACTGGAGCATCCCTTTAGCCTGTCTTGGCAGGAGAAGATTTTTCTCTATGTATATGCAAACATTTATTATCAAGCAACCATCAAAAGAGATCAGAAGAAATGGTCTGAATTTATGACCCAACTCTTTGAACAGATCTGTGCAAAGCATATGTATGGCCAAACACTTTTACATGTTGGCAACATTTTTGACTACTTCTGACCACTTGTGTTGGTTAATTCCTAACTCCCTAAATCTCTCCTATTTTTCCCATCTCACCTCCTACAGTCTATCTCCTTGTCATTTCTACTCCTCTGCCACTGTTTTTTTTTTTTTTTTTTTAATATAGCACAAATGAAATGTACATGTGCTCATTTGTTTATTCTCATACATAACATTGAGCATCTATAATGTACAGACACTGTGTTAGGAAGGTCCTAGTGATAGATACATACATAACAAAAGAACCCTTCTGTTTAGTTATTATTCACTCATATCACAGACGCCCAAAGAAGAATAATCTGAACAAAACTTAAAAAAAATATCTTTGCTATTTGAAACATTTTTTTCTGGGCCTTTTATATGATTTCTTTTAGTTTTGGGGCATTTGGTCATATATTACATGTGGCTGATTTAAAATTCTCTTGAGAAACTTGTGTATATGTACTTCTTTGGTCCTGGGGCTTGGGGCCCAATCAGTAGAAGTCCCAGTCTTTTTCTTCTGTTCCTGTATGTTTCATGTATTTTATGCATATTCTTTTATCTTTTCCCTATTGTGCTATGCCATAGTAAGAACAGCAGAGGTTAGTAAGTTTCCTTAAATATTCAAAGCATTTTTTGCTGAATGCAGTTAAATTATTCAAGGAATTTGGTGAATTAGGAAAAATATAAAATATTTTAATGAGACATGAAGAATTTTCTAAGTGAAACTTTGTCATTTTCATGATGTGAGTTTTAATATTTAAAAAAAAATTATTGCTGCAACTGGATTTCTTTTTCTTAACTTTCCATTTTTTTGTGAGACTTTTCATTGTTTATCAGACAAAACTAAGTTGTTTCTTAAAAGCTCATTTTGGAAATGGTTAACCATTTTTAAGTTGAACTATGGCATAAAGTTTTTTGATCTAAGGGAGACTTATTTACAAAATTATTATATTTGTAAGTTTTGACTTCAGTATAGCCAGCTCTCTGAGCACAGCTCATAGTAGACTCATTAAAGTGTGATTGTAATGTAAATGGTGTTTTAGAAATTGAACTCAAGTTTTAATATAACCACTTAACTGATCAAGAAATCTATAGTTTGAAATTTGGTTACAGTATTTGCCTTGAAGTTGATCATTATTGCCATGGTTTTTGGAATATCTTTTTATTTACTTGCATAGCTTCTTTCTTCTTAACCTTAATGTTTTCCTTTATTAATTAGAATTAGAGAACCATGTGGCTCCCATAACTTTTATGTTTCAATGAGATTCTCAAATATGATTTACTCAACAACAAAATCACTCAGACTCGTAGTGGTTTGCAATTATTAACAAAGCTCTGGTGTACAGTTCCTTATATTCTTTCTCATCTACTCTTTTGTAGCAGTTCTTTCCTTTGAAACTGTTAGGTATTTCAACCTACAACCTTATGCAAAATGGAAGCAGGAAAAGGGGAAAAGCGGAGTCAAGAGAGAAAAGAGAAGGAAAAAAACTGCATGCTCAGCGCCTTCCACCACCTTGTGCAAGGCCTTTCTCCGTATTTTTATCCGCGTTATGCTCCTTTCCTTTTAGTTTTCAGAGTCCTCATGTAGTTGGGTTTTGTATTTTGTCTGAAATTCGTAGTTTTAATCAGTGGGGTTGGGAGACAGAGGCTGTATACAGTTTATAGTACTACGGTTTATGGTTTATGGAACTGGAACTTAGACTTGTCTTTTAAGAAACCTCAAAAGAATGTTCATTTATTTGTTTGTTTATTTGAGTTTTTTTTATTGGGGTATAGTTGCTTTACTCAGTTCTGTCTGACTCTTTGCGACCCCATGGACTATACAGTCCATGGAATTCTCTAGGCCAGAATACTGGAGTGAGTAGCCTTTCTCTTCTCCAGGGGATCTTTCCAACTCAGGGATCAAACCCAGGTCTCCTGCATTGCAGGCGGATTCTTTTTCAGCTGAGCCACAAGGGAAGCCCCCACAATGTTGGTTAGTTTTTGCTCTACAACAAAGTGAATCAGTTATACATATATCCAGTCTTTTTTAGATTTTTCTTCCCATTTAAGTCACCACAGATCATTGAGGAGAGTTCCCTGTGATATGCAATAGGTTCTCATACACGGTAATGTATATATGTCAATCCCAGTCTCCCAGTTCGCCCCACCACCCTTCTTCCCTTGAAAACCACAGGTTTGTTTTCTACATCTATGACTATTTTTGCTTGTAAATAGGTTCACCTGTACCATTTTTCTAGATTCCACATATGAATGATATTATACAGTATTTTTCTCTTTCTGACTTCTTTCTGTACATCAGTCTCTAGGTCCATCTACATCTCTGCAAATGGCATTATTTCTTTCCTTTTTATGGCTGAGTAATATTTCATTGTACATATGTACCACATCTTCTTTATCCATCCTTCCAATGGTCTTTTAGATTCCTTCCATGTCCTGTCCATTGTAATAATGCTGCAATGATTATCAGGGTGCATACATCCTTTTGAATTACAGTTTTCTCCAAATATATGTCTAGGAGTGGGATTGCTGGGTCAGATGGTAGCTCTATGAATATATTTAGTTTTTTACTGTTCTCCATAGTGTTTGTACCAATTTACATTCCCAACAGTGTAGGATGGTTCTCTTTTCTTTACATCCTCTTCAGCATTTATCCTTTGTAGATTTTTTGAGGATGGCCATTTTGGCCAGTGTGAAGTGATATCTCATTATAGTTTTGATTTGCATTTCTGTAATAATTAGTGATGTTGAGCCTCTTTTCATGTGTTTGTTGGCCATCTGTCTTCTTTGGTGAAATGTCTATTTAGGTCTTCCACCCATTTTTGGATTGGCTCTTTGTTTTTTTTTTAATACTGAACTGCATGAATTGTTTGTATATTTTGGAGATTAATCCCTTATCAGTTGCTTCGTTTGCAGATATTTTCTCCCATTCTGACACTTGTCTTTTCATTTTATTTTAGAATTATTTTTAAAAGCAGGAGGAAAAGTATTTTGTCTTTTCACCATGTAAAACTAATGGCTTTCACATTTTTTTACTTTGATGTAAGAACACTTTTTAAACACTGCTTCCTAAATTTGATTTGTCTTCGTTAAAAAAGAACATAGGCAAAACACTCTCCGACATAAATCACAGCAGCATCCTCTATGACCCACCTCCCAGAATATTGGAAATAAAAGCAAAAATAAACAAATGGGACCTAATGAAACTTAAAAGCTTTTGCACAACAAAGGAAACTATAAGCAAGGTGAAAAGACAGCCCTCAGATTGGGAGAAAATAATAGCAAATGAAGAAACAAGGGGTTAATCTCAAAAATATACAAGCAACTCCTGCAGCTCAATTCCAGAAAAATAAATGACCCAATCAAAAAATGGGCCAAAGAACTAAACAGACATTTCTCCAAACAAGACATACAGATGGCTAACAAACACATGAAAAGATGCTCAACATCACTCAGTATCAGAGAAATGCAAATCAAAACCTCAATGAGGTACCATTACACGCCAGTCAGGGTGGCTGCTATCCAAAAGTCTACAAGCAATAAATGCTGGAGAGGGTGTGGAGAAAAGGGAACCCTCTAACACTGTTGGGGGGAATGCCAACTAATACAGCCGCTACGGAGAACAGTGTGGAGATTCCTTAAACAACTGGAAATAGAACTACCATATGACCCAGCAATCCCACTCCTGGCCATACACACCGAGGAAACCAGATCTGAAAGAGACACGTGCACCCCAATGTTCATTGCAGCTCTGTTTATAATAGCCAGGACATGGAAGCAACCTAGATGTCCATCAGCAGATGAATGGATAAGGAAGCTGTGGTACATAGACACCATGGAATATTACTCAGCCTTTAAAAAGAATTCATTTGAATCAGTTCTAATGAGATGGGTGAAACTGGAGCCCATTATACAGAGTGAAGTAAGCCAGAAAGATAAAGACCAATACAGTATACTAACACATATATATGGAATTTAGAAAGATGGTAATGATAACCCTATATGCAAAACAGAAAAAGAGACACAGATGTACAGAACAGACTTTTAGATTCTGTGGGAGAAGGTGAGGGTGGGATGTTCTGAGAGAATAGCATTGAAACAAGTATACTATCAAGGGTGAAACAGATCACCAGCCCAGTTTGGATGCATGAGACAAGTGCTCAGGGCTGGTGCACTGGGAAGACCCAGAGGGATCGGGTAGAGAGGGAGGTGGGAGGGGGGATCGGGATGGGGAATACATGTGGATCCATGGCTGATTCATGTCGATGTATGACAGAAACCACTACAATATTGTAAAGTAATTAGCCTCCAACTAATAAAAATAAAGGGAAAAAAAAAAAGCATCTGGAACCTTTTTTTTCTTTTGAATCTTGGAAGTTGGTTTTCTAAGCTTATCTTTCTGCATTATGTAGTATCCCTAGTTATTTGGTATGTTTATGATTTCTTATAAAATTAAATGTATCTTAAATACTCGAACTGTCAAGAAGCTGGTGTATGACCCAGCAGAGAATTTAGAACAGGTGCCAACCCACTTACTAGTGCCTGGCTTCTTATCCTTATGTCAGGACTTGTTAGTATGAAAGAACAAAGTGAAAAGCACTCTTTGTTGCCATATATTCTATAAATATTAACACTTTCAAAAGAATTTTTGTCCCTGGCAGTATAATACTTTTCACATAGCAAATAAGAGGATCTTGACTCACAGATATATAAGGACACTGTCAGCCCCTCTGGAGCTACTGAATTCCTCTTTCATAGTCATTTTTCTTGTTCCTTAATTTTTATTTTGTCCTCTTGGAAATTGTCTGTAAAAGTTTTTGTTGTTTTTTTTTTTTTTTTAACCTGATCATCAGGTCTTCTGTCTTCTGTAGGTGTGCAGTTTGAACTGAGTTTTTGTTTGTGCAGTTTGAATTGTTTTTGTTTTTTGGGTTTTTTTGGATTCGTGTCATTGTTGGATGCTTATTCGGAAAGTACTTATTTGTACTTATTTGTGGGGGGCATTTCCCTTTGGGAAATTTATTTCACTTTTCTGTGCTTATTTGACAGCTGTTCCTTCACTTCTAACTCTATTACTAATTTAAAACGTTATAAAGCCATATGTGAGCAGCTGTTCACCATTTTCATCAGAACAAAATAAGAAAGAAAGGACCCAAATATTATCAGGAATGATTTAGGTTAGATTGTAAGAATAATTTTTTTGGCAGTTATGATATAGTGTAACTTATTTAAAAGACAGTTGTAGAATTAAAAATGATTTTAAAGAGCATAAAATAGTATGTGTTGAAAGATGAAGACTTGAAAGATGAAATACTGACTGAAGGAATGATAGTGAACCAGCTAGTTTTTTAATTCTTTTTCTAGAATTTTATGATTTCATGGTGTTTGTTCTCCTCTTACAGACATTTTCCCATTATCTCTGTGCTTTAAGACTCTTCTATGCAATAGTATTCTAAAACCAACTTAAGTTTAATAGGTTTCTTAGCTCTACAAGGATATTTATTTGGCATGCATTTGCTAAATAAAAATGCAAAACCTGTTTGCCTGTAGTTTAAGAAATGTGGTAATATATTTCTTAATATATTTTAAGAAAAAAAATAGAAAAGTTATGATAATTAAATATTGTTCATGAAACTACAAATGTTATGGCTTGATTGTCCTTGGTCTTTCATCACTAGTCCTTCAAAATATTACTATTCATTGTAATCATCTTTCAGACATTTAAAATAAAAATAATACTTATGTAGTATTTATTAGTTACCACGTGCCAGGCAAAGTTCAGCTAATGAAATATATACTACACTGTTTGATTCTCACAATAATTCTGAGACCTTAAGTTTTGTTGTCCCCTTGTTATAGACGAGAAAGAAACTTACAGAGATTGAGTAAATTGCCCCAAGTGATACAGTCACTAGTGAAAGTGAAAGTCACTCAGTCCTGGCTGACTCTTTGCGACCCCATGGACTATATAGTCCATGGAATTCTCCAGGCCAGAATACTGGAGTGGGTAGCCTTTCCCTTCTCCAGGGGATCTTCCCAGCCCAGAGATTGAACCCAGGTCTCCCACATTTCAGGAGGATTCTTTACCAGCTGAGCCACAAGGGAAGCCCAAGAATACTGGAGTGGGTAGCCTATCCCTTCTCCAGCGGATCTTCCCGACCCAGGAATCGAACCGGGGTCTCCTACATTGCAGGCGGACTCTTTACTGAGCTATGAGGGAAGTCAGTAACTTCATACAAAATGAAGTGTATCAAGTTTTTTAAAAAGTAGAATATAAAGTTGTGTTTATATTATGCACAGGCACAGGCATTTGAAAGACTAGAAAGTACTACCCCAAAATATTAAAAATGGTTTTTTTTTAGATGATGAGGTAACAGGTAATTCTTATATTATCCTTCATTATTTCTTATAGGTTGTACTAGCTAAAAGAGCTATAATACCTATCCTCATAAACATATGAGGTGGGAATTGGTATTATTATCTTCATATTCTAACACCTTGACGTATGTCTTTCATATATGCCACCTTTTCCAAATTTCTGTCTTCCTCATCTCAAATATTTAAGAATGTTAACCTATTTATTTTCTCAGTAGTTTTTGTATTATTTTGTGTGTAGACAGATGTTTTATGTCTTTAGACAAAGACTATGTCTTTTAGGATACTTCCTTATTCCTCTTTCTAGTTTAAAAATATTTGAGGACAGTATCTCACTTTCTTTTGTGCCCTTACACTCTCTAAGACAGGTTGAGCACAAAGAAGACATTAAAGTTTATTGAATTTATTTCCCTTGCAAATTCCCCAGTACAATTGGAAACTAATTCCTTAATTTCCAAATGCATTTTTCTCTTTTAATGTAACTTTCAATTATACATTTCCCCAAGTCTGAATCCTGACTGTTAAGCTTAATTTCATTTTCTTTTTTACATCTCCTCTCAAAATCTAATTATTAAGACTCATTGATTAGCCTTATTAAATAAAGTTTAATATAATTTTAATCTTCTTTCTTCTATAGTAATGCAGATAACCACAGTCTCTTATAAGAATTAGTGTGGAAGCCTCTCCCCATCTTCCCAATTTTAATCCCCACTTCACTTTATAACCACAGTGCTCTTCCAGAGATTTGATCATGTCATTTTCCTTATAAAGTTGCTCTCCATTGCTCTTGGGATAAAGGATAAATTTTTTGATGTTTTATGAGTCTTCAGTGTCTGATAGCTTCATATGTTGGCTGACTTCTTTTGTTTCTCTTCTCCTGGTCTCAATTCTCGCCACACTAATGTTTGATGGTTTTTGTTTTTTTTTCACACTTTATCTTTTCCATGTCATTCGCTGTTATTTTCAGCTGGCTTATCTCAGTGTTCATCAGATCCCACCTCATATGTCACTTCTGAAAAGTTTTTCTTAACCATCCATTTAAACTCTGTGACTACCCTTTTCGCATATACCAGGCTTTATAGTAATTACATAACTATGGAAGTACACCTTTTTTTTTTTTTTGGAAGTACACCTTTTTAAGGAAATATTCCGTCAAGTCAGAAACTCAATATGGACAAGCATTATTTTGTCCCTAGGAACCAGCATAGTATGAATAGGCATTTAAACAATATTTAATAGATTGACTGATGTTTTGCAGATGACTTTGCCTTCTATTTTCCTGAAAGGCTAGAGTTTCTGATGTACCTCCATGCTTTCCTGTGAGTCTTAAACTTATCTTTATCTTTTTACTCTCCTTTCCTGTCATTGCTTGGGAGGATAAATACTTAACTGGAATATAAAATGGAAAACATAAGTGCAGTAGAAGTAGAGGAATATGAACTATCTTTCAAGAAGTTTAGCAGTGAGAAAGAAGGGGAAAACAGACATTAAGTAGAAATAATATCAAAGTAAGGTTGCTTTGAAGCATAGGGAGAAGCGGGAAATATTTGTAGGCTGAGGAAAAAATACGGATTCATGTTGATGTATGGCAGAGGCCATCACAGTATTATAAAGTAATTATGCTCCAATTTAAATAAATAAATTAAAAAAATAATATAATTAAAGCAGGAATAGAAAGAGACAACTTGTGAAGAAAGAGACCCCAAACATCAGGAGATAGGAAGAGGATTGCATTGTTTCACTTCAGGGCAATGGACCAACACTTCAGTATAGACTACTAGGCCGTGCAGTGGCCTCGGTGTTTTGGCCTGTTGCATTTCCAGTGAAAATTCAGTTTTCTGGTAAGAGCATCTTAGTTTTTCTTGAGAAACAAGCCTTCTTCAGCTTTTGGTCCAGCTGACACTGTTTGCTTCTATTCTCTGATCCGCAACTAAAGAGATTATTTTTATGCTATGGATTTCCTTATCCTTTATTTTGGTGATTTCCATGTGTGTTTCATGGAGGTGCTTCAGGGGTTTAATATCTGATGTTGGGTTCTTTTAAATGACTCTTTTTAAAGATTTTTTGAAAGGCTGATTAAAAGCAAAATATACTTAAATGTATTAAATTTTATCATATTGAAGATTATCAGATTATATTGCTAGTTTTATTTAGTTTCATATAAATCTGAGATAATCATTTTCCTCACGATTTATAAGCATACCATTGAATTTTGTTTTAAATGCTATTGATTAGGAAGGATATAGTTCTATACTAACTTTTTTTTTTCCCATTTATTTTTATTAGTTGGAGGCTAATTACTTTACAATATTGTAGTGGTTTTTGCCCTACATTGACATAAATCAGCCATGGATTTACATGTGTTCCCCTTCCCGATCCCCCCTCCCACCTCCCTCTCCATCCCATCCCTCTGGGTCTTCCCAGTGCACCAGCCCTGAGCACTTGTCTCATGCATCCAAACTGGGCTGGTGATCTGTTTCACCCTTGATAGTATACTTGTTTCAATGCTATTCTCTCAGAACATCCCACCCTCGCCTTCTCCCACAGAATCTAAAAGTCTGTTCTGTACATCTGTGTCTCTTTTTCTGTTTTGCATATAGGGTTATCATTACCATCTTTCTAAATTCCATATATATGTGTTAGTATACTGTATTGGTCTTTATCTTTCTGGCTTACTTCACTCTGTATAATGGGCTCCAGTTTCACCCATCTCATTAGAACTGATTCAAATGAATTCTTTTTAAAGGCTGAGTAATATTCCATGGTGTCTATGTACCACAGCTTCCTTATCCATTCATCTGCTGATGGACATCTAGGTTGCTTCCATGTCCTGGCTATTATAAACAGAGCTGCAATGAACATTGGGGTGCACGTGTCTCTTTCAGATCTGGTTTCCTCGGTGTGTATGGCCAGGAGTGGGATTGCTGGGTCATATGGTAGTTCTATTTCCAGTTGTTTAAGGAATCTCCACACTGTTCTCCGTAGCGGCTGTATTAGTTGGCATTCCCCCCAACAGTGTTAGAGGGTTCCCTTTTCTCCACACCCTCTCCAGCATTTATTGCTTGTAGACTTTTGGATAGCAGCCACCCTGACTGGCGTGTAATGGTACCTCATTGAGGTTTTGATTTGCATTTCTCTGATACTGAGTGATGTTGAGCATCTTTTCATGTGTTTGTTAGCCATCTGTATGTCTTGTTTGGAGAAATGTCTGTTTAGTTCTTTGGCCCATTTTTTGATTGGGTCATTTATTTTTCTGGAATTGAGCTGCAGGAGTTGCTTGTATATTTTTGAGATTAACCCTTTGTTTCTTCATTTGCTATTATTTTCTCCCAATCTGAGGGCTGTCTTTTCACCTTGCTTATAGTTTCTTTTGTTGTGCAAAAGCTTTTAAGTTTCATTAGGTCCCATTTGTTTATTTTTGCTTTTATTTCCAATATTCTGGGAGGTGGGTCATAGAGGATGCTGCTGTGATTTATGTCGGAGAGTGTTTTGCCTGTGTTCTTCTCTAGGAGTTTTATAGTTTCTGGTCGTACATTTAGATCTTTAATCCATTTTGAGTTTATTTTTGTGTATGGTGTTAGAAAGTCTTCTAGTTTCATTGTTTTACAGGTGGTTGGGCAGTTTTCCCAGCACCACTTGTTAAAGGGGTTGTCTTTTTTGCATTGTACATTCTTGCCTCCTTTCTCAAAGATAAGGTGTCCATAGGTTCATGGATTTATCTCTGGGCTTTCTATTCTGTTCCATTGATCTATATTTTTGTCTTTGTGCCAGTACCATACTGTCTTGATGACTGTGGCTTTGTAGTAGAGTCTGAAGTCAGGCAGGTTGATTCCTCCAGTTCCATTCTTCTTTCTCAAGATTACTTTGGCTATTCGAGGTTTTTTTTTGTATTTCCATACAAATTGTGAAATTATTTGTTCTAGTTCTGTGAAGAATACCGTTGGTAGCTTGATAGAGAGTGCATTGAATCTATAGATTGCTTTGGGTAGTATACTCATTTTCACAATATTGATTCTTCCAATCCATGAACACGGTATATTTCTCCATCTATTTGTGTCCTCTTTGATTTCTTTCATCAGCGTTTTATAGTTTTCTATATATAGGTCTTTTGTTTCTTTAGGTAGATATACTCCTAAGTATTTTATTCTTTTTGTTGCAGTGGTGAATGGTATTGTTTCCTTAATTTCTCTTTCTGTTTTCTCAGTGTATAGGAATGCAGGGGATTTCTGTGTGTTAATTTTATATCCTGCAACTTTACTATATTCATTGATTAGTTCTAGTAATTTTCTGGTAGAGTCTTTAGGGTTTTCTATGTAGGGGATCATGTCATCTGCAAACAGTGAGAGTTTCACTTCTTCTTTTCCTATCTGGATTCCTTTTATTTCTTTTTCTGTTCTGATTGCTGTGGCCAAAACTTCCAAAACTATGTTGAATGGTAGTGGTGAGAGTGGGCACCCTTGTCTTGTTTCTGATTTTAGGGGATATGCTTTCAATTTTTCACCATTGAGGATAATGTTTGCTGTGGGTTTGTCATATATAGCTTTTATTAGGTTGAGGTATGTTCGTTCTATTCCTGCGTTCTGGAGAGTTTTTTTTTTTTTTTTATCATAAATGGATGTTGAATTTTGTCAAAGGCTTTTTCTGCATCTATTGAGATAATCATATGGTTTTTATCTTTCAATTTGTTAATGTGGTGTATTACATTGATTGATTTGTGGATATTAAAGAATCCTTGCATTCCTGGGATGAAGCCCAATTGGTCATGGTGTATGATCTTTTTAATATGTTGTTGGATTCTGTTTGCTAGCATTTTGTTAAGGATTTTTGCATCTATATTCATCAGTGATATTGGCCTGTAGTTTTCTTTTTTTGTGGCATCTTTGTCTGGTTTTGGAATTAGGGTGATGGTGGCCTCATAGAATGAGTTTGGAAGTTTACCTTCCTCTGCAATTTTCTGGAAGAGTTTGAGTAAGATAGGTGTTAGCTCTTTAAATTTTTGGTAGAATTCAGCTATGAAGCTGTCTGGTCCTGGGCTTTTGTTTGCTGGAAGATTTCTGATCAGAGTTTTGATTTCTATGCTTGTGATGGGTCTGTTAAGATCTTCTATTTTTTCCTGGTTCAGTTTTGGAAAGTTATACTTTTCTAAGAATTTGTCCATTTTTTCCAAGTTGTCCATTTTATTGGCACAGAGCTGCTGGTAGTAGTCTCTTATGATCCTTTGTATTTCAGTGTTGTCTGTTGTGATCGCTCCATTTTCATTTCTAATTTTGTTAATTTGGTTCTTCTCCCTTTGTTTCTTAATGAGTCTTGCTAACGGTTTGTCAATTTTGTTTATCTTTTCAAAAAACCAGCTTTTAGCTTTGTTGATTTTTGTTATGGTCTTTTTTGTTTCTTTTGCATTTATTTCTGCCCTAATTTTTAAGATTTCTTTCCTTCTACTAACCCTGGGGTTCTTCATTTCTTCCTTCTCTAGTTGCTTTAGGTGTAGAGCTAGGTTATTTATTTGACTTTTTTCTTGTTTCTTGATGTAAGCCTGTAATGCTATGAACCTTCCCCTTAGCACTGCTTGTACAGTGTCCCATAGGTTGTGGGTTGTTGTGTTTTCATTTTCATTTGTTTCTATGCATATTTTGATTTCATTTTTGATTTCTTCTATGATTTGTTGGTTATTCAGAAGCGTGTTATTTAGCCTCCATATGTTTGAATTTTTAATAGTTTTTTTTTCCTGTAATTGAGATCTAGTCTTACTGCATTGTGGTCAGAAAAGATGACTGGAATGATTTCAATTTGTTTGAATTTATCAAGGCTAGATTTATGGCCCAGGATGTGATCTATTCTGGAGAAGGTTCCGTGTGCACTTGAGAAAAAGGTGAAATTGATTATTTTGGGGTGAAATGTCCTATAGATATCAATTAGGTCTAGCTGGTCCATTGTGTCATTTAAAGTTTGTGTTTCCTTGTTAATTTTCTGTTTAGTTGATCTATCCGTAGGTGTGATTGTGGTATTAAAGTCTCCCACTATTATTGTGTTATTGTTAATTTCCCCTTTCATACTCGTTAGCATTTGCCTTACATATTGTGGTGCTCCTATGTTGGGTGCATATATATTTATAATTGTTATATCTTCTTCTTGGATTGATCCTTTGATCATTATGTAGTGTCCTTCTTTGTCTCTTTTCACAGCCTTTATTTTAAAGTCTATTTTATCTGATATGAGTATTGCGACTCCTGCTTTCTTTTGGTCTCCATTTGTGTGAAATGTTTTTTTCCAGCCCTTCACTATCAGTCTGTATGTGTCCCTTGGTTTGAGGTGGGTCTCTTGCAGACAGCATATATAGGGGTCTTGTTTTTGTATCCATTCAGCCAGTCTTTGTCTTTTGGTTGGGGCATTCAACCCATTTAAATTTAAGGTAATTATTGATAGGTATGGTCCCGTTGCCATTTACTTTGTTGTTTTGGGTTCGTGTTTATACAACCTTTCTGTGTTTCCTGTCTAGAGAAGATCTTTTAGCATTTGTTGAAGAGCTGGTTTGGTGGTGCTGAATTCTCTCAGCTTTTGCTTGTCTGTAAAGCTTTTGAATTATCCTTCATATCTGAATGAGATCCTTGCTGGGTACAGTAATCTGTGTTGTAGGTTATTCTCTTTCATTACTTTAAGTATGCCCTGCCATTCCCTTCTGGCCTGAAGGGTTTCCATTGATAGATCAGCTGTTATCCTTATGGGAATCCCTTTGTGTGTTATTTGTTGTTTCTCCCTTGCTGCTTTTAATATTTGTTTTTTGTGTTTGATCTTTGTTAATTTGATTAATATGTGTTGTGGGGTGTTTCGCCTTGGGTTTATCCTGTTTGGGACTCTCTGGGTTTCTTGGACTTGGGTGGCTATTTCCTTCCCCATTTTAGGGAAGTTTTCAGCTATTATCTCCTCGAGTATTTTCTCATGGCCTTTCTTTTTGTCTTCTTGTTCTGGGACTCCTGTGATTCGAATGTTGGGGTGTTTCACATTGTCCCAGAGGTCCCTGAGGTTGTCCTCATTTCTTTTGATTCTTTTTTCTTTTTTCCTCTCTGCTTCATTTATTTCCACCATTTTATCTTCTACTTCACTTATCCTCTCTTCTGCCTCCGTTATTCTACTCTTGGTTCCCTCCAGAGTGTTTTTGATCTCATTTATTGCATTATTCATTTTTAATTGACTCTTTTTTATTTCTTCTAGGTCCTTGTTAAACATTTCTTGCATCTTCTCAATCCTTGTCTCCCAGCTATTTATCTGTAACTCCATTTTGTTTTCAAGATTTTGGGTCATTTTTATTATCATTATTCTAAATTATTTTTCAGGTAGATTCCCTATCTCCTCCTCTTTTGTTTGGCTTGATGGGCATTTTTCATGTTCCTTTACCTGTTGGGTATTTCTCTGCCTTTTCATCTTGTTTAGGTCGCTGTGTTTGGAGTGGCCTTTGTGTATTCTGGTGGTCTGTGGTTCCTTTTTATTGTGGAGGTTTCTCCCAGTGGGTGGGGTTGGACGATTGGCTTGTCAAGGTTTCTTGGTTAGGGAAACTTGCATCGGTGTTCTGGTGCGTGGAACTGGATTTATTCTCTCTCCTTTTGAAGACAATGGGCTGCTTTTCTGGGCACCTGATGTCCTCTGCTAACGATCAGAAGTTGTTTTGTGCAGTTGCTCAGCGTTCAAATGTTCTTTCGATGAATTTGTAGGGGAGAAAGTGGTCTCCCCGTCCTATTCCTCTGCCATCTTAGCTCCTCGTCTTCAGTGTCAGTTCTGTACTAACTTTTAAGAAAATTCTATCTGTATACCTGTGCTTATGTAAATTTTTGTTATTCAGTTGCTAGGTTGTGTCTGACTCTTTGCGACCCCATGATCTGCAGCACACCAAGCTTCCCTATCCTTCACTGTCTCCCTGAGTTTGCTCAAACTCATGTCCATTGAGTCACTAATGTTATCTCATCCTCTGTCGCCCCCTTCTCCTCTTGCCCTCAATCTTTCCCAGCATCAGGATCTTTTCCAATGAGTTCTTTGCATCACATAACCAAAGTATTGGAAGTTCATCTTCAGCACAGGTTCTTCTAATGAATAGTCAAGGTTGATTTCCTTTAGGATTGAGTGGTTTGATCTCCTCACTCTCCAGGGGACTCTCAAGAGTCTTCTCCAGCACCACAGTTCTAAAGTGTCAATTATTTGGTGCTCAGCCTTCTTTATGGTCCAACTTTCACATCCATACATGAATACTGGAAAAACCATAGCTTTGAGTATATGGACTTTTGTCGGCAAAGTGATGTCTCTGCTTTTTAATACACTGTCTAGGTTTGTCAAAGCTATTCTTCTAAGGAGGAAGCATTCTGCTACAGGCTTTCATGGTGGCTCAGACAGTAAAGAATCTGCCTGCAATGCAGGAGACCTGGGTTCCATCCCTGGATCAGAAAGATCCCCTGGAGAAGGGAATGGCTACCCACTCCAGTATTCTTGCCTGGAAAGTTCCATGGACAGAACTTGGCAGGCTACAGTCCATGGGGTTGCAAAGAGTTGAAGATGATTGAGTGAATAACACTTTCATTTTTTCAAATATTCTTCTGTAGTATTCAAGGTATAACTGAAATATGCTTCAAGACATGGAATAGCTGCTCCTCATGGAGCATGTTCTCCAACAGAATGTGCTGTTCTCATTGCATAGGTACAATAATTGCATAGTAACAACTGAATGGATATCATGCAACATCATATCATTTGAAGTCCTAAAAGTTGCTTCTCTGACTTATGTGTTTTTGATAGTTATAAACACAGCTTTTATCCATTAGATAACATACATACCCTCCCTCTCTATATGCATGTTTGCATGTGTGCATGCATGTATGTGTGTGCTGTGTGTATATGTATATATACTACTGCTGGAAGGGATAAAAATAAAAACCACTGATTTACTTAAGCAACTGTCCAATAACCTCATTGCCAGATCTACTGACCATTTCTCCTTAATTATCTCTACTTTCTGATCTGTAAATTTTTTGATAGTTGCTGACTACCATCAACAACTACCCATCAGGGTATGACAACTCTGCTGTATTCCTGCCTATAGCAGGCTTTGGCTACACAAATAATAGTTGCTGTCTGTGATAAACAGTCACTTGGATCCTACTGATGATAGCTACATGTTTTTAAGGTAGTAAGATCTTGTGCACTAATCTTAGGTTTAATTTTAATTTTATTAATTGGTGAAATCAGAAATCAGTTAGGAAAAACAAAAACAAAGTCAAACCCAAGGCTGATGATGCTTCAGGGAAATATACACATATTCCTCATGCCATTAAAATGGATGAACTGGTTGAAATAGCAAACTGGCATTAAGATTGTTTTTCTTGTTCAGTTGTGCAGTCCTGTCCGACTCTTAGAGACCCCATAGACTGCAGCACGCCAGGCCTCACTGTCCTTCACTGTCTCCTGGAGTTTGCTTAAACTCATGTCCATTGAATTGTTAATGACATTAGGTATTAAGAGAGCTAAAATGTTCGTGCCTTTTAATCTAGCAATCTCACTTCTTGAAATAAATCCCAAGAAAGCAATTTAGAAAAAAAATAATTAAATCTTATCTCAGTGTTATGGTCGATAATACAGAATTATCCTGGTTCTGTGTACAAAAAACAAAAACAACAGAATCCTCCCCCCAAAAATGCAAATTTATTTGTAAAAAATAATATTTACATGATAGTAACAAACAAAACCTATCTCTTTTTTATGGTTGTATCAATAGATTATTTGTTTTCTGACTTCTCTTCCTCTTTCTTTTCCTCTTTCCTCTTAAATGTAGGTAGCATCCATCGACCTTTCTTTTACCCACATCTCTCTTCTCGTGGTTGGCAATTTTAGTTGATCATGGTTTCTATTTTTTGTTTGTGGATGTCTCTGAAACCCAATATTTCAACCCTATTATCTTTCCAGAGCTCCATTTGTGACACATATTTGACTCCATTTGTGATGTGTATTCAATTGTGAATATATGCAACTCTGTATATCCCCCCAAAACTCTAACTTTCTCTCCTACCAATCATTTTTACTGTGGTCTATATTCTTACCAATCCATCTTGAAATCTTTAGCTTCACATTCTCCTTTCTTCCATTGCCTTCATAATCCTCAGCTGTAGACCTGCAGTATTTTTCTGGTGTGTCTTCATCATCTCCTTGTGATTATGTAGTTCAGGCTTGTCTTTTTCTGGTGGGGGGCAGGGTGCTTCCCTGGTCACTCATCTGGTAAAGAATCTGCCTGCAATGCAGGAGACCCTGGTTTAATTCCTGGTCAGGAAGTTCCCCTGGAGAAGGGACAGGCTACCCACTCCAGTATTCTTGGACTTTCCTGGTGGCTCTGCAGTGCGGGAGACCTGGTTTTGATCCCTGGGTTGGGAAGATCCCCTGGAGAAGGCAGAGGCAACCCACTCTAGTATTCTGGCCTGGAGAATTCCATTGACTGTATAGTCCATGCACAAAGAATTGTACAGGCCTGAGCGACTTTGATTGTCACTTTACTTTTTTTTTTTTTTTTTAAAGAATGTTTGTGATAGATCCTTAATTGTTCTATCTGAAGACACTCTCCTCTTCAGTGAATCTTGTCAGAGAAGTCTTTTTGAAGCACAGATCAGAGCATATTGCTTTCTATATTAAAAACCTTCAAAGACTTCTTATGAATAAAGAGATTCTTGATCTCCATCTAGTCTTCAAGGTTCTCCACTAGATGGCTTGAACTTGCTTTTCTTTTTTTAGATAAAAGAACTTTCTTTTCTGACTTCCCTCTCAAGTCTTTTTTTTTCTCTCATGTTCTTCATGTTTCCTTCTGAGCCTTTCATAATTTTTTGGCTTCTACCTAACCATTTCCCTATTTTCATATTTCTGGATCTCATCCATGCTTCAAGAGTTGGCTTTCAGATTTACCTTCCAGCTGGGAGTAATCTTTTCTTCCTGGGAACTCCCGAAGGATTTTTCTGTTTCTTTGTCATTGGGGTTAGTATACTTCCCATTGTACTATGGTTATTTACGTGTGTGTTACTGATATTTGTTAAGTTCTTTAGGGTCTGGATTTATGTCTCATCTGTTTCCTGTGTACTTTATATGGTATGTAACGCATATTTATTAAGTAAATAAACGTAAAGAGCTCTCTTGTTTGGGGAACATTTTGGGAAGAACAAAATTTTGAGGATTCTTATTAATATACCAAAGGCAGTAAAGATTATATGTTCCATAAGGACCTGCAGAAGTGTATTTGAAAGTAATTTTGCTTTCAAGAAAAGAAATATAAGAAATTAGATAAGTAGATTTGGACTTGAATCACTGATTCAAACTATTTTCAAACAGATGAAAGCTAGTTTTTAAAGGCATATAGAATAGAATATAGACTTAACAGTATATTCAGTCGTTTAAACAGTTACTTATACAAGTAAGACTTGCAAACAGTAACATTTTGGTTTTCTTTAGTATTTCTATAATATGCAGCTCACATTTTATAAACTCCTACTTCTTAATCTTGTTGAGAATTTTTTAAGGAAATTGTTGATTTTTAAATAGTTCTGTTTCCTTTCTTGTATACATATGTTTTAAATTTTTTGTTTGTTTTGCAGGTATCCTGGTCAGATATAGGAGGACTGGAAAATGTCAAGCTGAAACTGAAACAGGCTGTGGAATGGCCCTTGAAACATCCTGAGTCTTTCACCCGAATGGGTATTCAGCCACCCAAAGGAGTTCTTTTGTATGGGCCACCTGGATGCTCTAAAACAATGATCGCGAAGGCTTTGGCCAATGAGAGTGGACTGAATTTCCTGGCTATAAAGGTAGGATTTAAGTTTATTAAATTGTTACTCTCTCTTCCAGCAGCCCGCCCCCTCTGTCCCGCCCCCCACCTATCCTCTGATTCCTACCCTTAGGAGAGAATGAAAAGCCATCTTAAGGAGTAGTTGAATTTTTTTTTTTTTTGTGGTTAATGGCAATGTAATATAGGGAGATGAGAGATAAATAAATTAGTGCCTATAATCAGCAAATCATGGTTTAGTTTCTTGATTTTCAATATTTCTTACACTCACCCATATGTAATAGAAACCAGTTTTCTTTTTTTGCTACTTTTCTTTTTTTACTTTTGCTTAACCATGACTTAAATATGAATTTAATTATGAATTTAATAAATTTAACATTTATAAACATAATATTTTAAAAGAACTGAGATACTTTATATGGAAAAAATAAATTTTTAAAAAATATTTTTCTAGTCAGAAGGTATATATACATTTTTTATATTCTGAAACATACACACACATATTGTTTGTTCACTACATGCCAAGTTGCTTCAGTCATGTCCAACTGTGCAACCCCGTGGACTCTAGCCTGCCATGCTTCTCTGTCCATGGGATTTCCCAGTCAAGAATACTGGAGTGGGTTGCCATGCACTCCTCCAGGGTATGTATACACACACACACACACACACACACACACACACGTGTATATATATATAAAGCCTTAAATTCATCTCTATAGACATTATCACAGAAGTACATATTTAAATATGTTAACCTTAAAATCATTTAGAAAAAAGGCACATGATAATTTATTTTGATGTTGTCAGGGAATTTTTTTCATAATAAAATGTTTTCTGTCTTAAAACATGGAAATCATTGGCAGTTTTCACAATTATTTTAGTATAAACATTTCAGAAGGTCAGTCTTTTATTAATACTTTACTGTTGATTCTTGAACAACCTAAATTTGAACTGTGTGGTTCCATTTATACACAGGATTTTTTTTTTGAATAGTAATTACTATGATGTTACATTATCTACAGTGGATTGAATTGGCAGATACGGGGGGACTGTATATATGGTGTTATATACTAAGTTATACTTAGATTGCACAGAGGGTCAGAGCCCTCGCCCCCTCATTTTTCAAGGATCAGCTGTACTTTCTGTGGAATATTATTTAGATGTATTTAGGATATTTTCTTTTTGAGAATCAGTATCATCACAGTCACTAGTGTTTGCCTGTTTTTTTTTGTTTTATCTTGTGGAAGATATTGGATATGGATTTGGGGAGGAGACCATTTTCACTGTGATTAGTTACACTGACTCACAACCGTAGTTTTAAGGGTTGCAGTTTTAAATGTTGGAGTAATGAGTGATTTTGAAATTTCCAGAGACATCTTGATTTCTCTTTGGTCCTTGTTCTCTTATCTTGTGGTAATGAACATGGCCATTTTACTGGCATTTCCTCCTTTTTTTTTTTTTTCTGTCATCTTCATTTCTCTATGCCTACCTTCCACAACTGTATAGTCATAATCTTTGAATTTTTCCTGAGTACTGGATACCTGAAACTTATTTAATGAGGACTTAGCTCACAGTTATTTAGACTTGAATATCAATGAAGCAAAAGCATGTGTATTTCCTTACAAATTAGTATCTCACTCTTTTGTGGTTGAAGATAACAGTTGCTACCAGGACTGCTTTCTGGCCTACCCTAGGATTACTTAGAAATATTTTTATCACAGTTTTTGACTTTGAAACCTTTCGTAACTTTATAGTTTCACTTTGATTTTTTTTCATGGTGAAAAAATAGTAAAAAGATTTTTTATAAGGTTTATCTTGGACACTGTTCATATAAAATAACCATGTGTTAACTTATAAATGCCTTTCATTAAGTATTTAATTCTTTTAGGTCACATACACAAAAGATACATGATGTTAAGAAATTTTCTTCATAAGTTGAGTTTGTATTTTCTTAGGGAAGGTTACATATCCTACTTATTAATGTTTATTTAATGTGGACTTTTATTCATTATACAATTTTGTGTACTTTGACAGTATTAATCAATTTTTGAATCTGGGTGGAGAATATAGTTAATGAACAATGCATGTTCATTTACTGTTCTTTCAGATTTTCCTATCTGTTTAAAAATTAAAAAAGAAAAAGTTAACACAAAAATAATTTGCTTTTCTATGCATTTTCATTGGTTCTTTCATCTTGGTCTGATTAATTTATGAGAAGAGTTAAGTAGCTATGGGCTTCCCAGGTGGCGCTAGTGGTAAAGAACCTGCCTGACAATGCAGGAGACACAAGAGATGTGGATTCGATCCCTGGGTAGGGAAGATCCCCTGAAGGAGGACAGGGCAGCCCAATCCAGTGCTCTTGACTGGAGAATCCCCATGCACAGAGGTGCCTGGCGGGCTACACTCCACAGGGTCGCACAGAGTTGAACACAACTGAAGCTAATTAGCACGCACAAAGTAGCTGTATCATATAGTTTATGTATGAGGAAATCAAGCTAAAGAAGTTAGGGATTCATGTTGTATTCTTGCAAGTTTTATTTTCCTGTGAAAAAGTTGTCTCGTTTTCAACATAGATATTTGTTTTCTATGGGATTTAAATATAATTAAATTTGAACTTATTGCAATAATAAATCTTATACGTTTTGAAAGTGATCAGAAAAAAATAGATACCAGTATTGGGAGACCTAAGTGTTTTGGATATATTGGAAAGAATAAATTCCCTAACACTTTTTGCAATGGTAATTACCTTCAATTTCCAAGATAAAGAGTTTTAAAACTTTAAATGTTTCTTTCTCTTAGTTTATGAAAGAACCCTTTAGCTCCCCCTGTGCATCTTTTCTAAACAGTGATTACAAGATTTATATTCTGCTCAGAGTTAAGTCTTCAGCTTGGCTTGTGTGGACTTTTAATATCCTTTGGCATCTGTATGTGTTTTTGTACAGACTGTAGCACTTGACATATGCTTAAGTTTAGTTTGTCATCTGGGTCAATTACGTCAAAATATTTTCCAGTTGAAATTTCCTCTCTGCTTCTCTTTTGCTTTTTGTCTGGAGTGCTACAATAGATTAATTACCTTTGAATAGCTGGGCTACTTCACTTTATGAAGAACAGTTACTGATTCTGGAAAAAGAGGGGCTAGGCCTCTGACAGGGATTTTCGGCAAGTCCTTTATGAACAGTATTGGCAAGTACAAGAATACAATGAACCTAGTATATCCTTGACCTTTGGGGGAAATTTTTTCTGATACGTGTCTCATAGAGGAATTGCCCAAAATATATCCCATTTTCAGGAAAAAAAACACAACTGTGTATTTTATTGAAGTCAGTGCACAATTCAGAGTAATTACTTTTGTCCATTTACTAGATGCCCTACTATTCTGTTACCAAAGGTACAAGTTAATCTGAACTTTATAAATTCCAAGTTCATCTTTAAACTTTTTAAAAAAAATCATGTAGGCTAGTCTATAAATCATGGAGCTTTCATTTTGCAGATACTGCATAGAAAACTGCATAGATACCTCTTTTATATACAGAATGCTTTAAGATTAGTTTCTAGGATGACAAAGAAGGATAATAATGTCTGAGAAGGTGAAGTGACTTTTCCAAGTCAAAGAAATGGTGATAGAATCGGAATTTGATCTCAGGACTTTGTGACTCCAGAGTCTAAGCTCTGAACCACTGTATAATACAATCTTCCTTTTTTTTTTTTTTTTAAATAAAACTAGTGTCCAGTACCTTTTTTCATTAATTACACCAAGTTACTAGAGAAGGTAGTTCAGGCAGTTTCTATAGGGCAAGTTCAGAGATGTGGAAAGACATTTCTGGGACCTAGTTTAAAGAATAATTTTGCTTCTCTAGGGCAAGGAAAACTGAGGAAAACAGCATAGCTTTGGAGAGGAAGTTGGTTAAATTAATAAGAAAGGGTAAGCACTGCCGAAGGAACAGGAACCTGATGAATTAAATGGAAGTTCAGGAGCAAAGACTAGAGGTTGAATAATGTAGAGCTTGAAATTTACTCATTAGTATATAATTTGTGCCCTTGAGGTTGAGTGTGTTACAATGAAAAGAGCATGAAGCTGGGATTCATAAAGCTTTGGTTCAGTTTCTAATACTAGCACTTTTTAGCTCTATAGCCTTAACAAGTTCTCTAAGACTTGGTTTTTTCACCTGTATAGGCCTTTGGAGAGAATTATTTTAAAAACATAAATGAAAAAGTTTTAGAGGGCCTAACTGCTTAACTCCTGCATATAGTTATGACTTCCTTACCAAGAATTCAATGTGGAAAGGAGGGAAGTGAAGAGTTACTTGGTAGTGGAGAAACCTGCCTCAGCCAGGTGATCATGGTTAACATCATTAGGATTAGTCATGTTAGTATGTACCCTTGTATGTATGATGTGATGAGAATGGTACTTTATTCCCAAGGTCTCCCTCCCAAACACTTATGACCCATGTTTACCTATGAGAAAAACAGCAGGCAAACCCAAATTGAAGGACATTCATTCTTTAGAATACCTGACCACTACTCCTGAAACAGTTGTGTCCGACTCTTTTGACCTCATGGGCTGTAGCCTGCCAGGTTCCTCTGTCCATGGAATTCTCCAGGCAAGAATACTGGACTGGGTTGTCCAGTCCATATATCCAGTACAAATATACCATATATTAATAATATATGATAAAAATAGAGGAAACTGAGTGTGTATTGGGGTAGGAATGAATATATGGAAAGTCTTGGTACTGTATGCTCAATTCTTCTGTGAACCTCGCATGAGTACTCAGTCGTGTCTGATTCTTTGCTGCCCCATGGACTGTAGCCTGACAGGATCCTCTGTCCAAAGGATTTTCCAGGCAAGAATACTGGAGTGCCATTTTCTCCTCCAGGGGTTCTTCCTGACCCAGGGATCGAACCCACATCTCCTGCATTGCAGGCAGATTTTTTTACCACTGAGCCATCAAGGAAGACCTCTGTAAACCTTGAACTTTACCAAAAGAAAAAGAAAAATCTGTGAATTTATTTAAGTATTAAGGTTAGTATCACAGATTGAGCCATAGTATGACCAGACTGAGTATAACTGAAGTTTAAAAGGCCAACTCAGATTTCTGTATTGCAGTGTACATGATGGGTGGAATGCAGGGAAGGAAAAGAATCATGGGGAGATTGTCAGTTCCTTGGGTGAGGGCTTTGGAGGAGACCTGTTCATCACCCTCCTGTTCATGTTCCCCAAGTTAGTGGAAAGTTACAGAGAAAAGCCCTTAGAGGAGGTTGGCTGAAGAAAACTGGGTTTGGGGCTGCTCTGAGCTTGGCTGTTTCAGTTCTGTTCTCCGTTGAAGCCAATAAAGGTATGTTGGTTCTGGCCCCAGACCCAGACCCGAACATTATAAAGAATACTTGCTTTTAGTGTTTTAGTTATATTTTTTCTTTCACCTTGGGCGCAGATTCTAATTTAGAGTCTCACCAGTAACTGTGTCCAGTTCCATGCCTTTTGTGGACCCTAAGTTGTTATTCTCTTTCTACAGGTTTTTATTGCTATTTGGGCTCATCTAGAGTCTGAAACTGTTTCTTTTTAACTTCTGTTAGAGTTGTTTTTTTTTTTTTTTTAATTTAAAATCTCTGTTATGTCTCCAAATAGTGTTGTCTCATGTGCCCCATACTCTAAGTTGACAGTTACTGATGTCAGAGTTAAAGACATATACTTAGTTTTAGTAATGTTTAATGCTATTAGGGAATAACTAATAGTTCTCTATTTTTCTTAGGACAGATAGAATAGTTACTGTGCCATGGTCAGAATCACAAAGTTATGTAGGAGTTAGATTGAATTTACTTAAATTTAGTGTTATTTGTGCACTGTATATGCAGACATGTTAAAGCTGAGATATCATATATTAAAACCACATATGTTAATAAATTATTTTTTTAGTTGAGTTTGTATCAAAATGATGTCTTGACATGAAAGTATTCTATAACATTTGGCTAAAAGTAAAAAAAATGACAATATATAAACAAGAAATAATAAAACCTTTAGTATTTGGAATCCAAGAAGACCTAGAGAAATATAAAAGAAAAGAATACTTTTACATTTCCAGGAAAGGGAAATAGAATATTTAATAGAAAACTTTGTTATTGTGTTAGTTTAATTTTTTACTTGTGGATTCCAGCTGAGAGAGATTATTTTTTCCTTCTTTTAAATCTCCTTTGAATGAAATTTAATTCATGTCTATTACACTTAAGCTATTTGTAAATATTTTACTTTTGTAGCAACAACTCAAATATATATTAAGCACCTTCTGTGTGTTAGGCACTGTACATGGTAAATGAAGTGGTTAGAAGGGCTTCTTGCTACCTACCAAAACTCATAATTTAGTGAGAATAAACAAATGAAATAGCAAAATGATTAGCATTTAGAATCTTGATGATTAATTATATGTGAGAAATGAGAAAGAAGTTAAAGGTGATTAAAATTTTACTTTTAATGACTGGCAGGTCATTAAAACCACACTAACTCTAGGAAGAGTTAGCGGATGAGGAGGAAAAGTAGGTTTGAGTTGGGAAAGCAGGTACTCATTTGGGATTTAGACTTGTGGAGTTTGAAATGCCTTTAGAACAGGGTGACAGAAATGTCTAAAAGGGTGTTGAACACAAGTTTGTAGCTGAAGGGGGCTTCCCTGTAGCTCAGACGGTAAAGAATCAGCCTGGAATGCAGGAAATCTTGGTTCAATCAAGGTGGGGAACATCCTCTGGAGAAGGAAATGACAGTCCACTCCAATATTCTTGCCTGGAAAACTCCATGGGCAGAGAAACCTGACGGGCTGCAGTCCATGGGGTTGCCAAGAGTCAGACATGACTGAGCGACTCACACTACTACTTCTACTACTACTTGTAGCTCAAGAGAATGCTCATTTCTAGGGATGAAAAAATGGAAGTTGAGACCTCATGTTTAAGATTCTGCAAAGTAGTCAGTAAAGAAGATTGACAGCGATGAGAGTGATCAATAATAATATAAGCGATTTTTCTGGGGCCAGGGAGTGTGCACAGGCACACTATAGCTAGCTAAATTGTAGTCAGCATGGTGCCCATATTGTTAAGTTCTAAAGAAACGTGTCCTTTTCTTTTCTTGAATGAATGAATTGTGGGGAAGGTTTGTATTATAATTTTTGAGAAAACAGTTTGGATTCTGTTTCCTTCCTTGCCAGCCGCTCTCACTTTCTAGGTTTTTTTACTCACCCAGGCATTTCATGCCTAGTTCCTAATGCCAGTTTTCAAACTCTTTGAAGTACCTTCCCAAAATGGCCTTTTCTGTGTGCTAATGCTGTACTTTATATTAATTTTCAAGATCCTTTACTCACATTTCTATATGTAATTCTACCTCATGTGAGTTTGGGTTTTTATGAGCTTATTCCATAACATTTAACCATAGTTAACACTTGGGTTAACTTGCCTTCCCTAGACATTTTGGAACTTATAAAAGCTGGATATGAATTGTAAAAGCCAAAAGTAACAGGCAGGTGTAAGACACATTTAAAAGCCCTTGAGAAGACTGGGGAAAAAACCCAGTAGTGATTAAAGGGGCAAAATTACAAGAGCATAATCTATGACTACTGTACTTGAATTTGTGACTGAATGGTGTCAAACACTAAAACAAAGAGATAAGTCAGGTTTAGTTTCCACTAGATTAATAAAACAGTCAGACATATTTTTACATGTATTTATGTTATTTTTGTTGTTTTATAAACTAAAGCACTTGAAATCTTTGTCATGGAAAAATTAAAACTAACACCCCAATTTATGCTACTTTTGGTGGGTTTATCAGTCACCATTATCAATGAGGCAATTATCTAGCCAGGTGAAATGTGGCAAGACATAGTTATTTTGGTAAGTAAAACTGGAAGAGAAATAACCTTATCTAGTTTTATCAGTCTTATCTATTCTAGGGATTTATTATTCCTTTTTTTAAAAAATTAAATAGTTTATGAGCAAATGTGAGATTCTGTATGTATCTAACCATTGTAAGTGGATACTGTTAGTTACTATTAGATACTATTAGTTATCAATAAAATACTTTTTTTCAAAGTAACTTTCATTTTTCAAAGTAAAATTCATTTTTTCAAATGCTCAATTCAGTTCAGTTGCTCAGTCGTGACCAACTCTGTGACCCCATGGACTGCAACATGCAAGGCTTCCCTGTCCATCACCAACTCCCTGAGCTTGCTTAAACTTATGTCCATTGAGTCGGTGATGCCATCCAACCATCTCATCCTCTGTACTCCCCTTCTCCTCCCACCTTCAATCTTTCCCAGCATCAGGGTCTTCTCAAATGAGTCATTCTTGGCATCAGGTGGCCAAAGTGTGGGAGTTTCACCTTTAGCTTCAGTCCTCCCAATGAATATTCAGGATTGATCTCCTTTAGGATGGACTGGTTGGATCTCCTTGCCTCCCAAGAGACTCTCAAGAGTCATCTCCAACACCACAGTTCAAAAGCATCGATTCTTCAGCACTTAGCCTTCTTTATAGTCCAGCTCTCACATCCATACATGACTGCTGGAAAACCCATAACTTTGACTAGACAGACTTGTGTTGGCAGAGTAATGTCTCTTCTTTTTAGTATGCTGTCTAGGTTGGTCATAGTTTTTCTTCCAAGGAGCCAGCATCTTTTAATTTCTTTGCAGCAGTCACCATCTGCAGTGATTTTAGAGACAAAAAATATAAAGTCTCTCACTGTTTCCATTATTTCCCATCTATTTTCCATGAAGTAATGGGACCAGATGCCATGATCTTAGTTTTCTGAATGTGGAGCTTAAGCCAACTTTTTCACTCCTCTTTCACTCTCATCAAGAGACTCTCTAGTTCTTCTTCACTTTTTGCCATAAGGGTGTTGTCATCTGCATATCTGAGGTTATTGATATTTCTCCCAGCAATCCTTAAATATTGTCCTTCAATACTTATTATCAATTAAAAATTTATGGGAATTGAGTGATAAAGGTTTTTCCTACTTCTCCTGGCAATCTTGATTCCAGCTTGTGCTTCATGCAGTCTGGCATTTCACATGATGTACTCTGCATATAAGTTAAATAAGCAGGGTAACAATATACAGCCTTAATGTACTCCTTTCCAGATTTGGAACCAGTCTGTTGTCCCATGTCCAGTTCTAACTGTTGCTTCCTGACCTGCATACAGATTTCTCAGGAGGCAGGTCAAATGGTCTGGCATTCCCATCTCTTGAAGAATTTTCCACAGTTTGTTGTGAACCACACGGTCAAAGCCTTTGGCATAGTCAGTAAAGCAGAAGTAGATGTGTTTCTGGAACTCTCTTGCTTTTTTGATTATTTAGTATGTGTTGGCAATTTGACCTATGGTTCCTCTGCCTTTTCTAAATCTAGCTTGAATATCTGGAAGTTCATGGTTCATGTACTGTTGAAGCCTGGCTTGAAGAATTTTGAGCATTACTTTGCTAGCATGTGAGATGAGTGCATTCAGTTGTGGATGTGACTGGTGATGGAGGTAAAGTCCAGTGCTGTAAAGAACAATATTGCATTGGAACTTGGAATGTTAGGTCCGTGAATCAAGGCAAATTGGACATGGTCAAACAGGAGATGGCAAGAGTGAACATCAGCATTTTAGGAATCAGTGAACTGAAATTAACTGGAATGGGTGAGTTTAACTCAGATGACCATTTTATCTACTACTGTGGGCAAGACTCCCTTAGAAGAAATGGAGTAGCCATCATAGTAAACAAGAGAGTCTGAAATGCAGTACTTGGATGCAGTCTCAAAAATGACAGAATGATCTCTGTTCGTTTCCAAGGCAAACCATTCAGTATCACAGTAATCCAAGAATATGCCCCAACCAGTAATGCTGAAGAAGCTGAAGTTGAATGGTTCTATAAAGATCTACAAGACCTTCTAGAATTAACACCTAAAAAAGATATCATTTTCATTATAGGGGACTGGAATGTGAATGTAGGAAGTCAAGAGATACCTGGAGTAACAGGGAAATTTGGCTTTGGAGTACAAAATGAAGCAAGCCAAATGCTAATAGAGTTTTGCCAAGAGAATGCACTGGTCATAGCAAACACCCTCTTCCAACAACACAAGAGAAGACTCTACACATGGACATCACCAGATGGTCAATACTGAAATCAGATTGAATATATTCTTTGTAGCCAAAAATGAAGAAACTCTATACAGTCAGCAAAAACAAGACTGGGAACTGACTGTGACTAAGGTCATGAACTCCTTATTGCTAAATTCAGGCTGAAATTGAAGAAAGTAGGGAAAACCACTAGATCATTCAGGTATGATGTAAATCAGATCCCTTACGATTACACAGTGGAAGTGAGAAATAGATTCAAGGGATTAGATCTGATGGACAAAGTGCCTGAAGAACCATGGAAGGAGGTTCATGACATTGTACAAGAGGCAGTGATCAAGACCATCCCCAAGAAAAAGAAATGCAAAAAGGCAAAATAGTTGTCTGAGGAGGCCTTACAAATAGCTGAGAAAAGAAAAGAAGCAAAAGGCAAAAGAGTAAAGGAAAGGTATACCTGTTTGAATGCAGAGTTCCAAAGAATAGCAAGGAGATATAAGAAAGCCTTCCTCAGAGATCAGTGCAAAGATATAGAGGAAGACAATAGAATGGGAAAGACTAGAGAGCTCTTCAAGAAAATAAGAGATACCACGGAACATTTCATGCAGAGATGGGCACAGTAAAGGAAAGAAACGGTATGGACATAACAGAAGCAGAAGATATTAAGAAGAGGTGGCAAGAATACACAGAAGAACTATTCAAAAAAGATCTTCATGATCTAGATAACCACGATGATGTGATCACTCACCTTGAGCCAGGCATCCTGGAATGCAAAGTCAAATGGGCCTTAGGAAGCATCACTACAAACAAAGCTAGTGGAGGTGATGGGATTCCAGTTGACCTATTTCAAATCCTAAAAGATGATGCTGTGAAAGTGCTGTACTCAATATGCCAGCAAATTTGGAAAACTCAGCAGTGGCCACAGGACTGGAAAAGGTCAGTTTCATTCCAGTCCCAAAGAAAGGCAGTGCCAAAGAATGTTCAAACTAAGCCATGCTAGCAGCTATTTATTGAAAGTTAGGCTTTGCCCTTGTCACCTAATCTCTCCCAAGAAAAACCTTTGAATTTGAATTGCTGGTATTGTGTCTAGTCTTAAGAGGACATTTCCTTATTTATTTATTTTTTTCTTTTTAGAATTTGAAAATTAGAGGACATACAGTTTTTAGAAACAGTAGTATTAGTAGTCTGGAAATTCAAATCCTCTATTTTAATAGTCATTTAGTTTGTCTAGGACTTTTGATATTTCACTTAACTTCTTTTGCTTTGTTTTCCTCAGGCTTTA
The DNA here is from genome assembly GCF_910594005.1 of Cervus elaphus. Taxonomy (NCBI): domain Eukaryota; kingdom Metazoa; phylum Chordata; class Mammalia; order Artiodactyla; family Cervidae; genus Cervus; species Cervus elaphus. The sequence continues at coordinate 36,854,561 of NC_057819.1, forward strand.
AGTGAGATAGGTTAGAATAAATGATTCTCGTGAAGCTCTTTCACTAATAGAATTCTGTGAGTAGCTCACATAATGCTTGTATTCTAATCTGTTGCTTATCTTTTTTGCCTGTTGGTGGCTAACCATTTGGGGCATTTTCTCTAATTGTCAGGCATAACGATTAAGAGGCTTCACTATCTGTTCTGTCATCTACTAAGTTGTGTGACTGTGCAAATTACTTTACATTTTTTTCACTTCAATATTTTTTTCTTTAAAATTATGATAAGAGTATTCACCTCAAAGGTGTGTTGTAAGTAGTTATGGGGATAATGCATATTAAGCATTTAGCAATATTTCATAAAATTTGCTGATACTAGTTGCTGTTTTCTTCTGTTTTTAAGAATTGGATGTATATTTGACCTCAAATAGAACAATTAAAACATGCTTACTACTTGGAAGGAAAGTGACCAACCTAGATAGCATATTAAAAAGCAGAGACATTGCTTTGCCAACAAAGGTCCATCTAGTCAAGGCTGTGGTTTTTCCAGTGGTCATGTATGGATGTGAGAGTTGGACTGTGAAGAAAGCTGAGTGCTGAAAAATTGATGCTTTTGAACTGTGGTGTTGGAGAAGACTCTTGAGAGTCCCTTGGACTGCAAGGAGATCTAACCAGTCCATTCTAAAGCAGATCTTTCCTGGGTGTTCATTGGAAGGACTGATGCTGAAGCTGAAACTCCACTCCTTTGGCCACCTCATGTGAAGAGTTGACTCATTGGAAAAGACCCTGTTGCTGGGAGAGATTGGGGGCAGGAGAAGAAGGGGACGACAGAGGATGAGATGTCTGGATGGCATCACCAACTCGATGGACATGAGTTTGAATAAACTCCGGGAGTTTGTGATGGACAGGGAGGCCTGGCGTGCTGTGATTCATGGGGTTGCAAAGAGTCAGACACGACTGAGCGACTGAACTGAACTGACTGAACTGAACTGAAAACAAAAAGTATAGGAGCACAGCTTATGATCCCTTAAGTTTTCTGTTAGTGTTAAAATAAAATGTATCTATCTTTGAAACTGAATTTAATCTTTTACAGTTTGTTGTACCAGAAAATAAGAAATTTTTGGCAGTGAACTTCAAATTCAAAATTACCTTCCTTAGTGATGATGACTTCATAAAGAATTTTGGATTCAGCCAGTAACATATTAAAAAGATCATACATCATGACCAAGTGAGTTTCTCTTAGGGTCGCAAGGATTCTTCACTATTTGCAAATCAATCAGTGTAATACACCATATTAACAAATTGAAAGATAAAAACCATATGATTATCTCAATAGATGCAGAGAAAGCCTTTGACAAAATTCAACACCCATTTATGATAAAAACTGTCCAGAAAGCAGCCACAGAAGGTACATAGTTCAACATAAAAGCCATACAGCAAAACCACATACAGGATAATTGAAACATTATCCTCAATGGCAAAAAGTTGAAAGTATTTCCCACAAAATCAGGAACTAGACAAGGGTGCCCACTCTCATCACTACTATTCAACATAGTTTTGGAAGTCCTAGCTGCAGCAATCAGAGAAGAAAAAGAAATCAAAGGAATCCGGATTGGAAAAGAAGTAAAACTCTCACTGTTTGCAGATGACATGATCCTCTACATAAAGAACCCTAAAGAAACCACCAAAAGATTACTAGAGCTAATCAATAAATATAGTAAAGTTTCAGGATATAAAATTAATACACAGAATTCCTTTGCATTCCTATACACTAACAATGAGAAAACAGAAAGAGAAAGTAAGGAAATAATCCCATTCACCATTGCAACAAAAATAATAAAATACTTAGGAATCAGTTTACCTAAAGAAGCAAAAACCTGTATATAGAAAACTATAAAACACTGATGAAAGAAATCAAAGATGACACAAATAGATGGAGAAATATACTATGTTCATGGATTGGAAGATCTATATAGTTAAAATGAGTATATTACCCAAAGCAATCTATAGATTCAACTCAATCCCTATCAACTGAGTTGAATATATAGATTGCTTTGGGTAATATACTCAAGATATCAATGGTATTTTTCACAGAACTAGAGCAAATAACTTCACAATTTATATGAAGACACAAAAAACCTCGAATAGCCAAAGCAATCTTGAGAAAGAAATATGGAACTGGAGGAATCAACCTGCTTGACTTCAGACTATACTACAAAGCTACAGTCATCAAGACAGTATGGTACTGGCACAAAGACAGAAATATAGATCAGTGGAACAAAATAGAAAGCCCAGAGATAAATCCACACATCTATGGGCACCTTATCTTTGACAAAGTAGGCAAAGATATACAATGGAGAAAAAACAATTTCTTTAACAAGTGGTGCTGGGAAAACTGGTCAACCACCTGTAAGTAATGAAACTAGAACACTTTCTAACACCATCCACAAAAATAAACTCAAAATGGATTAAAGATATAAATGTAAGACCAGAAACTGTAAAACTCTTAGAGGAAACCATAAGTAGAACACTTTCTGGCATAAATCACAGTAAGATCCTCTATGACCCACCTCCCAGAGTAATGGAAATGAAAATAAAAGGGACCTAATTAAAAACTTTTGCACAATGAATGAAATTATGAGCAAGGTGAAAAGACAGTCTTCAGAATGGGAGAAAATAATAACAAACGAAGTAACTGACAAAGAATTAATCTCAAAAATATACAAGCAGCTCATGCAGCTCAATACCAGAAAAATAAACAACCCAATCAAAAAATGGGCCAAAGAACTAAACCTAACATTTCTCCAAAGAAGACATAAAGATGGCTAACAAACACATGAAAAGATGCTCAACATCACTCATTATCAGAGAAATGCAAATCAAAACCACAATGAGGTACCATCTCAAACCAGTCAGAATGGCTGCCATCAAATTATCTACAAACAATAAATGGTAAAGTGGGTGTGGAGAAAAGTGAACCTTCTTACACTGTTGGTGGGAATGCAAACTAGTACAGCCACAATGGAGAACAGTGTGGAGATTTCTTAAAAATCTTGAATTAGAACTGCCATATGACCCCGCAATCCCAGTGCTGGGCATACACACTGAGGAAGCCAGAATTGAATGAGACACATGTACCCCAGTATTCATTGCAGCACTGTTCACAATAGTTAGGACATGGAGGCAACCTAGATGTCCATTGGCAGAAGAATGGATAAGGATTTTGTTGTACATATTCACAATGGAATATCCCTTAGCTATGAAAAAGAATGCATTTGAGTCAGTGAATGATACTGGAGCTGTACTATACAGAGTGAAGAAGTCAGGAAGAGAAACACCAACACAGTATATTAACTGTATGGAATTCAGAAAGATGGTAACAATGACCCTCTTTGCAAGACAGCAAAAGAGACACAGATGTAAAGAACAGACTTTTGGAATATGTGGGAGAAGGCGAGAGTGGGACAATTTGAGAGAATAGCATTGAAACATGTATGTTACACATGTAAAATAGATGACCAGTGCAAGTTTAATGCATGAAGCAGGGCACTCAAAGCTGGTGCTCTGGAACAGCCCAGAGGAATGGGGCAGGGTGAGAGGTGGTAGGGGGTTCAGGATGGGGAAATACATGTATATCCATGGCTGATTCATGTTGATGTTTGGCAAAAACCACCACAATATTGTAAAGTAATTAGCTTTCAATTAAAATAAATAAGTTTTTTTAAAGTCACGCAAAAAAAAGAATTTTGGATTCAGGTAACATATCAGTTCAGCTAGTGGCATTGCATTTTTAGGTCAGGCATCCAGATATAATTCTTCAGCATGTACTGTACAAAATCACATGTTTTCTAGAGGCCTTATAGAACTTTTCATTACTACTGTGACATGTTAGTAATACTTGAGTTATTCTATATTCTAACCTAGGTTTTCTTCTCAGTGCTAACTTCCTAGATTTGATTTTCAAATTGGTTTGATTTTTTTTTTTTCTTTCCTTTTGCTTTTGGAGGAAAAAAGCACTCTTTCTTATCCACAGAGTTTTCTGTAGCCTACCTCTAGGTAGTAATGGAAAGCTATAGGCCGTATTTTCACATTTTCAACAAAGTATTTATTGTCTGTTTGCTTGTACATGAGATTTTTAAAACAAGTTAATCTTTCTGTTACCAGTAGCAGCATATTGTATTCTCAGATCATGAAATGATCATAATCTTGTTCTAGCACTGATATTCAAGTCATCTATTTAGAGTCAGCTCTGTGGAGATCAGTAATCATTTCTCCAAGTTATCTAACTACTTTCCTTTAGTTAAAGCCAGATAATTAGAAGGTGGTATATATGCATTAAATATATTGCTTACTTAAAAAAATGGCTTCACTGGATTACTATTTTATGTTACGCTCTTGACTTTTATGGAGAGTTGCTGTAAGAACAATAACAGTAAAACAGAGTTTGCGTGATAATAATTAAAAATAATAGTGACACCTGCAGTTTTCCTTATTTTCATTAGGTCAGTTCAGTTCAGTCACTCAGTCATGCCAGACTCTGGATCCCATGGACTGCAGTACACCAGGCTTCTCTGTCCATCACCAACTCCTGGAGCCTGTTCAAACTCATGTCCATAGAGTTGGTGATGCCTTCCAACCATCTCATCCTCTGTCATCCCCTTCTGGTCCTGCCTCCCATCTTTCTCAGCCATGAGGGTCTTTTCTAATGAGTCAGCCCTTCGCATCAGGTGGCCAAAGTGTTGGAGCTTCAGCCTCAGTCCTTCCAATGAATATTCAGGACTGATTGCCTTTAGGATTGACTGTGTTTGATCTCCTTGCAGTCCAAGGGGCTCTTCAAGAGTCTTCTCCAACACCACAGTTCAAAAGCATCAGTTCTTTAGCACTCAGCCTTCTTTATGGTCCAACTTTCATATCCATACATGACTACTGGTAAAACCATAACTTTGGCTAGATGGAAATCTGTCAGCAAAGTAACATCTCTGCTTTTTAATATGCTGTCTAGGTTTGTCATAGCTTTTCTTCCAAGGAGCAGGCATCTTTTAATTTCATGGTTGCAGTCACCATCTGCAGTGATTTTGGAGCCCAAGAAAAGAAAGTCTGTCACTGTTCCCATTGTTTCCCCGTCAATTTGCCCTGAAGTATTAGGACCTAATGCCATGATCTTAGTTTTTTGAATGTTGAGTTTTAAGTCAGCTTTTTGACTCTCCTCTTTCACCTTCATCAAGAGGCTTTCTAGTTTCTGTTTGCTAAAGTGGTGTCACAAGGGTGGTGTCATCTGCATATGGAGGTTATTGATATTTCTCCCGGCAGTCCCAACCCGGAGATCAAACCTGCATCTCTTATATCTCCTGCATTGGCAGGCAGGTTCTTTACTGCTAGCCCCATCTGGGAAGTAGAAATTAAGATAAATTGTTGGTGATGAGGTCTCTGTAGTACTTTTGGGGAATTAGCTTAAAAAAAGTTCTTTTGTGTAAACATGATTGCTTGGAGATTGTTTAAGTACCAGTGTACAAGCAATTGATACACTAAGTATAAATGGCATTCAGTCATCAAAAGCACTGTCCCAAGCAAGTTTTCTTAATAACTTTGTTTCCAGATAGTTTATGCATTGCTTGGTTATTGGTAGATTTCAGTCAGATGTAGAAGTACCTTTAAATATTAAATAATATTTTGTAATATATCACAATTATGCTTTTCGTGCATATCTGCCCCCTAATTAGCCTAATATAGGTTTTTATGGTAGGCATAATCTATTACTCTGAAGTAATTTGAAAAGATTATTTTTAAGGATATGAGGAAGCTAGACAAAGAAGTAGCTGACAGTTTTCTTTGTGGGGGGAGGAGAGCATTATAATTAACCTTGTTAATGTTTTATAAAATTTATTCATGCCACATTTTATATTACTCAAAAAATCAGGCAGAAAGATAAAATGCCCTTTCATTTCTTAAGGATTTCTGTGTTGATGCTATCAGATAACCCACTGACTGGTAGTATCTTTGGAGCAGCTGGATTTTGTCCACCTGAACTTTGAGTTATTCTTCCTATCCTTTTTTAATTCTTATCCTTGACTATTCTGCCCTGATCCCACATGTTCTAAACTATGTACTTGTTACCACGTTATCTTGTTGCAGTATTTTTGAAGCACCTGTTGTAGAGATATTTTAAAAAATACTAAAAACTTGTCTTCCTTTCATCAGACATGTTTATGATTTGAAAGACTGTTAATGCCCATGATTTTGTTCATTTGATTTGTTTTTATTTCCTCCCTTTCCCCACCAAGTTTTGGATTAGTTTATTTTGGTATTCTAGCTTATCTCCCCTGTTTTCTCAATAGTTCAGCTTCTTGGTTTTACCTTTTAAAAGATATTTGTTCTAGGATTTATAGTATACATATTTAATTTACAATCTACCTACAAATAATACTATACCACTTTATGTATAAGATTCTTAAAGCGGTTTGCATACCTTTGGATGGGGAAGTTAGAAACCAAGCTCTATTACCTTATGGCGAGCCCCCTCTCTGTGGAAAGTTCTCCATACCCTTCTTGGTCTCTGACATCTCATGCTGGGTGGCTGCCACCACTCAGCTCCGCACTGATGTTCCTCCGTGGGCCCCACCCCCACCCCCACCATCTCTTCCACCTAGGACTCGCAGACTCTACACTGTGCTTTCTGCCCCTTGTGGCATTGCTCTTCTTGCCTGGTTATTCCCAACATGTTGCCCCAAAACCTGTTTTCTGATGATGAACTCTGTTGCTTCCAGATATTTTATTTCTGCATTCTGGCTGTTTCCTTTTGGTAGCTTTTAGTTTTCTATTCTAGTTTATTAACACCCTCCTTCCATTCTAAATGACCCGACATAGTTGTGATCTCATTGTTGTTCAGAATTATTCCTTGATTCCTTTACGTGGAAGAAATCTTTGTTTTCTTTTTCTTTGTCTTCATAGCATTCTCTATCTAGTTGTGATATTTTCTTCTCACAATAGTTTAATTTATAAGAATATAATTATTATTATATTTTAAGACTAAGATTATGTTAGTAATCTTTTAAACCATAAACTCACTGTAGGCACTTAATAAATGGCCTTGAATGAAAAAATGAATGATTCAGTGTGTCTGTATTTCAACAAAGAATTTAAGGTGCTAAACGTTTGTTTCTGATCTTTCCTGCTTTTGATTTTGTGTGGATCTTTATTTTACTCACAGATGGAAAGTCGTCCTAGAAGCTTTGCATCTCTTTGTCATTTTATGTGACTCAGTATTTTTAAAGTGCTTAGAAATGTTCAATAAATGTTAGCACTTATGTTTATGACTACAAAGTTTTTAATTTTAATCATTTTGGGTGAGCTTTTTTTTAATGAGATACATTTCTGAGAGTTGTTACCTGAATATATTGAGCATCCTTCTTTCCTTTATGAATTAAATCCTTGTGAACATCAGCAATATATAATTTAAATTTGTGTTAGTATTCTATATTATTCTCTCTCACTTTCACATCTTGCTACTTCTAACAAATTAAGCTTATTTTATCTTTTTAAATAGTTTATGTGGTTCTCTCCTCATTTCCATTCCACTGTTTTATCTTAAACCTGTGCCTCATCATTTCTTGCTAATGTTTTAGGAATTTCATAACTGCTGTCTCTATTTATGGTTTCATATGTTTCTTCAAGCCATCCTTTATATTGTGGCTAGAATCATCTTTCCATGATACCCCCATTATCAGTTAATTCCCCTAAGACTCTTCCCATTGCTTGCAGGATAAAATTTATACTTGTTTTTGACATGGCTCTGCCTCCCACTTTAAGTAGCCTTAACTTTTGCTGCATTCTCTCTGCCCCCTAATCTCTACCTGTTCTGAACTCTTAGATCAGTTCAAACTCAAGTCGTGTGTATAACTGAAAAGTCAATGAACTCTTGAGTTAACACGGTAAGAGTTCTTCTGCAGTTAAAGTGCATATAATAGCATCTAATATAGCTCACCACAAACCTTTTGGATTTATTTCTGGGTCTTGATGGCAACCAAGTCCACTATTCTTGCCTAGAGAATCCTGTGAACAGAGGAGTCTGGCAGGCTACAGTCCATGGGGGTCTCACAGAGTAGGACATGACTGAAGTGACTTAGCACACTTGATGTATTTCATATTTTTGAGGGTGATAAGTCAACTATAGACTCACCTGAAATATTGCTTTTTCTGGGAGCATCCTTGACTCTTAAGTGGCTCCTTTTCTGTGTTTGAGTGGCAGCTAATCATGCTTCAGTCCTAATACTTGCCATGCCATACCAGTAATTTTCTTTGTAATATGGTGTCTTAACTGAAGCTAAGTATTACCCATACCAATTTATAGCATTAGTTGACATTCTGCTAGGGAATCTCTATGTGCTTCAGTCAGTCTGATTTTTATGTGAGTTGTGTAAATTGTTTAGGAAATACTCGAGTCAGTGTCTAGTTACCTAACCTAAATTATCAAGACCCATAATTTGAATGGGCTAGAACATGAATCTTGTTCAAAATAAGATGTGTGTGTGTGCACGTACATGTGTGTGCAAGTGCACAAGCATGTGTAGAGAGAAAAGCACACATGCTGTATCTGGAGTTGTGTCAGGACAGGTATCAATAGAAGCCAAATGCTGGAAAGAACAATGAGATAAAGTTTGCATAGCCGAGAAAGACATCTGGCATTTGTTGGACAAACTTTATACCAAATCTGAAGGGAATAGTTGTGGTTCTCAGGACAGTATTATCATTATTATTATTATTTAATACCATGGCTTCTTGTGATATGATGATTCTATAGCATGAGAAAGTAGATAGATGTGTGATTAAAAAAGAAAGCCTACCATTTCATACTATATATTAATATAATATTTTAGGTACTTAAGAAAGAAAAGTCTTACTGTTCAGAAATGTTGAATGTTGAAAAAAAGTGCATCTCTGAATCAGAGATAAGCAGTATAATCACTGGGAGTCCAGGTGCTTTTATGAGGATTCTTCTGTTGATGGTCAGTTAGTAAAAGTTGGTAGAATTTTATTACTGGAAGCCCACACCTTTCATTCTTCTTATCCCTTCTGAAACAGCTGAACACAGAAGAGAAAGGAGATTTATCATCATCTGGATGAAGTGCCTAGTAGCAGATATCTGAAGGGAGATATAGACAGAGGCTGAGTGAATAGACACTTTGGAGGGTAACAAGGGTCATTGTCATTGTCCCAGTGTGATACTTTGAGTGACGGTTAGCAGTGTTGGTGGTCCTAAGATTTTGTCTATAGAAATTATCTGCTTTGACTCGAAGAGTGGCTGAGAAGAGCTCATTTGGCCCTGCAGATCCGTAGAGTCAGTGTCTACATGGCCAAGTGAAATGAGAGCAAGGAGCTGGAGAGCAGCATTTATATTGGAAACACTCAGATGTCACTGATTACATGATTCCCATTCCTCTTTTCGAGAATTATCATAGAGTCATAAAAAGAATAGCCCTGAGATCTTGCTTCTTGTCAGAGAGCCCTGCTGATCTAGTACTAGACTGTTCTGTCTTCAGTGCCTAGCACCATGTTTGATACATAGTAAAAATATGGATGGATGTGTAGGTGGATGATGAATAAGATGTTTAACTATCATGTTTAGTCACAGACACTGTATACTGATGTGCAGTTTTTAGAATACAGAATGGCTTTAATTTTTGAAGCATAAATAACACCCAGTAAAAATAAGCATGCAAGAGGAACTAATTTAATGAAAAGCAGATTTTTGTTTTTTTCCTCTTTTTCTTTTATGTGTATATTTTCTCTTTTATTAGACATAATCATGTGACTAGATTTATAAAGATGCTGAACAGTTGTTTTCTTTTCATGCAGGGGCCTGAATTAATGAACAAGTATGTTGGTGAATCTGAAAGAGCAGTTAGAGAGGTAAGATTATGCCTTAAAGTGGAACTCTGCATAGGATAACCACAGTTCTGTCCTCTAGTTTCCATTTTGTGTGGGGTTACAGGTTTACAGTTTCCAAATCTAAATTCTAGTGGTATATTTTTTTATTCAGGCAAATATTTTTAAATTAATTTTGGTTATCTATAATACATAGTCTTTGTTTTTAAACATCATAATATTTCTAGCCTCAAGTTTTAGCACATATATTTTTTAACAACTATCAGCATCCCATTAAAAAAAGGGATATGTTTTTAGCTAACAACTAACACATGATGTTAAAATGAGACTTAAATCCTTTAAACCAGGTAGTCCTTTAAATCAGATAAGCTTATTAGTATATGAAAATTTCAATGTACTCTCCTTATTTTATTTACTTTACCTTTGACTAGTGATTTAGAAAATGCATCCCCCTTCTCTCTCTTAAATTTTAAAGTTAGTGATTGGCCTACTGATTACTTCATATTGCTGAAGCTGCGCAATTGGGAAATTCATGCAAAATCAAGGCACTGAAGTGGGGTAAACTATAGCAGTTTGACCATAAGTTTTGGTGTCCTAAACAACGGCTGGCCTGCCTCACATGGGCATCATGTATCTTCCCAGATGCTGTTCAAGGGCAAAAATACATAAATAGCAGTGGAATGGATTATCTCCATTTATGAAATATGTGGATACCAACCAAGAGTATTAAAGATTGGAATACTTTGTTTTGCATGTGAGAAAAAGTTTTAAGTTACTTTTTGTTTCTTTTTTCTCCTTGAAATATAGATGATGGTGATCATATAAAATATTAACTGATAATGATAGCACCCTTCTTCATTAAAATATGAAAAAGGTGGTGCTTTTTAATACTAATGTTTTGGTAATTGTTCTGTATTTTTATGGTCATCATAATTGTGACCAGAAAATGGGGGCCTGGTCACACAAATTTGTGCCAGGTAACACAAATTTGAATTTCTTTCTGCCTGTACTGACTTTTTCTAGCCCATTTCTTCTTATTGCCTCATGGCTGTCCAGACAGTCTTTGATTTTGATAGCCTGATTGACTTCTGGTCTATGCAATCTATTCTCTTCCAAGTTTTAACTATGTTTTTCCATATAGTCTTCAGAGAAATGAGCAAGGCATGTGACTTTTAGGTTTATGGGTATTTTATATGCTAAACTTTGGCTGATTTTACACATTATTATTTTTCTTTTAAACTTGTGTTTATGATAGATAATAATAACTATCATTTACTGAGCTGTTACTGTGTTCCAGGCATTATCCTAAATGTGTTGCCATCTTTTTAAATTCAGTTCTTAAACTTTTGTGGCTGGCATTTATCATAATCTCCATTTTAGAGATATGGAACTTGAAGTTTAGAGAAGTAAAGTTATCCACTAGAAATCACACAGCTACTAAGTGGCAGAGGTGGGATTTTAACTGATATTTTCTGATTACTTAAGCCAAATTGTCTCCTGAACACTTCTAAGAATATGTATTGATGTCTTGTCTGTTTGCAAGTAAGCACCATGATAGAAGGTATTTTACATCCATTATGAAGTGTGACTACATCTGTTACAGGTTGTATACAAAGTTATTGAGCTAGTTGACTGGTACATAATTGATTTGGTTCTAACCGTTTTCAAACTAAAACTAGCAATGGAGTTTTCTGAAGTTTGCTGATCTTTAGCTAATGTGGCACTCTTTCCACCAGATCTTCCGGAAGGCAAGAGCTGTGGCTCCTTCCATTATTTTCTTTGATGAACTTGATGCCTTAGCAGTTGAAAGGGGCAGGTAAGAAATAACTAAGACTGCCACTAGTAACTGTATATTACCAACTACAGTGTAGAGGACTTTTTATACAGATTTTGTTTATTAATATTATTAATACAAGAAAACTTTCAACTCACATGGTTTTTTCTTACATACTTAAAATTATTTCATATTACTACTTTATTACTTCTGAAGTGAGATGGAACAAAAGGTCACAAATAACTTAAGTTCACCTTGATGCAAGGGAAGAATAAGAAGCCAGAAAAGTTTGCTGAATTAGGGTGATCTGCCACATTTATGTGCCATCAGAGACATCTGTTTTTGGAGCCTAAAAAGGAACAGGATGGGAAACACTGTTAAATATGAACCAGATGGTAGGTAGAATATATAGCAGAGTTCTCATAAAATGCCTTTGAAATATACTAGTGTGAGAAACCAGACAAGTTACTTGGTAGGAATAACCTGGTTTGTAGGCGCTTTGGCTCAGTAGGAATTGGCATATGTGTTAGAGATGTTAATAATTTGCAGCTTCTAGATATTATTTTCTCTAATCGTCTTCGTCATATTGTGAGTCCTTCCTTAGTGACTCATTCAAATAGATTCTGTGTAGTTTCCTTTGCTCAGAAAAATTTTGGTCAAGTTAGTTGACGCTTTGAAAATAAAGATAAGGCTGACTATGAAATGTAATGTTAATAGTCCAAATAGAGAATTTCAGTTGTACTTTAGCTATATTAAGTCTTAATCAGTTTGGTTTTTATAGCCATAAGAATTTCATAGAATGATATTCTGTTCTCAACTGTTTTTTCCCTGTAGTTGTATAATGAGCCAACATTGCCTAGAAAGTTATTGTTTTGTCTAGTTAAGAGTGCTATTACCTGAAAACTAAAACAAACAAAATCTCGACACATATGTTTTTGTTCGTTAGCCGTTTGAATTGGACACAGTTTCTAGAAATTGGAAAACACATCTGTTGATAGATAGCAAAGTATAAAATTCCCCAAATACTAAACCAGGTTTAGACTTTATTAAAGAAATAGTAAACATAGGAAAACAGGAAAATTTTTTAATTATATAAACTATTAATTTTCTCTATAATTTTATGCATTGCTTTCATTTTTTTTCTATGATAACATTTAGATCAAACTCATATGACTAATCCAAAAAAGATAGTGCCTAAGAAAACTTTCTTCTTATCATGATTTATATTTCTACACATAAGATGTTTAACAAATTGAGCCATGAATTATAATATATGCTACTCCATACTATCCAGGGTGTTAATTCAAGTATTTTGACTATTTGAGTTTACTCAAATTAGCCATGAAACTGAGGGTTGCAACCTGCACATTGTAAATAGAGTATAGACATACCATTTGCTTAGCTTTAGAAATATTTGTGCTTTCAGAAAGAGAGATTTCTGCTTATAAAAGTGTCTTATTTCATGCTTACAGAAGTGTCTACTTATAACCATGATTGTCTCCTTTTCTCTGCCCCATTTAAGTGTCTGTGGGACTTGAAAAATAAGTCAGCCTGTTATTTACTTCTCATTTTCTGTATGCCCATTTAAATTATGGGTGTTCTGGATAAGATTTTTTTGTCTGATTTCGTTTTGTGAGTTGGAAGAAGTGTTGTAAGATTCCCTTTGTGAAGTGCTTTAATGATCTCTGTAATATTTGGGAAAATTGAAAATGCTGTTGAAGTAGGATGGCTCTTTGGAAGATGGATAATATGGTAGGGAGAACAGGCACTGAGGTAGGGAAGAGATTTGAATTATCCTGAGCTAATGAGTTGGACTGTGAAGAAAGCTGAGCACCGAAAAATTGATGCTTTTGAACTGTGGTATTGAAGAAGATTCTTGAGAGTCCCTTGGACTGCAAGGAGATCCACCAGTCCATCCTAAAGGTGATCAGTCCTGGGTGTTCATTGGAAGGACTGATGCTGAAGCTGAAACTCCAGTACTTTGGCCACCTCATGTGAAGAGCTGACTCATTGGAAAAGACCCTGATGCTGGGAGGGATTGGGGGCAGGAGGAGAAGGGGATGACAGAGGATGAGATGGCTGGATGGCATCACCGACTCGATGGACATGAGTTTGGGTGGACTCCGGGAGTTTGTGATGAACAGGGAGGCCTGGCGTGCTGTGATTCATGAGGTCACAAAGAGTCGAACATGACTGAGTGACTGAACTGAACTGAATAATAATATTGGGGAACATTTATTTACTGCTTACCATATTCTAGAAACTGTTTTAAGTGCTTTACAGATTAAAAAAAAAATCACAAAAAGGTCCCTGCATTAATACAAAGCAGGTTATTGTACAGTTGGCTGCAGTACTCTGCCCTGCCTGCCAGCTAGCTTAAAATTTTACCTTTTCCAGGATTATAGTCGGGAAGGGCGAGCACTCTGGGTAGTAAATCATCAGTCAGTTTTGTCTTAGGCAACAGTTCTGTCCCCAGGGGTGAAGACATATAGGATGTTTCCCCATATACTATGTTCTCTTGGCCCAGACGCCTCTGATTGAGGCAATGGCCACTAGACTAATCCAGAGATTCCTAGAAAAGCTTTCTCTTTCTCGGATGTTCCAGCTAATCACTGGATCCTGAATCATCCTCAGCAGCTGGCATTAGTTGCCTGGTCACTCCAGACTTCAAGCAGAACTAGAAATATATTTCTGAAGGTTAGAGTCACTGACTGCAGAGGCCCATCTTATTTATTTAACTTAAAAATAGCATCACTCTGTTTGGGTTTCACTCACAATGTTATGGCCTTTTGTTTATATCAACCTTTAATCATCACCACGACCCCAGGAGGAGTAGGTCCTATTTTCATCTCCAATTTACAGGTGAGAAAACTTAGGCATGTAGATCCATAACTGCTTTATTCAACATCATATATCACAAGTAGCAGAGCTGAAATTTGAATTTACGTATTTTGACTCCAGAGCAGATACTCTGAGCCATTTTTTTATTTGACTGTCACACCACAGATCTCAAGATTGCGTGTCCAAGTAGTTAATTAACTAACCTTTCAAGATTCTATTTATTGTACCTTCTCTTTGTGAGCCTGTGAATATAAGACTCCTTTGCAGCATTCATTCATTCACTTGTTAAGTAAATGTTTATTGAGCACTCTTTCTGCAATAGGCTTTGCATGGGGGACAAAACAGAGAACAGGACTTAGAGCAATTACCTTAACCTCTTTAAGCTTTAGTTTCATTTGTAAAATGGAGATAGTAGTAATAAATTCTAGGTTGTTGGAATTAAATACATGTAAAGTGCTTTATGTACTGCCTGGCATTTAGTAATTGCTTAAAAAACTTGTTTCTCATAATTTCTGCATTGATATTCTTGTAACAATGGTCATTTCCATATAAATAGAAATACAGTAGTAGAGATAGAAATGCAGTGGAAGATATTGAAGCATTTGGGAAGTTAGAGTGTTCTACAGGTGACAGGCACTATGGCATTTCAGCAATCTAATTTGCTATTAGTTGTAAGACATACCATTATTTTACATACCATTACTGAAGAAAAATGCAGCCCTGAACTGTGAAATGATACTGAGAAATCAACAACTCCAAGGAATATCCTGATTTCAAAAGTTTTAAATATGAAAAAAGTTTGTATTTTAGAAATAGAGGAAAGACATTATTATTGGGGAGAAAAAGAAGATGATCTGGTGTGTTTTATAAAACTAAGGCTGCCATATAAAAATACTTGATATATTGTTTTATGACTAGAGTATTAAAGAGATGGTTAAATATATGGAAAAATGAAAAGATTAAGTGCTCTGTTAAAAGCTGACTGATATATTCTGTGAAGTATTAGAGAATCTGTGATATTCATAACTGTTTTCTTGTATAGCTGTTTCTGCACTTAAAATCCTGAATTGATTTCCATTTGGAGTGGTTAGGGGGAAAAATAAGTTCTGAGCCAGCTTTCATTGAAAATGAAAATTCCAGGCTTAGTAACATTTTGAAAAGAGCTCTGAGTGTTAGAGTAATGGTCAGGAAATGGGGCAGCCTTTTTTGCAGTATTTCCAGATTTCAGGTAGCTTCAGTGAATTCATGACACTGAACACTATAGAAGAAATTTTTGTAGGCATCATTCTGTAAATGACACTTTTCAAAGTGGGTTATAAATTTTTAAATGTGATTTTATAGCAGTATTTGGGCTTCCCAGGTGGCTCAGTGGTAAAGAATCTGCCTACAAATGCAGGAGACACAGTAGACATGAGTTTGATCCCTGGGTTGGGAAGATCCCTAGAGGAGGGAATGGCAACCCACTCCAGTATTCTTGTATGGAAAATTCCATGGACAAAGGAGCCTGGCAGGCTGTATGTAGTCCATGGGTTCACAAAGAGTCTGACATCACTGAGCACGCCTGCATGCACATGGTGGTATGTAAAATTTCATAAAATCATAAAATTTTGTAGCTGAGAAAATTCTTAGAAATCATCTAGTACAGTCTTTTTTTAGAAGGAATAGAAGCCCCTAGAATTTAAGAGAAGAGGCGCATAACTCCTCTGTGGCCTAGACAAGGCTAGAGCTCATGTCCTCTAATTTAGTGCTCGTTGGATGATAATACTACTGCCTTTAGACTATCAGGATTTGGGATAGAAAAAGTATGTTCATATCAGGGTAAAACTTATCATGTATCTAAATATTTAATGAATATTTTTATGTAAGAAACTCTAGCAATAACAACTTATTAAATACTTTTAACTATTATTACTTTGTATATCTCTGTTTCAAGTTGCTAAATTCATTGCCTATTTCCTGGTATGCAGTTTTTTTCTAATTTATACTTCATTGCCTCATAGTTTTTACATTGTTGAACTTTTAATATTAAACAGAACTGCTGAAAGAAGCAGAGTAAAAGAAGAAATGGAACATGTGTAACTGATTTTTTATTATAAGAGTTTTATGGAGTATAGCAGATTTCTATGAATATTTTGTGTTTTGCATTTTGTCTAAGCATTGTGGCTGAGTACTATAGAATGGATTAAAGGTAAGACTTTCCCTAGAGAGATGGCCTAATGCAGCATTTTACTAGGAATTGGAACTTATTTCTTGTTGTTCTAGGACATGTTAAGTCTCTTGTAGCTATCTTGGTTTTAAAATGAAAATTTGCTTGCATTTTGCATGCACCAAGAAAATTATCATAAGTAATGCTTGTGTTCAGAGCAGTATATGTCTGGCTAGCCTTCCTTGGGTGTTTTTCACACCTAATATTGACCTACCTCCCATAGGAGGTAGGTTTTAAGAAACAAATTCAGATGCCTGCCATTTGGGATTCTTTATGACACTTGAAAATTATACTAGAAAAAAATTTTGAAATGTAAATTGGATATATCAACTGTTGGTCTATAATTTAAAGATCATATGAAGGGACAATAGGGGATTTTATTTTACTAAAGGAGTTGAAAGGAAATACATATCATTTTTGTGAAATTTTTACTATTGAAAAATAAAATCAATGTAGTATTAGCATCATGGTGGTGAGATTTCTTAAAGATGAGGGTTAGCAATGTTTTCTGAAACAGGCTAGTTCGTAAATGTTTTTTGGTTTTTTTGGCCATACAGTCTCTATTGGAGCTATTCATCTCTTTTGCTACCATGCAAAAGGAGCTACAGAGAATATGTAATCAAATGAAAAACAGTTGGCTGCCAGATTTAGACTGTGGCTATAGTTTCCTGACCTGTTTTAAGATGTTATAAAGTCTCTTTAGTGCATGGCACTGTGACTTTTGAAGGGGGGTAATTTGGGAAAGGGGCTTGACTTCTGAAGGGAAAAGAAAATTAATCTATTGGAAAAGTCTAATTTTAGTACTTTCTGTAGCTGAACATTTTTTTCCATTGTTGTGTTGCCTTTATCTCTAGCAGATAATAAAGTTTTAAAATCATTTCATTATGTTAGTGATTACACATTTATTCTTAAACTTGAAGTTGGTTTTGATTTCCTAGGATGTCAGTTTTATGGATTTTGTTTCCTACTGCAGCTTTGAAAGTCAGCCAAGAATATTTCTCAGTCCATAAAACATTTTCACTATGCTATTCTCCAGCTAGTTCTCAATGATCTGTGGAAATAAAGGGCAAAAGCAGCATGGGAAATGAGAATCCAAAGAATTCCCTTCACCTCATCTTCAGCATTAATTATAGCTCCCAGTTTCTCTACAGATAACAAATTGGACCAGTATTATACCTTTCTGTTTAGAGGCATTCTATTAGAGGTATCAATACCTTCCTGAATTGCTAATACTTTTATTGAAATGAATGAATTAAATAACTTAGGTGTTCTCTGTTACCAACAGAGACTAACAGAATTTTGAAACTAGAAGGACTTGTATGCTATCTAATTTAATTCCCTTATTCATATAGGCCAATAATTATGACACCCTCAAGGGAACAGTAACATCTTTATCCTCCTACCTCAGGTGTCCAGCACAGTATCTAACAGAGAAGCACCCAGACATTTAGTTTTTGAATAAGGAAATGTAGGCTTACAGAAACTAGAGATTAGGTTCAATCAGCTGGTTGTTAGCAGAATCTGATTTCACCATGTGTTAGTGTCATTTATGAACTAATTTTACTTTAAAATTTAACACCGAGACAGTCTTTTGGAGTTTTGTCACTTGCATTATTTTCATAGAAGCATCATCATCTTTATTATAAAAAATTATTTGTAAGCTATGGAATACATTCACTTGTCAGAGAGCTCCAAAAAAAATTAACGAAGTGCTGACTGATGTGTTTTTCTCAAAAAATTCAATAGTTTTTGTACACAGTAACTCTAACAGTGAGTCTGGACTCAGAAAACTTTGCCAGTTGTGCTAAGGGTACAGAAACAATAAATGTTCTTTTCAATGTAGCTGATAGCAACAGTATTAAAATCTAACAGAGGATAACAACACAGATACTTAACTACAGTGAGAAAACATTTTGAAAGACTATGGACGTCCTTGGTATACTAATTAATTTTGTAGAGAGATCACCATATTATATTCTGCCGGAAGGTCATTCAGTCACACTTAGTGTAGGGGAATCAAACTGAGTCTTTTCTCATGCATTCAAGTCATTGGGTTCCAAATCCTGTGTGTCTGTAATCACATTTAGAGCATTATAAATAAAGATCCTGAATCAGTATCCACCTACCCCCTACATCCCCCCACCCCCCACCCCCACAAAAAAAAAAAGATTCATTTAGAAGACTGAAAAAGAGGATAGAAGTAACAGATGACGAGAACTTCTTTTGGTATAGATCTAAGAAACCAAGGACGTGGAGATTTTCTTTTCATTCAGTTTCTTGAGCCAAGCAATTCTACATCTGAGCAGTCTTACAGTATATTGGTTTTTTTCTATTTTAGAAGGTTTGCCTAAAAAAGTCATTTTAAAATATCTGAGCAGTATAAAGATCTCCTTATCTGGAAATTTTTGCTATTCAAAATATATTTTGCCTTGAGGACTCTGAGGAGCCAAACTCACTGCATTTGAACAGCTAGTATATAGTTAAGACTAAAATGTAAAGAAGTCTCATTACCAGTGTATAGTAATTTCCTTCTAATACAGCTTGTATAAAAAAAGTGTTTCTTAGTAGTCTATTTATTAGGCTCACTGTTTTGGGCATCGTTATGAAGGGCTTAAGAGGAGTAGTTTTTATCTTAATCTTAGCCAAAAGGCTGAAAAGCAGTTGAGTTTTTACCTTAGCATTATGTTGGTGGTTTTCATGGAAAAGTTTAAGGAAGTTTGATACTTTCTATTTATGTTTTAAGTAAAGCTAAGTAGGGAACTGAGAATATATATCTGCTGACCTGTTTTAACTTCTGAAGATCTTTAATCATACATCATGTTCATGTTTTATTTCAGTAACATTTATGTGCCACACATTCCTTTTTCAGTTTAATTGGTTAAAATAGCTTGTAATAGGTTATACACATTACCAGTAACCAAGGTACAGTGGTAATAATAGTTATAAGAATTATAATTATCTATTGATCCTTTCTTTGCGCTATTATGCTAGACCTTTTATACATTTTATTTAATTTTGAGGATGCTATGGGTCTTTCCATGTTTGATTGAGACAACTGAGGCTCAGAGAAGTATCTCTTGTACAACATTACACAAAAAGAAAAGTGGTAAACCTGGCAATTGAACCCAAGCTTACTGAGTATCATCGTGGTTTAGTTGTTAAGTCATGTCCAACTCTTGCGACCACGTGGACTGTAGCCTGCCAGACTCCTCTGTCCATGGGATTCTCCAGGCAAGAATACTGGAGTGGGTTGCCATTTTCTTCAGGAGATCTTCCCAACCCAGGGATCAAACCCGGGTCTCCTACATTGCAGGCCGATTTTTTACCGACTGAGCTACGAGGGAAGATTCACTGAGTATCATATCTTAGCTCTTTCCCAAATTCAAAGCAACCTTCCCAATAAGTACTGATCAGTGCAGATTTTACTGGAGTCATTTGTAAAACTTTATATTATATAATCATTTATTACAATCACTGTAAAATTTTAGTTTTCCTTGTCAACATTTCTAGATCTATGGCACTTAAGAAAATGACACGTTTATAAGCATTTTTTCTGCTTCAGTTTTTAGCTTGTTGTCAGAAAAATGTTTGAACTTGCATGTGTTAATTTTCCTTATTTTCCTTTTATTGGATTATGTTTATAACAGCAGCATAGGGAGGGCCAAGATTGTGAAAATTTTCCTTAAAAAAATTGCTTTTTGTAGAGGGTAAATTGAGTCAAAACTATAGAAGTGTAATGAGCAAAACTATACAAATGTAATGTAATGCCTATGTTAGCTTGGAATTTTTACTGGGAAATCATGGCAAAATGAAAAAATACATACTTTTATGTCATTCTCTGTATTAACAGTTTATACAAAGCTGCAGTTATTCAGAGCACATGTAGCTTACACAGCTCTCAGACAGCTGGGGAAGATAACTCATTATATTAATATATGTCTTATCTGCTTTTATAGGATATGTTGTTAATCTAAAGTAATTTATTTACTATTAGGGTCAAACTGAGTATTGACCATACTGTGACAGCATAGATATCCTGTAGTGGTCAGCTGGAATATTCAGGGCATTATTGATTTTTTATATTCCTTGATCTTGGATTTTGGTGTCAGACATTAATTTGGGGAAATTCTCAGTCATTATGGCTTCAAATATGTTCTACTCTGTCTTCTCTTTTTTGTATTTTAGATACACATATATTACATATTTTGTTGTCCACAGTTCTTGGATATTCTTTTCTGTTGTGTTTTTTTTTTTTTCCCACTGTTTTCTTTAGTCCGGTTTTCTCTTTGCTTTTCCATTTTGAATGTTTCTGTTGACTTAAACAGAGATTATTTTCTCAGCCCTGTGTAATCTACCAATGAACCCAAAAAGGAAATTCCTTTTTTCTGTTACAGTGTTATATCTCAGCATTTCTCTTTGAGCCTTAGAATTTCCATTTCTCTGCTTATGTTGCCCTTTTATTGCATGTCGTCTACTTTATCCACTAGAGCCGTTAGCATATTAGTCATAGTTTTAAAAAATTACTGGTCTGATAGTTCCAGCATTCTTGCTAATTCTCTGGTTCTGATGCTAGCTCAGTTTCTTTCTAGCTGTGTTGGTTTGCCTTTTATTCTGCCTTATAGTTTTTCTCTTGATAGACATGGTTTACTGGGTAAAAGGAACTGTGGCAAGTAGGCCTTTAGTAGTGTAGTGGTAAGTGAGCACAGAGTGAGGAGGTGTCAGTACCAGCCAGAGGAGGAGTTCTTACCTGACCATGCGGCCTCTTGATCTTAGATTTACCAGCCTCCAGAGTGTGATAAATGCAGTTCTGTTGTTTATAAACCACCTAGTCTGTGGTGTTTTGTTATAGCAGCCTGAACAGATTAGGATACCCGGGTCTCACATTTCTGAAGAATCTAAAAAGAATTGTTAATTTTTCCATTTATAGAGCTTTTTACTTGTTAGGAGGGAGTTAAGACTTCTAAAATTCTTATTCATTACTGCCCAGTTGGGACTACCCTGATTGCTCAGTTGGTAAAGAATCTGCCTGCAATTCAGGAGACCCTGGTTTGATTCCCGGGTCAGGAACATCCACTGGAGAAGGGATAGGCTTCCCACTCCAGTGTTCTGGCCTAGGGAATTCCATGGACTATATAGTATATACTATATAGTATATAGAGTCCACAAAGAGTCGGACACCACTAAGCGACTTTCACTGCTCAGTTGTAACCTGTTTTCTATATTGTGGCTACTGTGGTCCTCAGAAACATAAATCTGATCTTGTCATGTCTCTACTTGAAACTTCCTATCCACTTCAGGTTAAAATCCAAACTCAGTAATTTGGATAATAAAGCCTTTGTCATACACCCTTGGTTTATCTTTCTCTGCTGATCTTTTACATTTTTATATTACTGCTATGCTGTGCTCTTCTGAAGTGGTTTCCATTTTCAGTGTTCTCTCTCTTCCCTCTGTTTTTTGACTGTCTGGTCCCCACTCATTTTTTTTTAGGTTGTAGGTTAGAAACCATTTCCTCTGGACAGCTCACTTGACTCTCCCAAGACTTGATCCTGTGACCTTCCATAGCACCTTGTAGTACCACAACAAGTGGTATTACAAAGTAGATACAATTATAGGCCTCGGATGTAATCAGTTGGCATTCTTAAATATTTATATGCTTGTAGTCATCATGCAGGAGCCCTAGAACTTTTGCTAGCAATTATCCTATCTAACACTTGGAAAAGTTTTATCATGGAGCATTTTTGGAAGGATAGGTAATCCATTTATTCAAAATGTTCTAAGTTTATTCTTAAGTAGAATCAGGTCAGCAAATTCATACACCTGCCAATTGTTTACTTGCAGGAATTAGTGCTAACTAAAACAGATCTCACTGGCTTCTCAGATTCTCCTTGCTTGCTCGCAAACTTTTTTGGCATTGGGAAAGACCATTTAATAAATTGACAGTGTAATTTATATAATAACCTGGAAGAACCAACCATTTAATTTAATTGATAGTAATGATTTATATAACAACCTCATGTGTTTGATTAGTGTGAATTAGAGGCTGTTCTCCTGTGTGTCAAGTTTTGGAACTTGTAATGCATGCTGAGATCTAAATTCTTCTGTTTAGAGATCCTGATTACTTTATTACTAAATATATTATGTGATGATTGTATGAACACTGAGGTGTACTTACTGTCATGCTAAGACAAGAGTATGGAGTGTGGTTTTCTACCCTCTTTCCCTCTTCACCTCCTCAGCCACTCTGAACAGCATCTGATTGAATTTATACATTTAATACGTTTACAGTGTTGTTTCACTCTATAATTGTCCACCCAGAGGTTTATTGTGTATTTCTCAGTTCTGAACAGATTTTAGTAAATTCCAGCTGGTGCTAATGAGAATTGTTATTTTGAGGCCTTGATTGTGTAAGATCAGGATTTTGTTCACTATTAAGACCTGTTGGGTTTACTTCTTAAGAATAGATATTCAGTAATTTTTTTGTGATCAAAGGAAATGAGATTAAAGTATAGTTTGTCCAGGAGTAGCTTTGTAATTGACCTAGGACATGAACAAAAGCAACAAAATAAAATGCTCTTTTTTGCCTATCTCTCCAGATATGTGTATTGTGGTGACTCCTTGTCTGCTGATATGTTTAAATATACTCTTAATATTTATGAAAATAGCAAGATAGGTCAAAAATACCCCATTTGTTATACGTTTGTAAGGAGTTTTCTGTCTCATGTAAGCTCTGAACTTCATGTGAGATTGAATCTGTATCTTACTCATTTGTTTATTCCCAATTCTTGTCAGTTTAATTGCCATATAAAATGTAAATATCAGTTAAGTAATTATGTATTTGATGAACCTTTAAAAAATAATCTTATATCTTCCCAGATCTTTTATATTTGATGCTTTTTTAGCATTATTGGGCAGAAAATAATCATGGTTGATGATGGAAGAAAAGAAATTATTTCAATCTAGTTAGTTCTTGAATATGATAATTCAACAAGTAAAGAATTCTGAAGCATAAGTTTTATAATTTGAAAAAGACATAGTGTTTCTTGGTGCAGAATATACAGTCTTTTTAAAATAGTCGAATGTTTGGGAATAGGTAAACAGATTTTTAAAACTGTATTTTAAAAAATCAGTTCTTCAGGTGCTGGGAATGTAGCTGATCGTGTCTTGGCTCAGCTCTTGACGGAAATGGATGGCATTGAACAGTTAAAGAACGTGACAATCTTGGCAGCTACCAATCGTCCAGATAGGATAGACAAGGTAAGGAAAGAAGGCAGTGTGTACATTGTATAATCAAGAACTGGATCATTTGATTATATTAGATTCTTTTTTTTTTTTTTTCTGTCAAACTGCTTTTTAATCAGTTTGTCATGTAGAGGATACTAAAAGATCTTAAACTAAAGGAAATGAAGAGAACAGAGAAAAAGTTTTGTTTATGTTTTTATTACTTATGGTTTGGTATTAATGAAACTATTTTATTATCCCTTGAATTTCCCCTCCCTCATTGTTGCATTAAACTTTCAGTATAGTTCCCTGTGGTATTGAAGTTCTGAAATTCGTTTTGTGTTTCATCTGATTTATTTTGAGAAGTTTTTTTTAATATTTTCATTCATGTTAAGATAAAATTCTGGATATTCACTAACTAGTTAGACTTGTTATTTTCAACAGTTTTTAGAACTCCTGACCTAGCAATTGCTCTCAGAGTAATTAGAATCAAAATGATAATGGGTTTTATTTCTCTTAAGAAGTTACTTAGACTATACCAATAAATTAAGCTATATAGGTGCAAAATCAATACTATCTGGCTGATGTAACAGAGAAGGCACTGGCAACCCACTCCAGTACTCTTATCTGAAAAATCCCATGGACGGAGGAGCCTGGTAGGCTGCAGTCCATGGAGTTGCGAAGAGTCGGACACGACTGAGCAACTTCACTTTCACTTTTCACTTTCATGCATTGGACAAGGAAATGGCAACCCACTCCAGTGTTCTTGCCTGGAGAATCCCAGGGACAGCGGAGCCTGGTGGGCTGCCGTCTATGGGATCGCACAGAGTTGGACACGACTGAAGCGACTTAGCAGCAGCAGCAGCTGATGTGAAGAGCTGACTCATTTGAAAAGATCCTGATGCTGGGAAGGATTGAGGGCAGGAGTTGAAGGGGACGACAGAGGATGAAATGGTTTGATGGCATCACCAACTCAGTGGACATGAATTTGGGTAAACTCCGGGAGTTGGTGATGGACAGGGAGGCCTAGTGTGCTGTAGTTCATGGGGTCGCAAAGAATCAGAAATGACTGAGCGACTGAACTGAACTGATTGCTACCTCTATTTTTCCCCCAAGTCATGTTTTAACAAATGAGTTCACTTAAATTTTAAGTGCCTAATTTATACTTAGTGTATAATTTTTTTAACAAGGATCTAAATTGAGAGTAAAAGTTTACTCCCAGGGCATCAACCAGTTTCTCAGCTTTTGTTAATGTTATTGCCTCATGTACATGGCCTTATAAACTTTTTCCTCCTTGTGCACATATATACAGACTTTCAGTTTTAAATATGGGATTTTTAAAAAAATCATCTTTTTGAAAATAGGAAGGTAGGTTTTATATGGGAAGAAAGCCTTGCTTTTGTTCAATTTGGTATTTTGCTGTGTTATAAAGTCCCTTGGTTGAATGCAGATGAGAAAGCTTTGAACCTTAATAAATTGTTCCCTTTCTGATTCAGTGTTTTATAAGAAACTGGTTGAGTTATGAACATCTGTAGGATCTGGATTCGTACCCAGGCATCTCTCATGTCTGTTAAAAAAGATAGGACTATATCTTAACAAGAATTATAGAAAGTTCTAAAAGAGACCTAAAGATGACCTAATCCCACCTTTTGGTTTCAGTGAATCTAGAAGAGTCATCTTTTTCCTGGTAAATACATATGTATTTTATGATCTTTGTCTCCTAGTTACTATGGCCAATGAGCTTGAAAATTTCTTAGATTTCTTTCCCTGTAGTGTCTAATCTAATGGCCCTCTTTGGTATTTTAATGTTGTGTGTCATTGATGTTAGACACATTTCTTGAAGTAGGATTTGGGGCTTACTGTAAACTTCTTGGGTTCTTCTAAATCAAGCTATATAATTTAGCTTGATTAGTGCATGTGTTAAGTTTGTCTTACTGTGTAACAGGTTACCTCAAATTTAACAACTTCACACAATACTTATTTATTACTGTTTCTCTAGGTAGGTCAAAATCTGGGCATGGTCTGGTAGAGTTGTCTGCTCAGGAACTCAACAAGTTGTTGGCCAACTATGTTCTTGTCCTTAGTTGGTATTTCTCTTCTAAGCTCACTTAATTGTGGCTGAATTCAATTCTTGTGGTTGCAGACCTAAGAACTAAATCTCCTTTCTAGCTGTCACCTAGGAACCACTCTCAGCCCCTTGAGACCTGCATGGCCCCTTCCATTGTCCCAAGATAGCAATGGAGAATTTCCATCATATTTTATCCATCTTATGCTTTAAATTTCTATTGCCAGAAAAAGCCTAGTTAGTGTCTTTTTAAGTTGCACCTGATCAAGTTAGGTCCATCAAGGAAAGTCTCTTCACCTTCTAGTCAGCTGGTTCAGGACCTTTTTACATTTGCAAAGCCCTTCACAATAGCATCTTGACTGAGCTAGAATTCTTCCTGCCACAGTACTCTTCAGCTTCTTCTCCAGCCCCTATGTGAGTTCTCTTCTGGGCACTAAGAATAACTTCTAACTTTCACAGAGGCAAACTTTGCCATTCATTTGATTGGGTACAAACCTGCTCCTTTGAAATATCCTTTTCTGTGGAGTCTGTCTTCTTCAGATGGAGTATTTCTGTGCCTTGCCTTGTCCAGATATATCTTTCTTCAATTCTACATATAATCTCTCTTAAAATAGAAATGGATAAATGAATTTAAACTCCTTTATTTAAAGGATACATTTTTCATGTTCTTTATAAGTATAACCATAAGCCTATTGTTAATACAGTGGAATTGTTGATGTCATCTCTTTTGCTAACTTTTTGCTCTATAAGACCTAGATTGAACCTCAACCTCTTGTGTTTTGCATTAAGGTGAAATTTATCCTGTTTTGTACCTCCACCTGGTAGAAAAGACCTAAAGAAGTTTTTAAGATAAACCTAGAGATTATAAGTTATCTTGTGTCACTCTAAGGTTTTGGACCTTTATTCTCCTTCATCTTAGAATATGTCAAAACCCCAGAGGTAATTGATAGATGACTTCCATTCTTTTAGGGATACTTTTGTCTGTGGATATCTTTGCTCTCTTGGAGAAAAAGCTTAACCACTTTGGGCAGAACTTGTCTCTAAAGGTGGGAGATTGAAGGGAGGGAAGTGGTTCTTTTATACATTTCTTTTTGCATTGTTTTTAATGTGTTTATTGCTTGCTAATAATATTTGCCTTTGGACACAGATGTTCTACTTTATTATGGCAACTCATAAGTGGCAATCTTCAGTATCACAGACTTTGAGAAATTAAAGTTTGGGAAATGACTTACCAAAATTCTTGTCATATTTTTGATCGTTTATAAAATATTACCTTTAATGTCTTGGTTCTAAAATCACCTAATTGTTGAAAATATGTGTTTTAAATACCAGTATTGTTACACACTGGTAATGCCTTTTGACTAATTAACCTTTGCTTAGGATGCATCAGAGAAGTGCAAACATATACAAACAAATGTATGTATATATGTGTACTTACACGTATGCTTGTTTGTGTGTATGCGTGCATATACATACACACGTATATATACACACACACATATATACTTTGATTCATTTTTTTAAATTTAGAAATACAACTTTTTTACCAAACTAATCTTAGATGAACACATTTAAATTAAGATATTAAGAGTGTTTGTAATTATATGCTGAAACTTAATTTTCTAGGTCAGAGGGATCTAAAGGCCTTTACTACTCAAATTTTTCAAAATCTGTAGTATCTAATTTGTAATAGATGAAATTATATAATTATGACTGGCAGCAAAGAAAAATTGGTAACATGGAAAACATATTTTGTGATAAAACAATGGCTTCAAAATCATCAAGTGATACACGCTGTGCTTTCAAGTGCAACTGTAATTTAGCACATTGAACCATGGTCTAAATGGTCTGCATATGTTCCGTGTTGTGCAAAAGATAGTACTTTAAATAATCAGTGATTTTTGTAAAAATGTTTTAATCATTTTCTATTTCAGGTAGAATTCCACATTCATATTTAGTATGATTTTTTCATTAACTGTACTTCTTTCATTACTCAGATGATATAAGCTATATCACAAGTGTATTTTCTAGATTTTTTATGAACTATCATTTGTGTATTGTTTAATAGTACTATTGAAAGAAAAAAAGGTTTTAGCACATGTGTGATTATAACATGGTATTCAAAATGTGCCCTGACTGTGTTGTTAGAAACAAAACAGTCTTAAGAGATCATTTAACAAAGAACAACTTCCTGTTTTGAAATGAATAGACGTAGTTTTCACCACCTGTCTTGTCTGGGAAAAACAGTTGTAGGAAGAGAATAGGCGGCAGGAGAATTAAAGTAAATTTCCTGTGCTGATGTTGAAAGGTAGAAATTTTGTTTTTGACGTAAATCTGGAAAGAAAAAGGATTGTTCTAATATGAAAGATATGATGCAGTTAGTCTAACTTGGGTACATTTAATTAAGGTGTTTGGCCATGTAAATTAGCTCACATTACTTTACAGTCCTGTTGCCTGTTGACTTACAACCTCTGTATCATGATGACCTTAAGTTAGTATATTGGAATGGAGAGAATTCTTGGACTGTCAGAGAAGTGAAATTGATATCATTCTATGTCCCATATATTGTGCATTTATAGCATCTTTTTTGGACAATATTTCAGTTTCATGTAGCCTGGGGAAACTGATGCTGGAGTTTCCTGAGGATTCAGCAAGGCAAGTGAGACACAGAGCTCAAGAATCACATTCTCCTACTTCCTGCTATGTTATGTTTACACGTTAAGCACATTAGCTGCAATGTAGCTCTCTGGGCTAAGTGAAGTGATTGCTGGGAGTCTCCATTGGTATACTGAAGCCACCATAGACCTTTTACCCACTTATCCTCCTCTTTCAGCTTTTAGATGAGTGAAGAGAAGTTGCATCCTTTAGAGTCCATTTTACATAAGAATCACAGAATGTGAAGGACAGATGAAGATAAATGAGATTGTGATGTCAGGTCATCGCATTGTCTTTAGATTGATGATGGCCTGGATTTACACAACAGCAGGAAACAGAGCAACAAACAATTATTTTTGATGCCCAAATAATGGTTTAAAGCTCAGACTCTGGGAGTTTATATTGTTCTTTGTTAGGCTGTAGCTTACATAGCGCCTTTAGAAGAGTATAGTATTCAATCCATAGTATTTCATGCACTTGTGTTGGATATTAAGGAAGAAATGATCATGTCTTCTTACCCTAGTGTTAAACAAGATTCAGAATTGATTAATTTTATGAATATTTTAAAATATTGTCCCTTTGGCTACTTTTAGTACTGATGCTTGGTATATAACAAGCTCTCAATAATGATTACTACTACAATTATTATATCTGGCCTGAAACCTAGTTTTCTTATAATAGTAAATTTGTAGAATTTTAAAAATTATGCTCTAAGCCATCTATGGAAGAGATTGCTCAACTGAGGACATTTTTGTAAGTTATGTAGAGGTTGTGAGTGATTCAGTATTCAAAATTATTTTCTAACTTAGTATGTTTAACTCATGGAAGTTATAAACTGGAATTAATTTTCCTCCCAGTTTTTCTGAAAGACAGGTTGATTGGTTAAATGTCATAATATTTTTATTTCTTAAATACTATAAATTAAAAGTTGACTTTATTGATATCTTTCTAACATGGAAAAATTAGCATGTTTAGAAATGTCAGCAGATGAGAAGCTAAATAGATGAGAAGCTAAATATGTGTAGCTTCCGATTTTCAAATGAATTGTATTCCAGAAATACCTTCAGACAGGTTAAAAATACGTTTGTGAACAGTTTTCCTCGCCACCCTTCCTAGTTATAAATTAGAAGTCCTATTCATCTGTTACTGCTATTCTCAGATAAGTCAGAACTAAAAAACAAGCTGCTTGATCTAAGAAACATTAAAAGTTTAAATGAATCATAATTCTTTACTTTCCTA
This sequence comes from Cervus elaphus, assembly GCF_910594005.1. NCBI lineage: Eukaryota > Metazoa > Chordata > Mammalia > Artiodactyla > Cervidae > Cervus > Cervus elaphus. The sequence goes on from NC_057819.1 coordinate 36,884,418, forward strand.
TAAGTATTTACAGGATGCTTTTTGATCTTTAATATTTATCAAAATGATATGGAGAGTCTTGGAGTGTTAGAAGGTAAGCCAGAGTGTGGTCAGATGTGGGAAGCTTCTTGCAAGGTCATTGGTCAGATGTGGGAGGCTTCTTGCAAGGTCATTTTCCAATTTCAGCTTTACTGTCATTTTGTAAGACAGAAGTAGTTTTATTATTGTTGCTGTTTGTGTGTGGGGTTTTTTGTTTGTTTTTTTAAAGCATTAAGTGTTTTCAGTATATTTATTATGGCAGCAGTTAACAAGGGTTACAGCTTCAGTAACGGGGGAATGGAATTTTGTCAGAGGTTGTATGCATATGTGGGTCATGTCTCATTTAGAGGTTAAGATAAAGACTGTCTATCCCAGGGGTCAGCAAACTATGGGCTGTGTGCCAGATCTGTTATCACTTGTTATTCTGCATCTCATGATCTAAGAATGGTTTTTACTTATTTACATGGTTGACAAAAAAGGTAATTTTTGTGATGTGAAATGATACGAAATTCAAATTTCAGGCCTCATAAATAAAGCTTTACTGATACAAGGTTACACTATTTTTTTTTTCAGATTTTTAAGCTTTTTATATTATATTAGAATATAGCCAGTTAACAGTGTGATAGTTTCATCTACACAGCAAAGGACTTAGCCATACATGGATACACATACCTGTATCCATTGTCCCCCAAACTCCCTTCCCATCCAGGCTGCCACATAGCGTTGAGCAGCATTCTCATGCTATACAGTAGGACCTTGCTGGTTATCCATTTTAAATATAGCAGCTAACTTACACTAATTTTTGATGTATTGTCTGTGATTTCATTTGCACTACTTAGTAGTTATGGTAGAGACCTATGACTTATAAAGCTTAAATTATCACTTGGAACTTTTCAGAAAAAGTTTACTGACCATTGGTCTAGCCTTGTAAGCTTTTAGCAGTTTACTAAAGTCTCTAATGTCCATTGTTCACACAAGAACCACAAAGTTCTTCTAAAGGTTGTTTAAATATATTATTTCATAAATATATATGACCCATAAATATGGGTCAATATCATGCTGAGGTTAAAATAAACCAATAATAGTAGAGAGATTATATTAACTTTTTGTTCTTTAAAGTACCTTCAATATCTTCTTGAACTTTTTTTTAATATTTCATCTTTAAAATACATTTTCTTGGACTAAATAATTATTTTTCCAATTGAATGACTTACAAAAATCCATAAATATAGAAGCAAAATTTTTATTATATGAAAAATAGTATTCATGACATCTCAGTCTTAAAGTTGTATTGTTTTTTTGCTTTCTATAATTGTGAGTTGAAAGCCCTTTGTAGTGTTTTTCATTGTTGAGATTTTCAGACTAGATGTTTAAATTTTGAGGAGTTAAGACTCTGTAGATGCTTTGTACCTGATTTTGCTTTTTCATTTGTTTATGTGTGCCCCAGGGTGCCTGCAGGCTTCCCTGGTAGCTCAGTTGGTAAAGAATACACCTGCAATGCAGGAGACCCTGGTTCAGTTCCTGGGTCAGGAGATCCACTGGAGAAGGGATAGGTACCCACTCCAGTATTCTTGGACTTCCCTGGTGGCTCAGCTGGTAAAGAATCCACCTGCAATGTGGGAGACCTGGGTTCGATCCCTGGGTTGGGAAGATCCCCTGGAGAAATGAAAGGCTACCCACTCCAGTATCCTGACCTGAAGAATTCCATGAACTGTATAGTTAATGGGGACATGACTGAGCGACTTTGACTTTCACTTTTTAGTAAATCACATTTGATTATGTCACCATGCAAGTAGGAGTATGTTTAATCTTCTGTTAGAGTAGTAATAAAGTACATATTGTCCTTGATACACACATTCTAAAAAAATTATTTTTTTTAAGATTAGAGAGCAACTTGGACAATTTGATAGTCTAGTTATGCTTCTGATACATTGACCCTATTATAAAATTTCTACCCATCATTTCTCCATTCTTTATTTACTCACCTATACTGATGAGGAGTATGTTAACTCATGAAATAGACCACTTCATCTTTGACTCAGACTACTAGGAAACTCTTTATTCTACTGAACAAGCAGCTGTTTTTCTGCCTAAAGCATCTACATACCAGCCTGATTCTACTCCAAAATGCTATAAAGAACAGTTTTTATTACCTCTTCTATATAGTTCTTTATTTTTGAAAACTGTATTATGTGTCTTATTTTTACATTCCACTTCACAAACCAGTCTTTATGTCCTCCAGGCTTGGCATCTTGTTTTATTTCACATGATACCTTTATTGCATCTTTAGAAATCTTACTCTTTTGTTGTAGATACCACAATTTCAGAGAGAGAAAATAAAAAGTATCCAAATTGGAAAGCAAGATGTTAAAACTGTCATCATTTTACAGATGACATGATATTGTATATAGAAAACCCCAAAGACTCCACCAAATAAAGAATTAGAATTAATGAATTTAGTATATTAGCAGGATGCAATATTAATATACAAGTATCTGTTACATTCCTATATATTAACAAAAAACTATCAGAGAAACTAAGAAAGCTCTTCCATTTACAATTGCATCAAAAATAAAATACTTAGAAATTAATTTAAACATGGAGGTGAGGACCTGTACTCTAAAAGTTATAAGATGTTAATGAAGGAAATTAAATATGACTCAAATGGAAAGATATACTGTGCTTATGGATTAAAAAAATTAATATATTTAAATGTCCCTACTATCCACAGCAGTCTCAGAGTCAATCCCTATCAAAATTCTAGGGGGATTTTTCATAGAGCTAGAACAAATAATCCTGAAAATTTGTATGGACCCATAAAGGATAGCCAAAGCAGTCTTGTGAGAGAAGAACCAAATAGCAATCATCATGCGCCCTGATTTCTAACTATACTACAAAGCTGTAGTAATCAAAACAGTATGCTACTGGCACAGAAATAGACATATAGATCAACGGAGCAAAATAGAGAACCTAGGTATAAACCTGTGCTTGTATAGTCACTTAATTATGTCAGTGGTGTCATGAATGTACAGTGGGGGAAAGACAGTCTCTTCAATAAATGATGTTGGGAAAACTGGACAGCAGCATGTGAAAGAATCAAACTGGATCACTTTCTTATACTATGGCAAGTAAACTCAAAATAGATTAAAATATAAGACCTAAAATTACAAAAGTCCTAGAAGAAAACATAGTAAGTTCTTTAAGATTGTTCTTAGCAATATTTTTTGAATCTGCCTTCTGAGGCAAAGGCAACAGAAGCAAAAGAAACAAATGGGACTACATCAAAATAAAACCTTTTGCACAGTGAAAAAAACTATCAATAAAATGAAAAGGCTACCACCTGCTGAATGGGAGAAGATATTAGCAATGACATATCCAATAAGGGAGTAATATTCAAAATGTTCAAAGAACTGATACAAGTCAACAAGTTTTTAACTCAGTTAAAAACTGGGCAAAGAATACACATTTTCCCAAAGTGGACACAGATGACAACAGACACTTAAAATGATGCTCAACATCATAGTCATCAGGGAACTGCAAATTAAAGCAACAATGAGATATTACCTTATACCTGTTGGAATGTTATTATAAAGAAGATAACAAGTATTAGCAAAGATTAAGTAGAACTGCCATATTACTCAGAAATTCCACTTCTCAGTATTTATTTGAGAAACAAAAACACTAATATAAGAAGAGAGATGCATCCCAGTGCTTATTGCAGCATTATTTACAATAGCCAAGGTAAGGAAGCAACGTTAGTGCTCAATGATAAATGAGTGGATAAAGAAGACATGAGATCTAGATAATGTATACACATACGCATAGGGGCTTCCTAGCTTGTTCTCTAGTGGTAAAGAATCCACCTGCCAATGTAGGAGATGGGGGTTTGATCCCTCAGTCGGGAAGATAACCTGGAGTAGGAAATGGCAACTCACCCAGTATTTTTGCCTGGAAAATTATGTGGACAAAGAAGCCTGCTAGACCCCCAGTTCTTGAAGTCACAAGAGTCAGTCATGACTGAGCGACTGAGCACGCATGCATGCATACATATATACATGGAATATTACTAAGCCATAGAAAATTATAACCTTGCCATTTGGGACAACTTGGATGAACCTAGAGTGTGTAATGGTAAATGAAAAAAGTCGGAAAGATAAATACTATATTTTACTTACATGTGAAACCTAAAAAGCGTAACAAATGAACAGACTTAACAAAATAAATAGATACAAAGAATAAACTAGTGGTTGCTAGAGTAGAGGGGAGTGAGGGGATAGGTAAAATAAGTGAAGAGGATTAAGGGTTGCAAACTTCCAGGTATAAGATAAGTAAGTCATAAAGATATAATTGTACAGCATAGGAAATATAGTCAATAACATTGTTATAACTTTGTGTAGTGACATTAAGTAGATTTACTACGATGATCATTACGTAATGTATAAAAATGTCAAGTCACTATTTTGTATACCTGAGGCTAATATAATATTGGAAGTCAGTTATACTTCAGTAAAAATGGAATGAATAACTGATATACACATGAGTGAAATTCAAGGATATTTCTCTAAGTAAAAGGAAGTAGAAAAGATTATATATTGTATTATTCCATTTGTATGAAATTTCTAGAGAAGTCAAACCTGTAAAAATAAAAAGCAGATTATTGTCTGATGCTAACCCTTGGAGAGCAGGAACAAACCAGTCAATCCTAAAGTCAGCCCTGAATATTCATTGGAAAGACTAGTGATGAAGCTGAAGCTCCAATACTTTGGCCACCTAATGCAAAGAGCTGACTCATTGGAAAAGACCCTGATGCCAGGAAAGATTAAGGGCAACAGGAGAAGGGGGTGACAGAGGATGAGCTGGTTGGATGGCATCACCGACTCGATCGACATGAGTTTGAGCAAACTCTGGGAGATAGTGAAGGACAGGGAAGCCTGGTGTACTGCAGTCTGTGGGGTCAAAAAAAGTTGAACATGAGTTAGTGACTGAACAACAATAGGCGTGGGAGAGATTGACTGCAAAGCTGCTAAGGGAAATTTTCCAGATGCTGAAAATATTATAAAACTAGATATTGTTGATGGTTGTACTACAAATATTGAATGTACACTTTAAATGAGTGTATTTTATGGTACATAAGTTATATCTCAAAATGAAATGAGCCTATTTAGGGGGAAAAAAAAAAGAAATGAGACTGATACAAAGAGATCTTGGTTTCTAACTCAGGCTCTGTTGTTATCAAACAGTGTGTTCTTTGAGATTATTTAGCCTCTCTGGACCTCTATTTCTGTACCTATCAAAGATGTACTACACAATCTGTAATATGTCTTCAAGGTTCTCAGTTTTATTTTGTGACACAGAAATAGATAGTAATAGAGATTCCACATGCTGCATTAAAGGTTGATATTTACCAAACAAATTTCTGGAGTTTTTGTTTTGGATTTTGAGGTTTTATACTCCTTTTTTTTAAGTTTTTTTTTTTCCGGGTATCACCTTTTCAAATGTTCTTGTTTTTGAAAAGTTCCTTTCTTCATACAGGTTATAAAGTAAGCAAATATCATCCAGGTGCAAAAGTGGCTTTTCTTTTTAACCACTTGATTGTCAGAAGATGGCGGGGGGGGGGGGGGGGGGGAGGGTAGTTGGAGAGCCATAAATCAGCCTTAAAGGTACTGTTGTGAAATAGAAAACTTAGCTGACAGTTGAAAAACACCTTAACTTCTTCCCTGAAAATTTATTACTCTTTAAAAAAGGAAAACTTGTTGAGCTGCATATTTTCTCTTTTCATAGTTATCTGTTCAGCCTGTAATATTGTGGTCTATTTACTATGCTGTTTAAAACCTTCTATTAATGTAAAAATAATTCTGAGTTACACCAGAAATGTCTGACTATGATTATTTAGAATTGAGTCATTTTTAAAGTTGAAAAATCTTCTCTTGGATTATTAATACCTATAGAATCTCATGTTTGGGAACTAATGTTAAGTGCAGCCAAGAACTAAATCTGAAGCCATTTTTTGACTATTTTAAAGTCAAATAGAAGAGCTAGTTTGGTGATTATTTTTAAAGTGCTTATGGAGGGTTAACAGTAATATTCCATATTTTGGTCTGGCATTATATTTTCTGTATGTGTTTGTGTGTTTGAAAGTGGTGTGCAAAAGTATCAGACAGGGACATATAAGAAAATTCAGTTCTTAAGGTATGTGCCATCTAATTTGAAATACAGGTAAATTTTGAAGTATTATAATCATAAAACATGAACAGCGTAAACTTTGTATGCAATAATTATTGGTGTATACATTAGAGTAAATTTGAAAAATGGATTTTAGATCTCATACTTTGGTCTCTATTATCATCTGTGTTCTATATTTGACAATAAATTTGGTACTGGTATTGCAATTACTCTTTTTGAACACAAGATGGTGATGCTCACCTGAAATGTTTCCTGCATGTAGGATGTATTGCTTTCATTTATTTTAGTCATCAATTGCATTTTAATTTATTCATTTATTTTACCTATTGATTGAAGTATAGTTGATTTACAGTAATTATGTTAGTTTCAGGTGTACATTATAGTGATACAGTATTTTTACAATTTATTCTCCATTAAAAGTTATCAGAATATAATGGTTATAATCCTCAGTACAATACAATATATTTTTGTTGTTTATCTATTTTGTACATAGTAGTTTGTATTTCTTAGTCCGGTCATGGCATTCCGTCCCATCACTTCATGGAAAATAGATGGAGAAACAATGGAAACAGTGACAGACTTTATTTTGGGGGACTCCAAAATCACTGCAGATGGTGACTGCAGCCATGAAATTAAAAGATGCTTGCTTCTTGTAAGGAAAGCTATGATCAACCTAGATAGCATATTAAAAAGCAGAGACATTACTTTGCCAACAAAGGTCCGTCTAGTCAAAGCTATGGTTTTTCCAGTTGTCATGTATGGATGTGAGAGTTGGACTGTAAAGAAAACTGAGCACCGAAGAATTAATGCTTTTGAACTATGGTGTTGGAGAAGATTCTTGAGAGTCCCTTGGACTGCAAGGAGATCCAACCAGTCTTCCTAAAGGAAATCAGTCCTGAATACTCATTGGAAGGACTGATGCTGAAGCTGAAACTCTAATACTTTGGCCACCTGATGCAAAGAACAGACTCACTAGAAAAGATCCTGATGTTGGGAAAGATTGAAGGCGGGAGAAGGGGACGACAGGATGAGATGGTTGGATGGCATCACCGACTTTATGAAATGAGTTTGAGTAAGCTCTGGGAGTTGGTGATGGACAGGGAAGCCTGGCATGCTGCAGTCGATGGGGGTCGCAAAGAGTCCGACATGACTGAGTGGCTGAACTGAACTCTTCTGAGTTTGTGTTTCTTAATCCTATACTAACATACCCCCTCCCCTCTTCTCTTTCCTCACTGGTAACCACTGATTTGTTTTCTGTATATGTGAATGTGTTGCTGCTTTGCTATATAGATTCATTTGTATTGTTTTTTAGATTACAATTACAAGTATTATGATACGGGATTGAACCCGGGTCTCCTGCATTGCAGGCAGACACTTTACCGCCTGAGCCACCAGGGAATCCCTGTCGCTCAGTCGTGTCCAATTCTTTGTGACCCCGTGGACTATATAGTCCATGAAATTCTCCAGGCCAGAGCACTGGAGTGGGTAACCTTTCCCTTCTCCAGGGGATCTTCCCAACCCAGGGATCAAACCCAGGTGTCCCGCATTGCAGGCAGATTCTTTACCAGCTGAGCCACAAGGGAAGCCCATAACAGTCTTTATCTCTGTCTTATTTCATTTTATATAAATAGCTCATACAACTCAATACCAAAAAAAAAAAAACCCAAATAAAAAATGGGCAAAAGACCTGAATAGACACTTTTCCAAAGAAGACACACAGATAGCTAACAGACACTTGAAAAGATGTTCAGCCTCACTAATTTTTAGAGAAATGCAAATAAAAACCATAATGAGATATTACTTCACACTTCTCAGTATCGTCAAAAAGTTTACAAGCAATAAATGTTGGAGAGGATGTGGAGAAAAGGAACCCGTTACACTGATGGTTAGAATGTAAATTGTAGTCACTATGAAGAACAGTATAGAGATTCCTCAAAAAAAAAAAAAAAAAAATCTAAGAATAGAGTTACCATATGATCCAGCAAGCAATCCCACTCCTGGATATATATCCTAAAAAAACCCCACAAACTCAATTTCCAAGAAGATGCATGCATCCCAGTATTCATATTATTCAAGATATGAAATAAACTATTCACAACTAAGATATGAAAATAACCCGTGTCCATAAATGGATGAATAAAGAAGATGTGATATATATATACACACACACACACACACACACAATGGATATTATTTGGGATCTGCTGCTGTTAGAGGCTTCTCCTCTGCAACTGATGAACAGCTTAAAGGAATGAGTGGATTTGGTTTTGCTTTGAAAAGTGGTTGAGGGCTTCCCTGTGGCTCAGTGGTAAAAAACTCATCTGCCAAGTGCAGGAGATATGGGTTCAATCCCTGGTCCAGGGAGATCCCCCGTGCCATGGATCAGTAAAGCTCACGCACTACAGCTACGGAACCTGTGCTTCAGAGCCTGGGAGCCACAACTCCTGAGCCCGTGTGGTGCGACTCCTGCAGCCCGCACGCCCTAGAGCCCATGCTCCCAACAGAAGCCACAGTGAGAAGCCAGTGCACCGCAGCTAGAGTAGCCCCCGCTAGTTACAACTAGAGAAAAGCCCACGCGGCAGCGAAAACCCCGCCCAGCCAAGAGTAAATAAAATTATAAATAAAAAAAATAGTGGTTGAAATTTTTGTCTCTTCTTCTGTATAGCTTACTTAACAAACAGTGATTTACGTTTAACTGCAGGCTTATGTAAGTTTGGGTTTGGGGGAGTTGAGAACATTAATAAGAAAATGAGAATTTGAACAGTATAGAGAGAATAGTCATTAGGCATATACTGCGCATACCAGGCATGTGTTGGGTAATTTGCATATATTATCTAAGTGATTCTAGTTCAATGTAAGCAATCTATATTTTACACAGTACCAGTGTATTCCTTTGGAGAAGGAAATGGCAGTCCATCCCAGTATTCTTGCCTGGAGAATCCCATGGACAGAGGAGCCTGGTGGACTGCAGTCCATGGGGTTGCAAAGAGTTGGACGTGACTGAAGTGACTTAGCACACAGTGTATTCCTGAACTTGATAAACTGCAGGATTGGTAGTGTGTTCTCTCTCATAAGAACTATGGTATACCATCCATTAATAGCCCTATCTTAGTGAAGCTATCAGTCTTTGTCTTTTTTTAATAAAAGATTTCTTATATAGTTGAAGGCAGGAGGAGAAGGGGACGACAGAGGATGAGATGGTTGGATGGCATCACCGACTCAATGGACATGGGTTTGGGTGAACTCCGGGAGTTGGTGATGGACAGGGAGGCCTGGCGTGCTGCGGTTCATGGGGTCGCAAAGAGTCGGACACTACTGAGCAACTGAACTGAACTGGACTGATATAGTTAAATATATCCTTATCATACATACAGTAACTCTAATCCTAGGTGTTTGTCCAACAGAAATGAAAATATTTGTGCACACAAAGACCTGTAGTTTAAACTTTTTAAAGCAGCTTTATTTGCACTCACCAAAACAGCCCCAAATGTCTATCAGCTGATGAACAGATAAAGAACTTATGACATGTTCCTACAGTGAAGTACTGTTCAGCTATAAAAAGACATAAACTGATATGTGCAACAAGATGGACGAAATCTTAGAATGGTCATGCTGGATAAAAGAAGACATGCTACACAATGTCCCATTCATGGGACAGTGTGCAAAAGGCAGGATGATAGAATCAGAAATCGGATTTGGTAGTTGGAGGGAAGGGCCATGGACCACAGAGGGCAATGAGGAAACTTCTGGAATGATGGAAGTTTGTATTTTGGTTATATATATTTTGTAGTTTGTATTTTGATTATACTGATGATCATCAGATTGTATGTGTTTGTCAAAATGTTTCTGTCTATAAAACTAAAAATAGAGAATTTTACACTATTTAAAGTGAATTTCAATAAATGTGACCATTAAACACATTTGGGGGGGGGGGGGGAAAGCAACACGTTTTAATTGTAAATGCAGTGGAAGAAAGGTCAGCTTTATTTCAGCAACATTTTCTTCCCAGTAGTACTTTCTTGGACGTAAAGCCTCACATGTTCTGGCTCTTTTCCTAGCGTTTATCTTCTGATAACCCATTTATGCAGACCTTCCTCTGTCAGTGCCTCAGTAAGCTTAGAACTGCCTCAGCAGATTTTGCTTTCAGACATTGCTACCCAGCTTTGAGGGCAGAAGTATGTGTTAGAATTTTGATGCTGGGACAATTAGAGAATCTGGTTTCTTAACAAAAATTTGGCAAACTAGAGATTTTACAAATAAATATTTTAGAGAAATTATTAAATACCAAAGTCATTTAACTTGTTACACTTGTATCATGGACAGTTTTTAATCTAGTTTTTATTGTAATAAAGTATAATTAAAATTATGAAAATATACTTTTCCTTAATTTTTTAAACACTAGATTATACTCTTGTCTCCTGGAGGGGACAGTGCAGGTGAATCAGATCAGTGCTTTGGATCAGTCATTATATTGCATATCAAGTAATAGTGTTTACCTTCCAGTAAGGAAATGGCAACCCACTCCAGTATTCTTGCCTAGAAAATCCCATGGGCTGAGGATCCTGGTAGGCTACAGTCCATGGGGTCACAAACAGTCAGACACGACTGAGCAACTTCAAAAAAAAAAACTTTTAATCTCTTATGCCAATAAAATTTATGGTCCAAAGGTTACATATTTGATGACAGACTTATTTAGTTATATTTTGTTAAGGAGAAAAGAAGTATAAGTCAATCATAATACTCATACCTTTTGGAAATCTTGATTCTCAAACTTTTTTTGTATTAAAGTACAAAAAAAGGGTTATGATCTAATAAAATAAAAACAAGAGGTGGTATAGTTTATGTAAGTAGACCGGTGAAGGAAATTAAATGTTAATGTGTGGGGCAGGTAAGCAAAATTATATTTTTAAGCACATTTTAGCATACTTTTGGAGATTTAAGAGTTCTCCTTCGCTAATCCTTTATTTTCAGGCTTAATGATGTACTCATTTCCCCCTCTGGATAAAATGTAGGTGTGCTCTTTCAAAAGCCAGTGGAAGGCTGATATTTTATTGAGTGCAGCGACTTTATGAGGTTGGTGCTGTTATTGCCCCTGGTTTACAGTTGAGGAAACTATTACTTTAAAAAATTTAAGTAAATTGCCTGCTTTGCTAGAGCTGGCAGTTTAACAAATTCACACAATTTCAAAACTCACACTCTGAACTACTAACTAAATTAATTCTTAAATTCTGTATCAGACTTAATGTCTTTGAATTGTTTGCTTATTTAATACTTTGAGCAGCTTCTGCATTTGCCTTTATTTACCTGAATTCAGTCTCTGGTATTTGCATCGTATTACCAGATGACAGGTAGTGCTGCATGTGTGTGTGTGTTCTCTCTCACAAAAACTATGGGATAACATTAGCTAGTGTAGTACCTTCTGTCCCAGTTTGAGTGAGTCACCAATTTTCACTTAAAAGAGAGAGGGAAAGGATAAGAGAATGTGTCGTTATTGTTGTAATTATGTTTTGTTTATTTGAGTTAGTTGATTAGAATTGAAAAATAAATATTTGCAAATAGGTGATTAATTTGCCTTTATTCTTGAAGGAAATTTTAACTGAAGACTTAAGCCAATTAGATATAGAATAAACTAAGAAGAGATTGGAAAGCTCCTGTGCTGATTGCATGTTTTTTATACATTAAGTTTTATTGGAACACAGCCACACTCATTACTTGTTTGGCTGACAGTCTGAAAATATTTATTTTCTGACCCTTGAAGAAAACCCCTGAACAAATTTTGGGACCAAAACTGTTCAGATAAACTATTTGTGGCTTGGATTGTCATACAATAAATACTTATTGAGCATCTTTTATGTTCTAGGCCATGTGCTAAATGATGGAGAGGCAAAACCAATATTCTACAAACGTGTTTGACTCTCACTTTTATTACTAATTATAAAACCAGTTGCAGAATGCTAGTAGGAGTTATTAGAGCTATGAAATACTCATAAGACAGATCTAATTTCTGAAGCAGTAATGATACTGCATCTCTTAGGCAATAGCCTTATCAGTTATGACACTTCAGTTCCTTTTCTCTGGTTTTCCTGATTCTCTTCTAGGCTACTCAGTTGTTTATACACACACACACACAGTATTTATTACCATATAGTTTACTTACAGTGTTTATTACTATCTCCCCTTGTCCCTGTGTTAACTCCATAAAGGCAAGGATTTCTGTTCTGTTTACTGATGTATTCAAGTACCTGGAAGACAGTAAGCAGTTAGCATGAAGCAGACCTGCCTTACATACTCTTCTTAATAGCTATATTATCTTACTTGGAAAGCATCAGTGCTTTCATGTCAGCTATAATTTTGTTGGTTGAACATGAAAAAAATTTGCAGGGCTAAATTGTGTATCTTTTTGTTTTATATGTTCTTTAAAAGTTAGATAACTAGTAAAATCATTTTGTGTAATTGAGTAAAATTATTTGTTGAAAAGAAAAGTGCACACTTTTATGTGCACAATTAAAACTTATGTTAACTGTTCTGATAACCTTGAGGAAGTAATGTGGTTGCATGTTTAATTACTGTTAAAATAATAAGAATAATTTCTCATAAAACTTCTTTTCCTCTTAGTTACGTTTGTAAGTATGTTTTGCTGATAGTTGATTACTCTGCCTGCATAGTTTGCAAAATTAGTAAGGAGAACAGTATTCTGAAGCCAAGTTTCCATGAGTTGATATTTCACATTAACTTTTGTGCCCTGAACCTGTATTCCTTCAGACAGTGAGAAAAGCCAAATGTTCTCATAAGCAGTGAGGATTTTCTTCATGGAAAACAAAGACGCAAAAGTGTATTCCAGATAAAAGTATAATGTGTATATGGAATGTTATAGGTAAATCTACCTATATAAATATGAATAAATGCTTTTAAGCATTTCATTGTAGGGTTTTTTCCTTGGTATTATTTTTAAGGTAAAAATTAAAATAAAAATTGAATATATGAAGGGAATCAGAAAAATCCAGAAATATTATGATTAATTGAGCAGGCAACAGCATCTGTAATTCTGATGACCCTGCAAAGTAGTATTTCTGTTTACTTTATGGAGATGAGAAAATTGATGTTCAGGGAGATTAATAGCTTACCATGGTTCAAGAACAAGTAAATAATAAAGGCAGTATTGTACGGCAGGGCTTTCTGTCTCTGAATACCTTATTCTTTATCCTATAGCATGTCAGTTTCTCCTATATTGTCATGATGTATCCCCTGAATAACTATATTGATACTTCATTTAAAAATGTTACATTTTGTACATTTGCACTCTATACTTTTAAAATTTAAGTTTTCCTAACACAATATGCTTCTAAATAACCTGGAAAGGGTGTTCCATGAAAGGAAATGGTTTCCTAATTTCAGGGAGTGGTGCATGGAGGAAATAAATGCCTCCTTGTCTTTCATTTTAAAGCTAAAGCCATTGCTTTCCAATTTTCAACTGACATATATTATTCCATTTTACCTGTCTCATCTCATTAGCATTATATAGGCACATATACACATGCACATAATCACAATATGATTTTTAAAATATTTAAAATATTTAATATTTCAATAGTTTTTAATTGAAAGTACTGTGTGTAAGAACATTGACCAAAGACATCTTTATTATAGAAACTGAATGCTGAAGAAAGTGGGATGTTATATGGTACTTTTTATGACTGTAGTGTATATTGTTCATATCATTAACTGATATGAACAGCCAGCCATGTTAGCCAAAAAATTGAGATAACATAATTCTGTAGCCCTTTATATAAAATTCACTTCTACTTTTACTAAATTCAAATGTTTAGTTGTTTTAAGAATAAATACTTCGGTTCATTTAGTGAGTTTTCCATTTTTAAAGCATTAAGAAATAATTTATTGTTTTCACTGAGACTTGAGGGTGTATGACCTATAAACCCTTGTAATCTGGTTTAGTATAAAGTTTGATGTTATCTTGTTACACAGACATCTACATTTTCAAATAGCTCTCAGATTTTACATTTAATGAAGACAATGAAAGGACTTATTAAACTTTTTACTTGATGAAAGGCTGAGAAAACAAAGGGCAGTGAAGGAATTAGTATTTCTGATAATGGTTATACATTCAAGCAGAGAAGGCAATGGCACCCCACTCCAGTACTCTTGCCTGGAAAATCCCATGGACGGAGGAGCCTGGTAGGCTGCAGACCATGGGGTTGCTAAGAGTCGGACATGACTGAGCGACTTCACTTTCAGTTTTCACTTCCATGCATTGGACAAGGAAATGGCCATCCACTCCAGTGTTCTTGCCTGGAGAATCCCAGGGACTGCAGAGCCTGGTGGGCTGCCGTCTATGGGGTCGCACAGAGTTGGACACGACTGAGGCAACTTAGCAGCAGCAGCAGCAGCAGCATACATTCAAGTCTTTTGGTGGCATGTGGAAAAGAATCCTAGTCTTGAAAAATTGGAAAATTTAAGTTTTAATATTATATTTAATTCTCTAACTTTCAAATGACTCCTTATAGCTGCCTCTTTTTAATCACAAACTTTTCCCCTTTTAGAGTAGATCATAAAACCAAAAAAAGTGTGAAAGGTTAATTATAATAGTGTAGTGAAATTATTTTGTATGTATTTAAACATTAGTGTGTGTGTGTGTGTGTGTGTGTGTGTGCGCGCGCGCGCGCGTGCGTGCTTAGTTGTTTAGTCATGTCTGATTCTTTGTGATCCCATGGACTGTATCCTGCCAGGCTCCTCTGTCCATGGGGTTTCCAGGCAAGAACACTGGAATGGGTTGCCATTTCCTTCTTGAGGGGATTTTCCTGACCCAGGGCTTGAACCCACATACATCTCCTGTGTCTCCTGCACTGGCAGGCAGATTCTTTACCCATTGAGCCATTAACCCAAATAAGAGACATTTCAACATTATTTAAATGTTAATTCTTATTATAGTAATAGTGATTGCAGTGATAGAGGCCCTTATGGATACTGTTTATTAAATACCAAGGATTGCCTTAAACTAGTATCTGTTGAATGAGCATATGACTGAATGATTGTATGAATTTAGAGCTCTGGGCTCCAGAATTATTTAAAACCTCCCTTTGAATGAATGGTCCTTCTCCTTGGTTTTGAAAATATTATTTTAAAAGACAGCTTAATGTTTTTTTCTAGTTATTTTATATAAATGCCTAAGAGAAAGTAGAGTCCTCCTAAAGACAAATAAGGAGGTAAAGAAAAACCAAAAAAATTGATGAGCTAAATTGTTAATTTCTGTTTGTTTTCTATGTTTCTCAGTTCATTGAAATTAAAATTCAGGTATGGAGGCAGTCCTCTTGAGTTTTTTGTTTGAGTCTGTCAAATTCATTCTTTCCATATCAGACAGTAATACTGTTCAAGATGATTCTTAAGGATTTCTTTTTTTTGTAGTTCATATTTGTCTATTTATCAGTTAAGTCATATGAAACTTAATTACTTCCATCATTCAGATCTCAGTTTCTTTCCTATCAGAGAAATAGTGGCATGGAATCATTTTGTGTAAATAGTTAGCTGCAAGTACAAAGATAGAAACTTAAATACAGAATGGTAAATTTGTTTGTATTCTTCTTTTTCTGATTCCCAAGCATTAACATTTTTTCTTCTGGTACCAGTGTTTTTAAGAGTCTTCAAAAGTATCCCTGGGGCACAGAAATTCTCTTTAAATATTTCCATGTGCTTTATTTTCTTGATATTTTAATTTTGCAGAATGAATTTTCCATTTACTTTTGATGAAGTTAATATCTCTATAGTATCTTTAGATTATCATTTCCTTGATTTAGAGGATAATTTGAATGTTAGAGTTTTTTAAATACATGTACATAGCTGGCCATTAGTAATCAGGATTTGGTTTGCAACTAATCTGTTGTAATTTAGTTATCAGGAGCTAGTGGGGAGTCATTCACATATTTTTATTTCCTGTGTCATGTATTTACAAATATCTGATGGTCTTCATTGGCTTTTTTCTCTGATGTGTTTTGAACTTCAAAGAATGAAGGCATTACATATTTATCTCTCTGTATGTGCATTTTCTTGTGTTTTTATTGGTTTTAAGTAATCTTCTATACATGTAAGTATACGTTTAAAAATGATAGTCCTTCCAAAAGCTTTGATTGGGGTCTTTGCTGGGAGGACGATTTAGAGGGATGAAGAGGGTCGCTTGCTTTACTGTTTATCATTTTCCCAGACAAATCCATGGAGACAGGCTGCTGATAGGATAGGAGAAAAA
This sequence comes from Cervus elaphus, assembly GCF_910594005.1. NCBI lineage: Eukaryota > Metazoa > Chordata > Mammalia > Artiodactyla > Cervidae > Cervus > Cervus elaphus. The sequence continues at coordinate 36,900,874 of NC_057819.1, forward strand.
CAACAAAAACAAATACAGTGCTATGGCCTGGAACTGAATTGTATTATCTGTACTGTCAGCTAGAGTCTTTGCTCACTTACCCAGACAATCTCAACAGGGATTAAAACATCCCCCTGCATTAGTAATAGCCTTTAGTATGCTACAGCCTCATATCCAGTTAAAAATAAATCAAGCTATAAACAGTTTTTAATAGCTTGCAAAATCCTCACTAATTCAGCCTTTGAGGAGAGTGATTATGCTGAATAATCAAAGAGGAGTGTCAGTAATTAAATTGCTAATTACCTGTATTTCATTTTTAGTTTCCATATATAGCTCCTCACAACCCCCGCTTTGAGCCTGATTCGGAAGGTTGACATTTTGTCGTCTTTGTCAAAGTTAAGAAGAAAAACATGAGCCCTTACACTAATGGGTACACTGGTAATTCAAGACTATTTTCAGGACATTTCTCTTATTTTTTAAATTTATAAGAATTTTGACTCTATAAGAAAGTTTAGAGGGAGAGATTTATAGGAACAAACAAGAAGAAAACCTTCAAAAGATGCTGTAAACCAAACAAACTATTAGAACCAGATTCTGAGCTATCCAGATACTGATTATCTATTCTTTCCTCTAAAATTTTTAATAATGGGGATTTTGTAATCGTTTCTAGCAGTTATTCTCAACCTGTCCCTACTTACCCCTTGGACATTTGACAGTGTCTGAAGACATTTTTGGTTGTTGCAAGTAGAGTGATGATATTGACATCCAGTAGGTAGAGAGCAGGGCTGCTACTGAACATTCTATAATGTACAAGGGAGCTCCCATAACAAATATTATGTAGCCAAAAAGTCAGTAATGTTGAGGTAGAAAAATCTTGCTCTCAAGCATGAATTTTATCCTGATGGCAATTTTCCGAAATGAATAGCCACACTGATACCTAGAATGTTTTATAGGGAGATTTTGTTTGATTTGTTTGAATTACTAAGAAGAGAGAAAAGAGAGTTTAGATGTTGATTTGGGAACTTGCAGATATGGTAAATATAAACATTCTTTGAAAAATGTTCATGGAGACAATATGGTGATCTTGTGATACAGAGAAATGAAAATCTTATCATAGAAAGGTGAGAAATTTTGTGTGACTTCTTACCTTCACAAATATAAAAGGAAGCTTCTACTTTATAGGAGATGAGGCTGTAAAGAATTTTTTCTGTATTGATGCTTAAATCATTTAATTAAAAAATAGTAATATGTAAAATTAATTCTCTTAGAATATTCAACAGCCTGAAGCTTTGCATTTACTTCATAGTTGAGACTGTGGGTAATTTATTTAATGTCTAAGCCTCAGTTAACACATCTGGAAGTCATCTGGTTATTTTATACTTGTCATGTGGATGTTTGCTAATCTGTACTGACCCTAAACTTTTCTCAGATGAATTAAAAGAATTGTCCAACCTTTACCTAATTGATTGTTGCTTGCAGTGTAAGAAGTAGGCATCTCCTTGTTCATTCCACCAGTGGAGCTATTGTACCTCCATTCATTTTCATCATTATCTACTAAATCACAGTAATTTGCAGTAGGAGGAAGTATATGTAAACCACACAGGTATAAACACAAACACACCTAGTAACTTAGTGGTAGGGAGGTTAGAGACTGACAAAAAAGTGTTTATATTGCCTTCCAGGGATCTAGGTTTTTGGAACCTGGCCTGTTTCCAGGGCATTCCTATTATAGCCATAGAGGTTTGTGGCAGTATTACACAGAGAAGAGCATATAGCCTTTTTTTTTTTTTTTTTTAGCATATAGCCTCTTAAGAGATTTAATAATATTCCATCCGTTGTATGTCCTCAGCATACGTTGGGGACTAAATGTAAGTGATCTTCTTAATGCCACAATATGTAAAAAGCTGCAATTGACCTTGTTTTTAAATAGTTGTATTGTTTGCCATAGTTCCCATGCTCCATTAACTGAATACATTTTATGAAAGTTATGCTTACTGTAGAGGGTGAAAAAAATGCAAATTGAAGTTACAAATCATCAGGTCACTTACCTTTGTTTCATGTTTAAGACATTGTCTCTTTCATGGAGACATGCAGGAGATCTGCATTCTATCACCACCAAAACTCTTCATAGGATTTTGGTTTTGTTTTGTTTCTTTAAATTAAGGGACCAGCCAGAGCTGTGAAGTTAGTATGGAGAAAAAATGGTACCTCATTTAGAGATGAAAAATGACATTTGATGATTTCTTCAAGATTGTAATGTATAAAACAAATTTTTTCACTGATAACAGAAAGCAAAGTAATAAATATCTTCTTACCCTGTATTCTATGTATATTTGAGTTACTTTTTCACCTTAAAGACTATTTTACATGATATTTTGATATCCTATAATATAGATCTAAAAGATCTAAAGTGTTTAGAAAGACCTGTGTGCTGATATCTTGCTCCTACCTCTGTATCCCAGTCTTGTCTTCCTCACCTCATTTTTATTAGTCTCTTTCTTCTTCCAATGCTGTTTTTAATGCAAGCAAATATGCATATATTTTACTTCTTACACCCATGTTTCCCACAGTTCAGGTCAGTTCAGTCACTCAGTCATGTCCGACTCTTTGTGACCTCATCGACTGCACTATGTCAGGCTTCCCTGTCCATCACCAACTCCCGGAGCATGCTCACACTCATGTCCGTCAAGTTGGTGATGCATTCCAACCATCTCATCCTTTGTACTCCTCTTCTCCACCTGCCTTCAATCTTTCCCAGCATCAGGGTCTTTTCTAATGAGTCAGTTCTTTGCATCAGGTAGCCAGAATATTAGAGTTTCCAGCTTCAGCATCAGTCCTTCCAATGAATATTCAGGGCTGATTTCCTTTAGGATGGACTGGTTGGATCTTCTTGCAGTCCAAGGGATTCTCAAGATTCTTCTCCAACACACAGTTCAAAAGCATCAATTCTACACTCAGCTTTCTTTATCGTCCAACTCTCACATCTGCACATGACTACTGGAAAACCCATAGTTTTATCTACATGGACCTTTGTCAGCAAAGTAATGTCTTTGCTTTTTAATATTCTGTCTAACTTTGTCATAGCTTTTCATCCAAGGAGCAAGTGTCTTTTGATTTCATGACTGCAGTCGCCATCTGCAGTGATTTTGGAGCCCAGGAAAGTATTCTTTCACTGTTACCACTGTTTCCCCATCTATTTGCCATGAAGTGATGGGACCAGGTGCCATGATGTTCGTTTTTTGAATGTTGAGTTTTAAGCCAGCTTTTTTACTCTCCTCTTTCACTTTCATCAAGAGGCTCTTTAGTTTACCTCTTCACTTTCTCCCATAAGGGTGGTGTCATCTGCATATCTGAGGTTATTGATGTTTCTCCCGGCAATCTTGATTCCAGCTTGTGCTTCATCTAGCCCGGCATTTCACATAGTGTACTCTGCGTATAAGTTAAATAAACAGGGTGACTGTATACAGCCTTGACATAAACGCCTTTCCCAATTTGAAACCAGTCCGTTGTTCGTTGTCCATTTCTAACTGTTGCTTCTTGACCTGCGTACATGTTTCTCAGGAGACAGGTAAAGTGGACTGGTATTACCATCTCTTGAAGAATTTTTCAGTTTGTTGTGATCATCACAGTCGAAGGCTTTAGCATAGTCAATAAAGCATAAGTAGATATGTCTCCCACAAATACACGGAATGTAGAAGAATGCATACTACTCAGTCCTTTGCCTTTTTCCTTTAGCTTTGTATCTTGGAGATCTTTCCTTATCAATCTGTGGATATTTTCCTATGCTTTTGCAGGTACACAGACACAATTACATACAAATAGTCCCCTACTGATGGACACTCAGGCTGTTGCCAGTCTTTTGCATAACTAACAGTTCCCCTGGAGAAGGGAATGGCAACCCACTCCAGTATTTTTGCCTGGAGAATTCCATGGACAGAGAAGCCTGGTGGGCTACAGTCCATGGGGTCGCAAACGACTAACACTTTCACTTTCTTTTTCAACAGTACTTCAAAGAATAACCTTCTCCAAGAATTGTTTTGTACTTATACTCATTTGTTGTAAAGTGGAATTTTCTGTCTCTATTGATTGGCTTTCTCATATCAGGAAGAATATTCCCTTTTTCCTTGTTTGTATCACTATGTACTTAGGAATTCTTACTTTATTCACTTTATGAGTTTCTACCGATATTTATCTTGATGTTCAAATTGTCCCAATTTAGGCCACTTGGATCACCTTCCACTCCCATAGTCTTTTATTATATCTCCATCATTCTTTTGTACGTTCTTTCTGGCAAAATGTATTCTAGATTAATAATCCTGAAATCTGCCACTTCTTCAAGAGGAACTGATTCCTTTTATGGAGAACAGTATTTAGAAGCCAAATTGTGCACACTATGTGTGTTTACAGCTACTGAAGTGTCCAGGTCCAATTTAAACTAAATTTTTAGTTTCAAGTTTAGGGGCTATGTGTGTAGTCTTATTAAGACTCATGATTATCAGTTCTGTGGAGAGCCTTTTTTTGTTTATTTTTCTTTTACCTAAGGCTATGATGCCATATCCTAGAGTCTCCCTCTGTAGCCTGGGTTACGCAGTGCTGACCTATTTACAATGTTCATCTGGGACTCACTTCTTTTTGTACTGTCTCTGATTCAACCATCCTCAAAGGCAAGGCCCTTGATTTTTTTGTTGTTGTTCTTTTTAAAGCTTCACAGATATGTGGGAGTCATTAATTTCTGGACTACAAGGAATCCTCAGATACACTCAAGGCAAATGCCTGCTCTAGAGTTACCTATTTTTCATTAGGTTACCTCTGTAAATTTGTATTTTTCTTCTTGTTTCTCGAGAATTCTCTTATATTGCTGTCACTTTTTAAAGAGATGGTTTTTTAATTTTGTGTTTGATATTTTTAGGTGCTGATAACTTGGGAGGTTTTCTTTTTGTTGAGAAAAATACAGCTTTATAATTTTAACATTAGATATAGTTGAAGCTTTCTCCAACAATATAGGATTTTGCTTAAATAAATTATTTATAAAAATATTAAAGCAAAATTTCAGATAGAGTGTCTTAGAAAGAAGGAACTATTTATGAAGAGTTATAATTGACTAGTGCTAAAAGTTAGAAGATAATCCTAGGTATGATTAAGTTTCTTGCATTATTTCGACAGGTTATTTTTTCTACCATTTCACTCCATCTAGTTCTGTTTCTTGCTCTTGTTTATGAGGAGACTGAGGATCACAATGCTGGCTTCAGGAGAGAGAGAAGATAAAAAATAATTAGTCGCAGTCAGTTCACATGCTAGCAAAGTAATGCTCAAAATCCTTCAAGCTAGGCTTCAACAGGATATGAACCAAGAACTTCCAGATGTACAAGCTGGATTTAGAAAAGGCAAAGGAACCAGAGATCAAGTTCCCAAAATCCACTGGATCATACAAAAAGCAAGAGAGTTCCAGAAGAACATCTACCTCTGTTTCATTGACTACGCTAAAGCCTTTGACTGTGTGGATCACAACAAACCAAGGAAAATTCTTAAAGAGTTGAGAATACCAGACCACCTTGTCTGCTTCCTGAGAAACCTGTACGCAGGTCAGGAAGCAACAGAACCAGACATAGAACAATGGACTGGTTTCAAATTGGGAAAGGAGTACGTCGAGGCTGTATATTGTCACCCTGCTTATTTAACTTATATGGAAAGTACATCATGCGAAATGCTGGACTGGGTGAAGCACAAGCTGAAATCAAGATTGCCAAGGGAAATATCAGTAACCTCAGATACGCAGATGACACCACCCTTATGGCAGAAAGAGAAGAGGCACTAAAGAGGAAAATGAAAAAGCTGGCTTAAAACTTTAGTTGTACTCAAGGTCAACTAAGTACGTTAAAAAAGCTAAGATCATGGCATCAGGTCCTATCAGTTCAGGGCAAATAGATGGGGAAACAATGGAAACTGTGATAGACTATTTTCTTGGGCTCAAAAATCACTGCAGGTGGTGAATGTCACTGTGAAATTAAAGGACACTTGCTCCTTGAAAGAAAAGGTATGACAAACCTAGACAGCGTATTAAAAAGCAGAGACATTACTTTGCCGACAAAGGTCCGTGTAGTCAAAGCTATGGTTTTTCCAGTAGTCATGTATAGATGTGAGAGCTGGACAGTGAAAACAGACTGAGCACTGAAGAATTGATGCCTCTGGACTGTGGTGTTGAAGAAGACTCTTGAAGACTCCCTTGGACTTCAAGGAGATCAAACCAGTCAATACTAAAGGAAGTCAATCCTGAATATTCATTGGAAGGTCTGATGCTGAAACTGAAGCTTCAATACTTTGGCTACCTGATGTGAAGAGCCCACTCTTTGGAAAAGACCCTGATTCTGTGAAAGATTAAAGGCAGGGGAAGAAGGGGATGACAGAGGATGGGATGGTTGAATGGCAGCAGCGACTCAATGGAGATGAGTTTGAGCAAGCTCTGGGAGATGGTGAAGGACAGGAAAGCCTGGCATGCTGCAGTCCATGGGGTCTCAAACAGTTGGACAGGACTGAGGGACTGAACAACAGCAACAGTCCTTTATTGTCTTTCTACCATTTCTCTTAGAGTTTAAAAATTAAGATGAAATAAAGTAGTGTGCAGGATGGAGTTATCTTCACTCCCTGTTTGGCTTTCATTTTGCAACTTGTTTATTCTTGGATATCTTAACATTTTCTGTGGAATTAATCGATGAGCTAGATGTGCTGGGGATTAGAGAGCTTTAGATCAGATTACAAAAGTAAAGGTTCAGTTTAGGTAGTATTGTGTTAATGAGGCCTTAATTACGGGCTATTTCACTGTAGTGACCAGTTTTCTAAACTCACATAATTTATCATCAACCCTGACCAGCCATTTCAGTTGTTTCTTAATTGTTGCAAGTACTGGTCAAGGGAATGTGGATGGATCCCTGGGAGTTAATCACTCCTGTTGAGGAAACAGTTCATTATGTTTGAATGTCTACAGTGAGTCATTAACACAATTCTCATATTTAAAGTTCTGCTTGTATCTTTTCTGACAATTTCTATCTTGCCTTTGTTCCCATAGCTTCTCAGAGAAACTAAAAACAACAGAAAAAAACCCAATAGTGATTAAGGGATAATTATGATCAAAGGACTTAGGTATGCTGGTGATATTTTATCCATCAGTATTTATGACTAAAACAGATAATTAGTATTAACCATCCTTTTAGTTTACATTATTTTTCTTATTGTGTATGCGCTGTCATCATATATAGGACCTTAACATGTTCCTCAGGCAAGAGTAAGTCAGTCTTGGTGGATGAAGATTGTTACTGCTGTCAAATTAAGATACTTTGTTCTGTAACTTTCTTATCTAAATAGACTATTTTAATTGAGTCAAATCCCAAAGGCCTTTTTGTATCCCCTTGGAGCATAATGAACTTTTTCCTCCTAATTCTTAAAAGATGAGCATATTCCAGGGTGATTGTTTACAAAACTTTCTAGGGGGCAAATCCAACTTTTTTAAATTGGCTTTGTCACTCACTCTCAGGGATACTATCATTCCATACTTATCATTTCTGACCCAGGGGCCAGTGTACGCTCTCATTTTCTTTGTTTGTTTGTTTGTTTGTTTTTCATTGTTTTGTTGCCTCACTCATGTCTGCACATCACCTTCTATTTCCAATCTGTATGTTCAAAACTTACTTGTTTTAGTGTCTAGAGTATTATTTATGGGCTTCTCAGATGGCGCTAGTGATAAAGAACCTGCCTGCCAATGCAGAAGATGTAAGAGATGTGGCTTCAATCCCTGGTCTGGAAGATCCCCTGGAGGAGGGCATGGCAAACCTCTAGTATTCTTGCCTGTAGAATTCCACGGACATCGGAGCCTGGTGGGCTACAGTCCATAGCGTCACAGAGAGTTGGACGCTACTGAAGCAACTTAGCACACAGGGTATTGTTTAGATAATTAGGTAATTATTTCTGTAGGATATGCTGATAAGAAAGAGCTAGATATGATCTGGGATAAGTGTGTTTGTTTTAACTATGCTCCTCTCAACATAATATTGCTACTTTTGATGCTTAATGCAGTAACAACTAATGAAGGAAGGTACCAGGAAGAAAGATATTTAATATTGATAAGCTGTTCTTTCTGTACTTAGGACCGTCTCCTTGTATTTTTATTAGCCTCCTTTAATGAATATAGTATAAAACTATTAGCTTGGCTATGTCATCTTTTTCATTTACATGTTTGTTAGACAGCATTTTCAGTTGTGAGCAGTGTTTTGAAATATACCTCTGCTCGTCATCCAGATGTGTCCTACATTCAGTATTGATTTAAGTTTGCTTTACATTCCTCAGTTTAAAATGGTCATTTCTTTTGTCTTATCACATGTACTTTACTTTCTGAAAACTGACCTCTCTGTTTTTTTTTTTAATTTTACTTTTTTGTGGGGAAGTCTCTTGTCAAAGGAACTTTTATTTCGTTTTCAAAACGCAGTTGCCTTGGAAAATCCCATTTTATTTGAGTCTGAAAATGGAAAGGTGACATTTTTAATTGCAAAGAGTGTTTAAAATATCTAAAGTAACTATTGCTATAAAATGTGTTCATGTATATAAAGACTAGATGATATTCAAAGAATTGAAAAAAGGTTAATTCTTTTTATAAAATTTTATTTAATAACATATAATCATTTTCAACTTAAAAGGAAGAAGATATTATCAGATCTCAGCCTATTTAACTTCAGAGAAAACTTAGTTTGGTGTATTATGTAGACATGCAGTCAGTATAGCACTTTATTGATTGTACAAATACTTATGATTTTTCATCTTTTCTAGGAAATCAGTGTTAACATCTCATATCAATTTTATTGTAATGTTTTGAAGATTTAGTCATGAAGAGAAATAAGACCTTGCTTCAAAACAATTGGTGTCCTCTTCAGTAAAATAATATGTTCTTATTGGACCTCCTTGTATCCTGAGGTTTTATTACATCATCTTTGTTGGTGTGAGTTTTAAGAGGAAACTTCTATCATTTCAACACATTCAGTTTTTAAAAAATACTTGTGCTGCGTGCTGTGCTGAGTCGCTTCAGTCGTGTCCTACTCTTGGCAACCCTACGGACTGAAGCCCACCAGGCTCCTGTGTTCATGGGATTCTCCAGGCATACCCTCCTCTGGGGATCCTCCTGACCCAGGAATCAAACCTGTGTCTCTTAGGTCTCCTACTGGCAGGTTCTTTATCACTAGCACCACCTGGGAAGTCAAAAAAAGTATTGATTACTTATTTATTTTATTATTTATTTGCCCTGCCAGGTCTTAGTTCTGGCATGAGGTATCTTCAGTCTTTAGTTGTGCCATGTAAACTCTTATATTACACTTCTTTTTTTTTTTATTTTTTAGTTCTACCACTTTATTGCTACCAACCCATCTCCCTCCACCCTCGTGCATACGTGCTCAGTCATGTAACCCCATGGACGGCAGCCCGTCGGGCTCCTCTGTCCATGGACTTTTTCCAAGCAAGAATACTGCAGTGGGTTGCCATTTCCTTCTCCATATATTACACTTCTTTCAACAAAATTTCTTTACAAAGAAAATGTAACATAAATTTCAGAAATTATGGTTTCTTTTGTTTTTGTTTTGTGTGTGTGTGAGATTCTAAAACAAAAGTATCTTAGGAGACACATTACTTTTCCATGTGGTCTTACCTTTACTGCTTTTACCTGTAGCGTGTGAATAAAGTCTGTTGTTGAGTTGCATGCTCTATTCCAGATGAATTCACAGAAGCCGTATTTTGAAAAACTGTGTATGTGTCAGTAGCAGTGTCATCAGTGGGTCAGCTTTAAGCTTTTTTTTACAAAATAACACAGATTTTTCTAGATAGGTATAGAAAAATGAGAAATGCTGGCTAGAAGAAGCCATCCTGTGGGACTGGTCATCTCCAGTAGAAACTGGATTCCTGGGCAGAAATGTGGTATCAAGTATTTTCCAGGTTTTTTTCTGAATATTGATCTGTCATTTTTCTTTTTTGAAAAATGAACTTGGAAGCTGATTTATTGAGATAATTGAGACCATTTGCCATGAAATTCCTCATGTGTCCCATCTTGAACTATAGAAATAGCTCTCCCCTGTTACTTACATGCTGTTCCTTTCCTCTAACTTGAGATGCACATATTCTCCCCAAAGGGAATTCCTCTCCTTTGTTTCTCTGTTTTTTAAATTTTACACTCTCTAGTTCCTCCTTGGCTGAACAGCTTTAATAAAGTGAATATGTAAGGGTCACCATGACTACCACACAAAATTTAATGGCTTCTTAAGGGTTCTTATTTGTCTTGAATTTCACAGATTTGATCCTGCTGACTACTCACATCTCCTTGAAACTTTGTATCCCATTAGCTCCAATGACACTACAATTTTCCCTTCTCTTAACTTTTTGTCCACTGCTTCTCTTTTATTTCAGTTGAATTTAACAATCATTTAGTATGGCATAAGAATTAGACAAAAAGCTGAATCCAATTAGGCACTCAGTTTTGTTTTTAACTCAAAATGTGTCTCAATTTCATTTCTCTTTTCCATTCCGTTTACTTCCATTCTGGGTGACTTCTTTCCTTGGCTTACTATAGTCGTCTTCCAGTTTTCTCTGCCCCCAGGCTCTTCTTCCTCCATTTCCTCTTTGTTCTGTTTCACAGTATTCTTCCTAAAGGATTGTTTTTAACCAGGTTTTATGCTGCTTTACCCCATCATTATACTGTTTTACCAGGATATCATGCTGCTAAGGAACCTTCAGTGAATTCTTGTTTGCCTCAAGTCTCGCTCTTCATTCTGTTCTTTTTAGTTTCAAAAGTAGGGCCCCATCTCTCTCTATTTTCTATTTTCACTAAACATTTGTCCATTTATTCTGGAAATTAAATTCTTCTGGTGTCCTGTGTTCTGTGCATTCTATGTTTAGGATTTCCTCCAGGCTTCTGCTTATTTTGTCTCTTATATTTTCTTACTACATTTTCTCAGCTGTCTTGGTTTTAAGCTTTTTCATTAAGTTTTTTAAACTAATTTGGCCCTACCAACCTCTTTCCCTAGCTTACTTCTCTTCAGTAACTATTTAGTTTAGTTCTTGATTTTCTCTAATAGTTTATTATTTTTCAGATTTTTCCTGTTCATCTAATAACTTGTAAGTATTTTGGAACCAGAGAGATAAAATCATATTTTTGATAAATGTGAGGTCATAGATATTTCCACAAATATTTGCCCATTGAGTGAAAATAAGACAGAGGTTTAAGTATTTAAATCTCCTTCATTTTCAATAAGAAATTGAAGATAATTTCTGACTAAAAAATAGTTTAGCTATTACAATTTTATTAGCTTCTGTAGTTTTGAAAATTTTGCATCAGCAGGGGGCAGTCAAACCAAAGTTCATTTTGCTATCATATGAAAAATTAAAATTAATCTCTGTGAGACTTACTCTACTTGGGTTCTCAGTTACACTTTATAATCTACTTGTAAGAAAAGTCAAAAACTCTTTAGTAGTAGGTTTGTAGAAACTTTTTTTTTATTTTACTCATGGAAGGTAAATTTTTTTTTAAGTGAAAAACATGAAAAAATATTTTTTTATAACATGAAATGCTGTATTTGTTGTTTTTAATGGGTGGCCCCTTTACATAGAAATTTATTTTTTCAATAAAATCAACTTATTAGGCTGTTTTTCATTCAACAAAGTATTAACTTTGATAGACTACTTTTATTTTCTCCTGTGAACTTGAGAAAAACGAGTTTTTCACTAGACACTGTAGTGTGACACTTACTAAAACGCAGTTTGGCAAATTCTTCAAGTTTAATTGAGTTTTTTCCCCTGAACCTTTCCTCTGGCTGGCTGCAAACAAACTAGTGGTTTGTGTTTATAGATGTGCTCATTTTCACCTCCTTCTCCTGGAGGTTAACCTGGTGCTTACTAAGAGAGAAACACAGTTTACACTAAATAGTGTTTAACATAGACTGGTGGTATTACTGTATTTCCTGTTTTGTGTTCACAATAAGAAGATTCTGAAAAAACTGCCTTTGTATAAATACTTCACTGACATTCCAGACAAGTATAATCTTGTCTGCTGGTAGGCAGGAAAGAGTGATGTCCTGGAATGCTGTTAGAGAAGGAAATCTCTTTGTGTTCCACAAATGATACCCCTAAACCTTTTAAGAATATAATTTAAAAATGACAACTCTGTATTTGCTTTTCCTTCCGTTTATTAACTTTGTATGCTTTTAGTTCAGAAATGAATTTAGTCAGAAAAAACATCCATTGTGTCTGAGAAACAAGCATCTTCCTGGTAGTTTGCTGGAAATGGTTGGTAGAAACACCAGAGGGTAAACATGAAAAAAGGTTTAGTAAGTAATTATTACTTTTTTCTTCTTAGCATGAAACTTATTTTGATACTTGAATCAGGTTTTTGATAATTTTCTGCAGGCTTGAAAGATGCAGAATTTTCTACTCCTTTCCAAATTTCCAGTAAAGAAATAATTTGAAGATTGTTATGAGAATACAGATTGTATTTTTTTAAAGTTAGATTGGGAGTTTTTATGTTATTCTGTTATTGTGAACCATTAAGATATATAAAAATAAATTGTATAACTTTAATCTTGAATATTCTAGTGATTGGGTTTTCTTATAATTATGATAGCTAAGAATTCAACTAAAATTGTACTGAAGTTTCTTTTCAGTGACTGAAAAAGTAATAGTCATGATTAAAGCTTTGAATAATAACAATGACAAATAGCACAGACTAAACCTATGTCTGATTTCTAGATTATTTGTTCTTTTTCTGCTTTCTTGTTACATTCATTATTAATGTGAGAAGTAACCTAATTACTTAACATTGACTCTCTACTTCAGCCCTCATTCCTTCTAAAAATCCAACAAAACAAAGATTCATTTGTGAGTATTTTAAATACATACAAACTTTAAAATGCTTATCAGTTTCAAACTGTAGAAATCTATCATGTGCTTTTTGTGATTAGGTAATTCTTATATCATTAATATGTACATGTCATATGTTGTGCCTTTTGTTTAAATATTTGCTTTAAAATGTGTTGATATCATTCTTTATATATGGCCCTTGTCATAAATCTGTTTGATTAGTTCTGACAATACTGTGACTGCTGTATCTTCAGTTAAGAGTCTTTTAAAGGGAGTAGCAACACAGTGGAGCTGCTAACTTGATGTGGAGGTTCCATGGTGTCAGAAACTCAGATTCCTTCCATCTTGCTGCTGTACAGTTCCTTAGGCCGCATAGCAAAAATCTCACTCTTAGGTCACTTCAGTTCTCAAATCAGCTGAGCAGGAATGAGGGATGAGGTAATGGAGAGCTCATGTCCCACTTTAAGGACATAATCTGTAAATTTGTTGTTGTTCAGTTGTGAAATCATGTCCAACTCTTTTGCGACCCCATGAACTGCAGCACACCAAGCTTCCCTGTCCTTCACTGTCTCCCAGAGTTTACTCAAACTCGTGTCCATTGAGTCAGTGATGTTATCTAACCATGTCATCCTCTGCCCTCCCCCCCACCCCCCATTCTCCTCTTCTTGCCCTCAATCTTTCCCAGCATCAGGGTCTTTTCCAGTGTTTTACATGGCAATAATCTGGTTTTACTTGTATTTCTCTCCCCTCTTGATGCCTTTACATATTTATTCTCCTCCACTTAGCCATAAAATGTTGAAGTTAATGAAAATTGGGTGCTGTGACCCCTCTTTTCCTTTTCTGTCCATAGGCAATCTCATCTATACCCATGGCTTTAGGAATCAACATGATTGCCCCTGATTCATCTCAGAGATTTGCTTTGACCTCTTCATTGAACTGCCTACTTAGATACCTCAAAGGCATTTCAAATTCAGCATATCCTGAATCTAAGTTTTGTTCAAAATATTTTTATCATTAAATCTTAAATTTATAAAGTTAATACAGTTACCATATGTGATCCTATAGATTAAAACTGAGATGTAGACAGGTTAAGAAACTTTACCAAGATAATAGAGCTTAGTAACTTGTGTATAGTTCCCTGAGTTTTTGACAAATGTGCATAATTATATAACTACCACTACAATAACAATACAAAAAATTTATTCAATCCAAAAAAGTTTCTTCATGCTGCACCTTAGTAGTCAAACCCTCTTTCTTCCACTAACCCCTGGCAACTATTGATCTGTCCCTATAGTTGCCATTTCTCTTTTCACCTAAATGGAATTATATAATATGTAGCCTTTAAACATGACTTTTACTTAGGTTTTTGAAATTTATCTGTGCTGTCTGTATCAATGGTTTCTTCCTTTTCTCTTGCTGGGTAGTATTCCACTGTCTAGAAGCGTTACAGTTTGTTTGTCCATATACTCCAATTTGTTGAAGGACATCTTAGATTGTTTTCATTTTTTGTTATGAATAGTGAAAGTGTTAGTTGCTCAGTCGTGTCCCACTCTTCTTTGTGACCCCATGGACTGTAGCCCACCAGACTCCTCTGTACGTGGGATTTTCATGCAAGAATACTGGAGTGGGTTGCCATTCCCTTCTCCAGGGGATCTTTGACCCAGGAATAGAACCTAGGTCTCCTGCATTGCAGGCAGTTTCTTGAGCCACCAGGGAAGCTCCTTTGTTATGAACAGTGCTACTGTAAACATGAGTGGACAGATTTTTGTGTGAATGTAAGTTTTCCTATCTCTAGAAATGGTAAGTCATAGGGTAACTGTTATTGCCAGTTTGTGTCTTCTTTCTCTTTTGAGGTTTCTCAATTTTCTTAATCTTTTCAAAGACCCTGGTTTCTTTGATTTTTCTCTTTTGCTTTTTGATTTTCAGTTTTGTTTTTTTTTTTTTGAATTTTTGTGAAGTTTCCTACTTTATTTTTTTGTTTGTTTGTTTTCCATTTATTTTTAGTAGTTGGAGGCCAATTACTTTACAATATTGTAGTGGTTTTTGTCATACATTGACATGAGTTAGCCATGGATTTACATGTATTCCCCATCCCGATCCCCTCTCCCACCTCCCTCTCCACTCGATCCCTCTGGGTCTTCCCAGTGCACCAGCCCCGAGCACTTGTCTCATGCATCCAACCTGGGCTGGTGATCTGTTTCACCCTAGATAATATACATGTTTTGATGCTGTTCTCTCTAAACATCCCACCCTCGCCTTCTCCCACAGAGTCCAAAAGTTTGTTCTGTACATCTGTGTCTCTTTTTCTGTTTTGCATATAGGGTTATCGTTACCATCTTTCTAAATTCCATATATATGCGTTAGTATACTGTATTGGTCTTTATCTTTCAAACAGATTACTGATTTGAAACCTCTCTTCAGATGCTATAGATTACTCTCAAAGCACCGTGTTAGTGGCATTTCACAAATTTTTGATATATTTTTATTTTATTTTCATTTAGCTCAAATATTTCCTGATTTCTCCCCTAAGATTTGATTTCCTTTTTGATTACACATTTGATTACACATGTATGTTGCTTAATTTCCAAGTATCTGGAAGCTCTTCAGATATCATAATGCTTTTAACTCCTAGTTAATTGTTACAGCAGAGACATTTTTGTATGATTTCAGTTCTTTTAAATTTTATAGATTTCTTTCATGATCCAGGATGCCATCCTGTCTTATTGAATGTTCCGTGTAATTTAAAAGAATGTAGTTTGCTGTTGGGATATCTTTTTCTGTTCTTTTACATATAACATATCTATTATTTTATTTCATTTTAGTTTCATATAGATAACATTTAGTTAGGTCTTGGATTTTTTAATTGATGTGTTTATACCATTTACATTTAATAAAATTGTTAATATGTTTGGGTTTAGTTCTATGATTTGTTTTCCTGTTTGTTTTTCTTTCCTCTATTATCTTTTTTCAGCTTCCTTTTGAATTACTGAAATATTTTTCAGTACTCTGTTTTAGTTTATATTTTGCCTTTATTATTGTATTTCTTTTTTTTTTTTTTTAAATTTGGAAAATTCTTGCATTTTATTTGATACATCAAATAACCATTCTGTTTTTAATGAATCATTCCAAAATCAAGATACTTTCTCCTTAGTTTGGGTAACAATGCGTGCTCTCTCTGAATATGTGAATTTTAAATTCTGGTGTTGTTAATCTAAATGAAGACAAACTTAAATGAAGTTATAAATCTATGTATGAGTTTGAAGATACACTAATAGAAGATGATGCATTTTTTAGATTTAGATTTAAAGTTTTCTAGAACTCTGTAAATAGTATTATCTTAAGAGAGACCATGAGAACATGGCTTGTTTACTTTTAGGTAAATATGTAGTATCTGAAATGGTCTCTGTAAGGCATTTGTTTGAAATTTATAAAGCTCTTCTGCTTAACAGTTCTTTGTCAGGAACTCACATAGTGTGAGTTAAATTTGTATTCCAAGCTCTAAACATCATTAGGAAATAAATTCAAAGACAGAGATTTTTATCTGAGAATGGAGAATAAAATACTTAGACTGTATTTTCAGAGCTGGAGGATTTTTCCTGTGATGAATTTATTGGCCAGTGTTTTTCACAATTTAGTTATCCTAGTTATTATATTAGTAACACTTTATTTTTCAGATTCTACTTAGATTTACTATATTATAACTTAAAGTGAAGTGTAGAAACCTTGCAACCATCTAGGTCAAGAAAATTAAGCAGATATTTATGACAGCTAGGTATGTGCCTCAGAAGACATCCTTAAGTTATTTGCTCTTTAGCCTCTTCTTGACTTAATCTTTTCTGTACTACCTTTAATCATTTGTTTTGTTCTATACTACTTTCAGCCTATAGTGTACAAGTATGTAGAAAATAACTATTCATGCCTCTTTTCTTGGAATTATGTTTTTAATTCAATATTAGATTATTAATATAGATGAGAAAACTGAGATGCTAAGAAATTTAATTGCCTAAGGTTACATAGCTAATAAGTGGCAGGTCTTGGAATATTACTCTGGCCCTCTTGCTTCAGGGTAGGCACATCTGACCATAATGCTACTGACTATATTTTACTTCAGACAGTGGTAGAGCTTATGACAAATCTCTTACTCTTTTAAGCATAAGATTTGAAAGTCTACTTTTTACCATATCTATGGGTGTTCTAATTAAGTTTTTAAAATGTACTTTTTCCCCTTTTTTTTTAATTCATTTTTTTATTGGAGGATAATTGCTCTACTGAATTTTGTTGTTTTCTGTCAAACCTCAACATGAATCAGCCATAGGTATATATATATCTCCTCCCTTTTGGACCTCCTTCCCATCTCCCTTGCCACCCTACCCCTCTAGATTGATACAGAGCCCCTGTTTGAGTTTCCTGAGCCATACAGCAAATTCCCATTGGCTATCTATTTTACATATGGTAATATAATTCTCCATGTTATTCTTTCCACACATCTCACCCTCTCCTCCTCTCTCTCCATGTCCATAAGTGTATTCTCTATGTCTCTTCTCCATTGCTGCCCTGGAAATAAGTTCTTCAGTACCATTATTCTAGATTCTGTATATATGTGTTAGAATGAGATATTTATCTTTCTCTTTCTGGCTCACTTCACTCTGTATAATAGGTTCTAGGTTCATCCACCTCGTCAGAACTGACTCAAATGTGTTCCTTTTTATGGCTGAGTGATATTCCATTGTGTATATGTACCACAACTTCTTTATCCATTCATCTGTCAACGGACATCTAGGTTGCTTCCATGTTCTAGCTGTTGTAAATAGTGCTTCAGTGAACAATGGGATACATGTGTCTTTTTCAATTTTGTTTTCCTCAGGGTATATGCTTAGGAGTGGGATTGCTGTGTCATATGGTGGTTTTATTCCTAGTTTTTTTTTAAGGAATCACCATACCATCTTCCATAGTGGCTGTATCAATTTACATTTCTACCAATAGTGCAGGATTATTCCCTTTTCTCCACACCCTCTGCAGCACTTATTGTTTGTAGATTTTTTGATGATGGCCATTTTGACTGGTGTGAGGTGATATCTCATTGTGGTTTTAATTTGCATTTCTCTAATAATGAGCAATGTTGAGCATCTTTTCATGTGTTTGTTAGCCATCTGTATGTCTTCTTTGGAGAAATATCTGTTTAGGTCTCTTTCCCACTTTTTGATTGGTTTGTTTTTCTGGCATTGAGTTATGTGAGCTTCTTGTTTATGTTAGAAATTAATCCTTTGTCAGTTGTTTCATTTGCTATTATTTTCTCCCATTCTGAGGGTTTTCTTTTCACCTTGCTTATAGTTTCCTTTGCTGTGCAAAAGCTTTTAAGTTTAATCCAGTCTCATTTGTTTACTTTTGTTTTTATTTCTGTTACTCTAGGAGGTGGGTCTTAGAGGATCTTGCTTTGATTTATGTCATCGAGTGTTCTGCCTATGTTTTCCTCTAACAGTTTTATAGTTTCTGGTCTTACATTTAGGTCTTTAATCCATTTTCAGTTTATCTTTGTGTATGGTGTTAGGAAGTGTTCTAATTTCATTTTTTTACATGTAGCTGTCCAGTTTTCCCAGCACCATTTATTGAAGAGTCTGTTTTTGACCCATTGTATATTCTTGCCTCCTTTGTCAAAAATAAGGTATCCATATGTGCATGGGTTTATTTCTGGTCTTTCTATCTTGTTCCATTGGTCTATATTTCTGTTTTTGTGCCACTTCCATACTGTCTTGATGACTGTAGCTTTGTAGTATAATCTGAAGTCAGGAAGGTTGATTCCCCCAGCTCCAGTCTTCTTTCTCAAGATTGCTTTGGCTATTCGGGGTCTTTTGTGTTTACACATGAATTGTGAAATTTTTTGTTCTAGTTCTGTGAAAAATGCCATTGGTAAGTTGATGGGGATCACATTGAATCTGTACATTGGTTTTGGTGGTATAGTCATTTTCACAATATTGATTCTTCCTACCCAGGAACATGGAATATCTCTCTACCTGTTTATGTTGCCTTTGATTCCTTTCTTTAGTGTCTTATAATTTTCTGTGTACAGTTCTTTCATCTCCTTAGGTAAATTTATTCCTAGATATTTAATTCTTTTTGTTGCAATGGTGAATGGGATTGACCCCTTAATTTCTCTTTCTGATTTTTCATTGTTAGTATATAGAAATGCAAGTGATTTCTGTGTATCAATTTTCTATCTTGCAACTTTGCTAAATTCACTGATTAGCTCTAGTAATTTTCTGATACTATTTTTAGGGTTTTCTATGTACAGTATCATGTCATCTGTAACCAGTGAGAGCTTTACTTCTTTTCTCATCTGGATTCCTTTTGTTTCTTTTTCTTCTCTAATTGCTGTAGCTAGGACTTCCAAAACTATGTTGAATAATAGTGGTGAAAATGGACATCCTTGTCTTGTTCCTGATGTTTGGGGGAATGCTTTCATTTTTTTCACCATTGAGAATAATGTTTGCTGTAGGCTTATCATGTGGCCTTTGCTGTGTTGAGGTAGGTTCCTTCTATGCCCAGTTTTTTAAGAGTTTTAATCATAAATGGCTGCTGAATGTTGTCAGAGGCTTTTTCTGCATCTATTGAGATGACCATATGATTTTTATCTTTCAGTTTGTTAATATGCTGTATCACATTGATTGATTTGCACATATTGAAAAATCCTTGCGTTCTTGGAATAAACGCAACTTGATCATTGTGTATGAGCTTTTTGATTTGTTGCTGAATTCTGTTTGCTAAAATTTTGTTGAGGATTTTTGCATCAATATTCATCAATGATACTGGCCTGTAGTTTTCTTTTTTTGTTGTCTTTGTCTGGTTTTGGTATGAGGGTGATGGTGACCTCATAGAATGAGTTTGGAAGTGTTCCTTCCTCTACAGTTTTTTGAAAGACTTTTAGAAGGATATGCATTAGCTCTTCTCTAGATGTTTGATAGAATTCTCCTGTGAAGCCATCTGGTCCTGGGCTTTTGTTTTTTGGGAGAATTTTGCTCATAGCTTCAATTTCAGTGCTTGTAATTGAGTTGCTCATAATTTCTATTTCTTCTTGGTTCATCAGTCTTGGAAGATTGAACTTTTCTAAGAATCTGTCCACTTCTTCTGATTATTCATTTTATTACCACATAATTTTTCATAATAGTCTCTTATAATCCTTTGTATTTCTGCATTGTCTGTTGTAACCTCTTTCATTTATAATTTTGTTGATTTGATTCTTCTCTCTTTTTTCTTGATGTGTGGCTAAAGGTTTGTCAATTTTGTTTATCTTCTCAAAGAACCAGCTTTTAATTTTATTAATCTTTACTATTGTTCTTTCATTTCTTTTTCATTTGTTTCTGCTCATACCTTTATGATTTCTTTCCTTCTACTAATTTTTTTTGGGGGGGGGTTCTTTTTCCAGTTGTTTTAGGTATAAAGTTAGGTTGTCTGTTCAATGTTTTTCTTGTTTCTTGAGGTAGGATTGTATTGCTATAAACTTCCCTTATAGAACGGCTTTTACTGCATCCCATGGGTTTTGAGTTGTGCTTTCATTGTCATTTGTTTCTAGAAATTTTTTTATTTCCCTTTTGATTTCTTCAGTAACCTGTTGGTTATTTAGAAACGTGTTGTCTAATCTCCATATGTTTGTGTTTCTTACAGTGTTTTTCTTGTAAGTGATATCTAGTCATAGCGTTGTGGTTGGAGAAGATGCTTGACATGACTTCAGTTTTCTTACATTTACTGAGGTTTGATTTGTGACCCAAGATGTGGTCTATCCTGGAGAATGTTCCATGTGCACTTGAGAAGAAGGTGTATTCTTCTGCATTTGGATGGAATGTCCTGAAGATATCAATGAGATCCATCTCATCTAATGTATCATTTAAGACTTGTGTTTTCTTATTAATTTTTTGTTTTGATGATCTGTCCATTGGTATGAGCGGGTTGTTAAAGTCTCCTACTATTATTGTGTTACTGTTAATCTCTCCTTTTATGTCTGTTAGTGTTTGAATTATGTATTGAGGTGCTCCTATGTTGGGTGGATAGATATTTACAACTGTTATGTCTTCCTCTTGGATTGATCCCTTGATCATTATATAGTGTCCCCTCTTATCTCATGTAATATTCTTTATTTTAAGGTCTATTTTGTCTGATACGAGGATTGATACTCCAACTTTCTTTTGCTTACCATTTGCTTGGAATATATTTTTCCATCTCATTTTCAGGCTATATGTGTCTTTAGGTCTGAAGTGGGTTTCTTGTTGACAGCATTTATATGGGTCTTGTTTTTGTATCCATTCAGCCAATCTGTGTCTTTTGGTTGGAGCATTTCATCCATTTACATTTAAAGTAATTATTGATATATATGTTCCTATTGCCATTTTCTTAATTGTTTGTGGTTGATTTGTAGATCTTTGTTCTTCTCTTGTATTTCTTGACTATGTAAGTCCCTTTAACATTTGTTGTAAAGCTGGTTTGGTGGTACTGAATTCTCTTTACTTCTGCTTTTCTGAAAAGTTTTTTATTTCTCCATCAATTTTGAATGAGATCCTTGCTGGGTACAGTAATCTTCATTGTAGGTGTTCCCCTTTCAGCATGTTAAATATGTCCTGCCATTCCCTTCTGGCCTGCAGAGTTTCTGCTGAAAGATCATCTGTTAAGCATGTGGGGTTTCCCTTGTGTGCTACTTGTTGCTTTTCCCTTCCTGCTTTAAATATTCTTTCTGTTTAGTGTTTGTTAGTTTGACTAGTATGTGTCTTGGCGTGTTTCTCCTTGCGTTTATCCTGTATGGGACTCTTTGTGCCTCTTGGACTTGATTGACTATTTCCTTTTCCATGTTGGGGAAATTTTCAACTATAATCTCTTCAAAATTTTTCCCAAACCCTTTCTTTTTCTCTTCTTCTTCTGGGACCCCTATAATATTCAAATATTGGTGTGTTTGATATTGTCCCAGAGGTCTCTGAGACTATCCTCAGTTCTTTTCATTCTTTTTACTTTATTCTGTTCTTCAGAAGTTATTTCCACCATTTTATCTTCCAGCTCACTGATTCGTTCTGCTTCAGATATTCTGCGGTTGATTCCTTCTAGAGTTTTTTTTAATTTTAGTAGTTTTGTTGTTTGTCTCTGTATGTTCATTCTTTAATTCTTCTAGGTCTTTGTTAATTGATTCTTGCATTTTCTCCATTTTGTTTTCAAGGTTTTTTGATCATCTTTATTATCATTACTCTGAATTCTTTTTCAGGTAGTTTGCCTATTTCCTCTTCATTTATTTGGACTTCTGCATTTCTAGTTTGTTCCTTCATTTGTGTAGTATTTCTCTGCCTTTTCATTATTATTATTATTTTAACTTATTGTGTTTGAGGTCTCCTTTTCCCAGGCTTCAAGGTTGAATTCTTTCTTCCTTTTGGTTTCTGCCCTGCTAAGGTTGGTCCAGTGGTTTGTGTAAGCTTTGTGAGATTTGTGCTGAGTTTTTGTTTTTTTGTTTGTTTTTCCTCTCATGGGCAACTGAGTGAGGTGGTAATCCTGTCTGCTGATGATTTGGTTTGTATTTTTGTTTGTTGTTTAGATGAGACCTCTTGCACAGAGTGCTACTGGTGGTTGGGTGATGCTGGGTCTTGTATTCAGGTGGTTTCCTTTTTGTGAGTTCTCACTGTTTGATACTCCCCAGGGGTTAGTTCTCTGGTAGTCTATGGTCTTGGAGTCAGTGCTCCCAGTCCAAAGGCTCAGGGCTTGAACTCTACTGAAAAGCAGAGACTCAGATTGGCTTAAAATTTTGCCATATACTGCTTATAACATACATTCCTGTGGAATTTCAGATGAGACTAAAGTACCATTTGACATGTTTGGTTTCCATATTCCATGCTTTAATTACAAGATTTGCCATGAGCTACAGTTGGGGCACTTGGTGGGGTGGCTCCAACCCAGCTATGCTACAGGAGAGGCCCTGAGGAGTAGGTTGTGACACCCTGCCCACCTTCTGCTCCCGTACTTCTTAAAATGGCTCATTAAAATTTTGTTTCAGCAATTTTTAACATTTTTGAGTTAGTGGAATTAGTTTTTGGCATCAAAACAATTTGTGGATTCCCATATAATTGCAGTTAAATTTTCTCAATGTAATTGAAAAAATGTTTTCTGGAAAAATGGTACTGAAAATTGTGTAACACTTAAATTATTTTCTTTCCTGGGTTTTTGTAATCACAACATATTTACATATATTTGAAAAAACAATAGCAAAATATGTGCTAGTCATATTATTTCTTCATTTTTAGATAATGCTTGATATTCATTAGGGTCTTTACGTACAAGAGTTTGCAACCCATGGACTGTAAACCACATTTTAGACTATTAGTGAATAATAATAACAAAAGTAAAATTTGCATTTTTTTCCTAGGATGCTAGAGTTGAATAGATTTAAATTTAGGGGGGAAATATATATACATATAGATCAAAGAACTCTAATTTTTATCAAACTCAAACCTTGCCATTAAAATGGAAATATTCTTCATGTTATCCACCTAAAAGGTTCCCATTACCTGTGAAGTGTTAACTGGTATAATTTTGGGGATTTTTAATAGCTATCTTTTTCTCTTTCAGCTTTGATTATAGTATATAGTCTTCTCAAATGGAAATAGAAATTTTTCTTTTTTAAAATATTAAGACAACCAAAAACTTGGTGTATATGAAGCAGATTATTTCAAAGAATATAAAGCTAATAGATCTGAATATGTTTTGAATTTGACTGCTTTCTTTTTCTTTCTTCTTTAGTAATCATTATATTTTCCTAAAGAATTAGTACTCAGGGTCATTTGAAAAGATCCATTAAAGCCATCAATGCAATTGTTCTGAACAGAGTTCTTTCAAGCAGCCTCTATTTTTTGTTTTTTAGCCTTGGGTACAATAATCTTTTCTTCTTTCTGAAATCAAATGAGTTTTAAAGATTTGAGAAAATCAACACTAATGTTTGGAGGTTAAAATGGATCCATTCAACAGACTTTTGATTCAGCAAAGCTAGAAGTAAAAATATAAATTCTAGTTTTACAAATATAGTAGTGAAGATTATGATTTAGTGATAACTTAATCTCCATATTAGAGAATTAAGAAAACCAGTGAATTTCAAAAGATCTGATTGATAAAGTAACATCTGGATGAATGTACTTTGTTTAAAATCATTATGAAGGAATGACTAGTCATATAAACTGAACTTTTAACTTTCATTTAAGTAAAAATATATGTTGTATTTTATGTTCTATAAAAGCCGACACATTATTATACTATTTGTATAGTGTAAATAACAATTTGGGGACAACCTTGTGAATGATTACTAATTTTTAAATCATTTAGTTTATACATTCTTTTAAATTTTTATGCTTATTAGTATGAACTTTTTCCTGTTTTCAAATAGAGATCCATTCCTCTTCAGCCAAAGCAAATGAATAGGTTTTCAGGATAAAACAGTTTAAAATACTATTCTCACAAAGAGATAGAGGTCCTGTAGCTAAAGTTGAAGAACACACTTTTTTCCTTCTTTTTAAGACACACAAAGCGTAAAACACAATGATTTATCCTGTTCTTTGCCATCAGGTTTTGCATGTTATAATAGCCCCACTCTGTCATCTCTGTGTTGACTACTCTCCAGAATACTGTGATAAATCACAGGTGGATTAAAAAGATGCTCAAAGAGCCCTCAGGAATAGGCAAACAATCAACTGACAGGTCATTGCTGAATCAAGGAATTATACCCTTTTCTTTGGCATATCACAGCTCATGAAGGCTAACATTTTGGTGACTGTTTCAGGAAAAGAAATACTGTACTGTATTTCCTCTCTTCCCTTCAGTGTCTGTTATACAAAGCAAACAAACTTGTTTACAGAACAGCCAGCCTTTGGTTGAGTAAATGACAGGTAGGAAATTAAGCTGTTAATAAAGGAGGATGACTAAGTGAGGAAATCCGTCTATTGTCAACCACTCTTATATTTTTATTATTTTTAAATAGAATCTGCTTTCGGTTTCAGTGGGAGTGTTAGATGTATATGGTTTAATGGATTTTGTACTTGAAGTTCTGGCTTCCCTCTTTTGCTTACAATCCAACATCACAGTAGAAAATGATGCAAATAGTCTTCTAAATGATTGATATAGAGTGATGGTTTAGGCTTATTTATTGAGTCAGAGCTCCACACCTGTTCTGTGTCATAACAGCTTCCTCCAAGGATGAGTTGGTTTTTTTTAAGCCATCCTTTCTTGCAATGCCAGAGGCATTAAAAATCTCTAAATTGAATAATACTGAATTAAATTTGCTTCTTATTTAAATCTATTTAAAAGTAACCCTTTGCATACTTTCTTGTTTTTTTAGTATAGATTGTTGATTATCACATTGTATGTATACGTGTTTATACATACATTTATACACATATATATGTATGTATATGTATTTCTTTTTTATAAATTTTGATATTAATCTTGACATTTATCATAACATGAAGAATAATCCTAAAATTATTTACAGTGTTCTTCCCCTAAATGAACTTTATTGAAAGCAACTGTAAATTTTTACATTTAAGTTCATCAAAGTAAACACATATATGATGAACAAGACTTTACTTATTTGGTGGTAAATGGAAATTCAAGCTCACATTTAATATGTCAGTATTGTCATGAACCTACTAAAAATTGCTTATGTCATTTTAGGCTTCATTAATGACAGTATCTAGATCACATAAACTAATGTTTTGAGGTGTTCTGTCCTGGTCAGGTCACAGCTAGAATATAATATATAATTTTGAGATCTCATGGTTTGTGAATAATTTTAGATATAACAAGTATGGATCAGAGCATGATTTTACCTTGGAGAATAGAAAAATACATGCAGATACAGTTACTGCCTTCAGATGTTTAAAAGTTTATAGAAGAGACAGAGTTAAAAGGTTCTGGTGAAACAGAACAAATTCCCAATGAACTAAAATTGTTCACTTATTACCCTCTTATTGCAAAAGTGTTTTAAAAAAGGTTTGATTATGCTAAATATCTGCTATGTTGATTCAAAATTGGAAAGGGTCATTTCTTATCTCGTCAGTTTTGATTGAAGTTAATTAGGAAGCTGGGAAAGATAAGTCTGATCTGTTTTCAATTTTGAATTGAATTGGCAAGCATAAAATGATTTTATTATTTAATCACTTAGCATATATGTGAATATTTACAAATTTAAAATTTAAATTTTGAGGCTAATCTTTGAAAATTACCTTTGGCCCTATGAATGTTCCATGTATTGTTACTCTATGTTTTTTCTTCTTTTTAAATGATAATTCCATATATTTATAAAAAAGCAAACATCAAAATTTGGCCCAGGTCATTTAAATCCAGTCTGAAGCTTAGAGGTAGGAGTGAGAATGAATAATACAGGTCCCCTGTTTAACATGTGAATCCCACTTTTCCCATCATATTTGAAAGTTGAACATTAAGAATTTAAATGGACAGTCTAATAACTTACTGCTTTCTTTGAAGCAAACATGGTTCCACCTCAAAAGGGGGAAAATGTATTTGAATTTCATTCTTTGACGGTTTTGTCCTTTGAACTCTAGGCTGACTGAATAGATAAGCTTTTTGGCTCATCTCATCTTCCAGAACTTCCTGACCTTTTTCTCCTTTCTTTAATGTTTTAAATATTTTAGAGAGTGGATAGTAAATATAGCTTATATGTTTGTGTAGAATTCAGCAAGAGAGATTGGGTGCCTTGCATTAAATATTAATATCTGTATTGCTATTAATTTTAATTTCTTTTAGATACTAGTTGACATCGAGTAGCACACAGAAAGTATCTATTACATAAACTTACTGTGGAATGTAAAAGTGAAAGAATGAATATGCTTACGCATACATCCTTTATAGTTACAAGATCAGTGGTCATGTTTTATTGATGGCCTAGTCTTCGAGTGTTTTTTGACACTCTCAAGTCCTGATTAACATTTGTCATATAATAAATACATCAATTTAGATAGCAGCAGATGTTAGCATTTGAACAGAGCAGATAATTATTTAAATAATTAGCTTATTTCTTTGTTAAATTATGAATTTTCTAGGGACTCTATACATATATTGATTTCATATCAGTCTAAAACAATGCATTGAATAAATGTATTAACTTTGGTAGTCTGCCATAAACTTCACTGTATTC
Source organism: Cervus elaphus (assembly GCF_910594005.1). Lineage (NCBI taxonomy): Eukaryota > Metazoa > Chordata > Mammalia > Artiodactyla > Cervidae > Cervus > Cervus elaphus. The sequence continues at coordinate 36,927,896 of NC_057819.1, forward strand.
TTGTGGCCATTAATTTAGGAGAATGGTAGTTCTTGATGCCCTCTCAGTATTAATCTCTGGAAAATAGCACAAAGGTTTCTGAGATCTCAAGGAATCTGTAATGGTTGTATATGTATGGTCCTCATCCATTGTCAGAAATCCAGCTACTTAGGAGCTTTTCCAGTTTTTTGGCTCATACGTAAATGGAATTTTCTGATTTCCTCAACCTGGTGACTAAATTTTTGTGTTTTTAAATTGGTCTGGATTGATACCAGTCTGTTTGGAGAAGGGTAGGCTCGAAAGTGTTAAGCCAGAAACAGGAAGACTGAAGATTGAAGCATCCTGTTGTTCATTGTACACATAATACCTGATTTTCTCCAAGATTCTTGTTGAGCCTATATGATTTGCCTTACAGACTTTCCAATACAGTATACAACATATACTGAATAAACTACACCATCTGTATCTTTCTGTCTATTCTAATCTTGGTCAACATCTGCATAGCACTTCTAGTAGAATTGCATACAATTTATGAGCTCAAAATAAACACAATGAAGATTTAAGCTTTTCATCTTTATTCTAGGAACATTCCCCATTCCCAAAATATTTATATTATTGTGATTCTTCTATGAAATCATAAGACAAAAATTGTACCATCCCTTCAAATCAGAACTTTATTCAGTTTATGACTCTGCTTGGAATAAGAACAAAAGTTTAAAGGATGCATTCTTTAAGTACCACTAGTGGGAAATACGGAGAAGGCAATGGCAACCCACTCCAGTACTCTTGCCTGGAAAGTCCCATGGATGGAGGAGCCTGGTAGGCTGCAGTCCATGGGGTCGTGGAGAGTCGGACAGGACTGAGTGACTTCACTTTCACTTTTCACTTTCGTGCATTGGAGGAGGAAATGGCAGCCCATTCCAGTGTTCTTGCCTGGAGAATCCCAGGGATGGGGGAGCCTGGTGGGCTACCGTAAATTTATTCTGTGGTATTAAATAAACCAAGGGTTATGGGTTTTGAGAATTATAGTGAATTCTGCATTCATATATATCTTATACTGAAAATTAGAGCTAGTAAGAGAGTGAAAAATATGAATTTAGCAGTCATTAAATTATGTGAATACTCAGGTTTTTAGAATGTTTATCACTCAATCTTCTGTTATCTTTTTTGTACAAAGCCAAGCCACAAAGAGTGGTTACTATTAATTTTAATAATAAATATGTTTCATCAAAGTACTTTGAAAATAAAACCTGTTATTATTCCTTAATGTTACTCTAATCTGTTCAGGTCTTTAAAGTTCATTTTAGAAATATCAATATCTATCTATCTATCTATATATGTGTATATATATATATCTTCCCAGGAGTTAGTCTATGTCCTATTTGCACCCCCAGAAAGAGACAAGTTTACTCTTTCTCATCAGTAAAGCTAGGCCAGTTGTGTTAATTAATTTGCCAAGATATACTATGAAATAAGTAAGTGACGATTATTACCTTTTTACAAAAAACTGAGGGCCAACAAGCATCAGGCAATTGACCGGTAGGCAAGTAGTAAACTCATGGAAGCGTTCGACTGTTCTCCAAGACTGTGAAATCGACAGTTTTTCTAGGAATCATTGACATCATTTTGTTTTTATTACTCTTTCATATAGATATGACAGAAATTTTGGAAAGACTACATCTTCATAACTTTTTAGCTCTGTTATCTATTGATTTCATTCACTTTTTAAAAAATAACCAAAATAGTTTATAACTTAAAATTCTTTCACATGAAAAACAGCAAACTATAGTTAATCCTTTCTAACCTCTTAAGAACATTAAAATGCTGGGCATTAAGACATTAATGGCATTCCTTATATTTAATTTCTACTTTTCACATTTGTTACCTGTAATTTCACCAAGATCTATTTCACCTATCCTTTATAAAGCATTTTACTTTGTAATAATTATATAATCATTCATTTGCTTTTTTAATGTTTTAGCAGATATTTTTCTGTCTTGCTCAACAAAGTTCAATTTAAGGATAAGCTATATGTGTTCCCCAAAGTAATTAGCCTCCAACGAATAAAAATAAATGGAAAAAAAAAATAAAGGTCACAATGTTTAACTTAAATAAATAAATAAATAAAATAAGGATAAGCTATATAAGTGACCTAATTCATTTTCTTTACATGCTTCAAGTAATATAGTCATGCTAATTATGCTTTCCCTTTTGTTCTGTTATCATCTGAAGCCAGATTATAGTTTTATATACTATGTTCGGCACTGGGTGCCAGATGCAAGGGAAGCCAGTAAATAATAATATCCAGAAAGATCCCAGCTTTAGTTGAAAAAAAAGGATGTCTTGTAAGTAGGACCATTGTAAACTACACAGTAATTATAAATCTCCATAATTATAAAGGGGCATTTTCTCTTCTTTCTTTAATCTGTCTTAAGTATTAGATATGATTGAAAGAAGTGTTTCTCTCAATACCAAGAAAGATATTACTTATTTTTACAGTCTGTTTTTGAAACAAAAGGAAAAACCACTGGGGTAAAAATATGTCCACACAGTGCCTGCCATGTACAGTTTCCCAGACTCATAGAGACTTGAACCCTGCATTTTAGTTATTTGATGAAATTGCTCATACTAGTTTGTAAGTAGTTTTGAATGTTCTTGTATATTCTTTTTCATATAAAATATAAAAAGATGTGTCAGTTTTGGTTTCACCATTAGTAGATGGACCTGTCGAAAAGTAGGACTTGCTTAAAAATGCTTTGAAAGCAAGAGTTTTCCCAGCCTTGAATAATTTATTTTCTCTTTCTTTGACTCTCTCGTGGAATGTACTATCTAGAGTATCCACTGAACATTTAATATATATGGCTTTAAATTGCTATTTATCTCTGTTTATCCCCACATTGCGAACTTCTGAAAGGCAGAGATTCACTCTCTTGCATGTGATTCACCTAGTATCTGTGTCTTAAATAGAATTAGTTTATAACAAATCATTATTTATTCTGACTAAGATCAGGGCATCCGATCCCATCACTTCATGGCAAATGGATGGGGAAACAGTGGCTGACTTTGTTTTTCTGGGCTCCAAAGTCATTGCAGATGGTGATTGCAGCCATGAAATTGAAAGACGCTTACTCCTTGGAAGAAAAGTTATGGCTATCTTAGACAGCATATTAAAAAACAGAGACATCACTTTGCCAACAAAGGTCCGTCTAGTCAAGGCTATGGTTTTTCCAGTGGTCATGTATGGATGTGAGATTTGGACTCTAAAGAAAGCTGAGCGCCAAAGAATTGACACTTTCAAACTGTGGTGCTGGAGAAGACTCTTGAGAGTCCCTTGGACTGCAAGGAGATCCAACCAGTCCATCCTAAAGGAGATCAGTCCTGGGTGTTCATTGGAAGGACTGATGCTGAAGCTGAAACTCCAATATTTTGGCCACCTGATGCAAAGACCTGACTCATTTGAAAAGATCCTGATGCTAGGAAAGATTAAGGACAGGAGGAGAAGGAGATGACAGAGGATGAGATAGTTGGATGGCATCACCACCTCAATGGACATGGGTTTGGGTGGACTCTAGGAGTTGGTGATAGATAGGGAGGCCTGGCGTGCTGCAATTCATGGGGTCGCAAAGAGTTGGACACAACCAAGCGACTGAACTGATACTGATTTATTCTGAAAGTTTCTTTTACCTGTTATACAGTTGGGGGAATAATTTTATCTAGCTCCACTGACAGAGCTTGTATATCTATGCTGACTCTTTTACTCATTTGCCTGGTTGTTTAAATGAAACAAGCTGGAGACAAGCCAAGGAAAAGGACCAGTGCTGTGAAGACACAGGAGTTTTGAAGGTGGCTGCAATTTCTTTATTTAATCTCATCAGTGACATAGAGTTAGTCAAGTAAAACTTGTCAATGACAAATTGAGCAGTTGGTAGTACTGCACATCTAATAATGACAAATCATGCACTTTCAATTTGTCAGTATGCTAAGCACTTTACATTATTTCTTCCTTTTGCAAGAGAGAATCTGAAACTTAGAGAGTTTATAAACTCCCATGGAGTAATATAGTTCACAGTAGGTGGATTCATACTCTCTGTGAATCCAAGAAGTCAGAAAATGTTAAACCTTAAAGAGACCTTAGAGATGATCTTAGCCTACCTCCCAAGTAGGGAGGTAGAAGCTGTCTTTATTATGTAGAGGAAAGTCAAGAGCCATTCTAGAGGGATCATAAGCTGAGGGGGAGTTTTCTAACTGAGCCCTTTTCTCTCCTCCATAGTGCCCTTTCAGTTGCTCACTCTGTTTTTAGTATTAGGCAAGGAAATAGTAGTCTAGTGCCAGCTGGAGACAGGACATTAGTATCAGGACAGTATGGGAGCCTGGCTTAGGAGGCAATATTATGTTAGGAGTAGATTTAGGTATCTTAACTCTCTCAACTCTCCTCACTATGTGGACCAGGCAACTATTGCTACTACAGAAGCAGGAAAGCCCCTAGTAATAAAGATGCCTAGGGTGGAGAACCTTAGAGATTAGTAAATAGAGGGCCTGGAGAGGCGGGCTTGGAGAGTGAAAACAAGAGACTGAGTTCACACTGAGACATCAGAGGAACCTAAAACTGCTTTGGAAAGCACAAGCTAGGGCCCTTCCAGCTAAGTAGAAATTCCTAACTGAGGCCGCTGAAATTCACACCATAAAAGGAGCAAAACCAATGGTACAGACAGAAGAGAGCTGTAGTATTAATAGATGATCTTGAATCTGATAAGGAAAAAACTGGATTCATAGAGAAAAAAGCAAATAGTTACAACCAATTGGATATATTGAGTTTGAAAAATTGCCACTTTTTAAAACTAAAATGCAAAACAAAACAAAAGCCAGATGGGTAAAATACCACAATGGATACAACCAAAGAATAAATTCATGATTTGGAAAATCAAATCCAGAAATGTTTTTAGAAACATCAGGAAAAGATAGTGAGAGGGAAAGAATGTGAGACAAGTCAAGAAATATGAATGATAGAAATAATTATATATGTCATTATTTGTGTACTGGAAGTCTCAGAACCACAGGCAAAAAGTAAGTTGACGGGAGAAAATATTAAGTGAATAACTGAGAATTTTCTGTAATTAAAGGTACAACAATTAAGATTAAAAGGTTCAGAGAGAGCTGAAGAAAACCTACATCCAGACTTATTATATTCAAATATTAGGATATCAAAGCTAAAGAAAGAAACTCTAAAAGCTTTCAGGTAGGAAAAAACATGAATCAGACTGGCTTTAGAGTTCTAAACAATACCAGACAGAAGGGGAAACCGAAATGACATCTTCGGAATCTGGCAGGAAAATAATTTTGAACCCAAAGTTTTATTCAACTTGACTGTCACTTAAATGTGATAGAGAAGGGAGGATATTTTCTGATACACAGGATCTTAGAAAATTTACTGTGCAAAAGTCCCTCTCTGAAAGAGCTCTCAGAGCTTGCACCCAGGCAAGAAAACTAAATCCAGGAAGAAGCAATGAGCTATACAGATAGTAATAGAGAATACAGAATCCAAGAATGTACTTTATAGATGTTTGTGTGCTCAATCCGTCTGACTCTTGGCAGCCCTTTAGGCTGTAGCCTTTCAGGCTCCTCCATCCATAGAATTTTCCAGACAGAAATACTGAGGTGGATTGCCATTTCCTCCTCCAGGGGTCTTCCCAACACAGAGGTCGAACCCATGTCCTCTGCATTTGCAGGTGGATTATTTTACTGCTGAGCCTGCGGGGAAACCTTGCTTTATAGGTAAGCAATGGCAAAAAAAAAAAAAATTAAAAAGAATGGGGGATACTAATAACCAAACATCTCACAGCCTAGAATTAAAACTCCAGGTAACATTAATCTTTGGGGATTTCTAGGGGATAAGAGGGGTAAGACAAAGAGAGAAGTTGGAGATCAGAGGAGGTGAAACTATAATAAGGTTGTTGTCTTCTTCAGGGAGAGTACATAGATATTAACATTAGACATTTACAGTGAAGAATAAGCATAGTTATAGAATCTCTTTGCTTGATAATAGATAACAGCAGATCACAATACATTGGAAAGAGTTCCAATATTGAACAAAACAAAGAATACCAGTTTTCAGAATGCCTTGCCATTTTACCATGTTTGAGAACCATTGTGTCACTTGAATCAGGGCTCTAATGTTTTTGTTCTTTGAGATTGCAACGGTGCATACCAAACCCCTCATTTCTACCTCAGCATTCCCCCCTATGTCGGATGCCCGTGGTTTGAACAGATTAACCGCTTTACTGTGCTGTCATGTCATAGTGTTTGTAGAACCTTAAATAAGTCCTTTCATGGACGTAGATCTACCGTTCTAGACCTTTTCTATCGTGACTCATTTTTCCTTCCTTGAAGTATTGCATTTTATGAAAAACTTGATTTTGCTTTATTAATTTTTATTATTTGCATTGTAGTTTTACTCTTCGGTTGTCTTGACTCTAACACTTAAATGCTATATGGCCAGTCTTGCAGAAGTTAATTTCATTTTTGTAAACCAGGAGACTTTACTTATGGGAATGCATGCTTTATATAGGAATAACAATTTAAAGAAATTCATTTCCAGATCTTTAATGCCTAAAGGTGATCTGCTTGAGAACACACTTGTGTTGAGAGTGGAAATTCCTCCTATCCAAACTCTTCATTATAAATCTCTGAGACACCAAACAAGAAGACAGTGGAAGGTGAGAGGTTTGAAAGAGTGGATGACTGAAGCACCAGTTTTCTAAGTGTGGTCTGGAGATTAGAATTTCTGTTTGCCTTTTTCACTCTCGTTTTCTTAGGAGTTGCAGTTTAAAAGGGCTTCCCTGATAACTCTGTTGGTAAAGAATCCACCTGCATTGCAGGAGACCCTGGTTTAACTCCTGGGTCAGAAAGATCTGCTGGAGAAGGGATAGGCTACCCACTCAAGAATTCTTGGGCTTCCTTTGTGGCTCAGCTGGTAAAGAATCCTCCTGCAATTCGGGAGGCCTGGGTTCGATCCCTGAGTTGGGAAGATCCCCTGGGAGAAGGGAAAGGCTACCCACTCCAGTATTCTGGCCTAGTGAATTTCATGGACTGTGTAGTCCAAGAATTTTAAGTTGTCCCTTATTTGTCATCTTTTCTGAGATGTAATTCAGATTTCAGAGAATTGGGAGGTGTCATTATGTGAAGATTTCCTATACTCTCATTTATGTGAACAAAGTCTCTCTGTACTTTATTCCATTAAAAAAAATTTTTTTTTTAATTTTAAAATAGTTGAATCCTAGCAATGAGTAGGTTGCTCAGCAGTAAAGAATCTTCCTGCAATGCAGGGGCCTCAGGAGATGCAGATTTGATCCCTGGATCAGGAAGATCCCCTCAAGGAGGGCATGGCAACCCACTCCAGTATCCTTGCCTGGAGAATTCCATGGACAGAGGAGCCTGGCGGGCTAAGGTCCATGTGGTTGCCAAGTGTCAGACATCACTGAAGCACCTGAGCATATACTCAATAAGTAATAGTCTCCCATGTTTACAAGAACACATTTGGGAGAAGGAGACTAATGAGGTAATTCTATCAGTCTTTTTAAGAAATGAATTTCCAATAAACTTTAACTTTTTATGTTTAATATTTTTCCTGAATTGATAATATGTATAATGGTACCTAAGTAATTGTAATGCTAATTCAACACAGAAGAAATTTAATACTTAGAACTTTTGTTCCTGTGAATTTTTAAAAATTTAATGTATATATGTATTTTTATTTTTTATATGTATTTTTATTTGTTAAAATTATTACAAAATGATTCATGAAGGAAGGAAATTTTCTTGGAGTAGTGGAATGACAATACAAATTTAAGGAGAAAAAAAAATCTGTTTAAAGTTTCTCAAAACTAGTTTTTAAATGGATCATAGGATTAAATTATTTAAAATCTGTTGAATACATTGGCGAAAGTTGAAATAGAAATCATATTTTAAAATATCAATATTTATAGTATTCTGGAAGTTCATCTTTTACAACTGTTTAAACATGGATACGTGTGAGAAGGCAATACTTTCACTTTTCTCTTTAAAATATATGTATAATTTCTTTTTAGCACTAGCAAGAGCTACATGTACCCACTGATTAAGACCAGAACCCTATATTTTTGGAGAATGGGAGGGAGGTAAAGAGAGAAATGCTTTTAAAATTAAGCAATGAACCTTTTCCAGGAATGATGAAGAGTGGGTGCTTATAAAATGATTTTGGAAGCAGATCAGCCAGAAAGGTGAAAGAATCAGAATGCTGATACGGCAAAAGATAATGGAGTTGGTCCCCAGCCCGGCTGTAGCAACTGCCTTATTATATTTTAATATGTGCTGTTAGCTGTATATCTTGATTCCTTTGACTTTCTGCCAAATAAATGACTATCACTATAGTCACTAGAATTGAGTTAACTGGTCTACTGATACCACCACAGCTTTTTCTAATCCATTGTATATTTATAATGGAGAAGGAAATGACAAGGAGCATGGTGGTGTTCCTTTGATTACCAAAAAAATGTACCCACCTTGGTTTGTTTTTAAGACTTTTTCTCATTGGTTTTTAGCGACTTCATTATGATATCCCTTAGTATGGTTTTTTTGTGTTTATCTTGCTTGAATTGCTTTATGCCTGCTTATTCTTCAAGCTGCTTTTTTCTGTTGGGGTGATAGTTTTATTAAATTTGAACCAATTTCAGCAATTATTTTTTTTCTTTTTTTGGCCATTATTTCTTTACATTTTTTTTTTTTTTTCTGATCCTCTTCCCAATCCACCCCACCCC